>NC_073692.1:218223891-218823891 GCF_029784155.1 Uranotaenia lowii | reverse complement strand
AAAATGTTATTTTAGGAATAGACTTGAGTGACTAGTTTTTAAATGAAGCTTTTCTTCCTGCACTTATCCGTGAAAGGTGATTTCAGGCTAATTTGTCCAGGCATCCGAAAAATATTTTAAAAATAATTAGAATAGTTAAAAAAAACACGTGCCTATGTCATGTGATATTTAAGATAAGAGGAGTAAAGGGCATGAAGGCCACAAGATTCGAAATAGACAGAGGCACTTTTTTTTTTGCTTAAACTTAGTTTTTTTTCAGTTTTTTTCGCTTAACATTTTTTTTTCTTTTTTTTTCTGGGATTTTTATCCTGTAGGATGATTCATCCCTACCCTCGCTTAACATTTTCTTTCTCATTTACTTCCGTATAAAATACCCACGCGACGAAAAGGACCTAGCGATTGGAAACTTGGAACATGGAACTGCCTATCTCTAAATTTTTTTGCACGAGGTATGCTGGAAGGACCCCACGGTACGAACGTACCGTGGTCGTGTCATCTAACAGAGCTGCGGCAACACACACGAGCTTGGAACAGCTTTTATAGTTATGGAAAAGATGCAACAGCGCGTGATCGGGTGGTGGCCGATCAACCCACGAATGTGCCGGTTGATAATCAAGTGCCGATTCTTCAACATCAGCATCATCAACGTGCACAGACCTCACCTCGAAAGTACCGGTGACGACAAAGACGAATTCTGCCCAAAACATGATATCAAGATAGTCATCGGGGATTTTAATGCTCAGGTCGGCCAGGAGGAGGAATTCAAACCGACATTTGGAAGTGTGGTAGGCCACGACTACACGACCAATCAGAAGCTACTAGAATGTCGCAGCATGCTATCATCACGCTAGGAGTACTTGCTGGTATAAATACCACCCCTTGTGTGAAAGATCTGTCATTCAGTTGTCGCACTTGCTTGAATAAACATATCTTATAGTTTAGTCTCTGCTTTTCAATCTTCTGGGAACACGACAAATTGGCGACGAGAACCTCGAAGATCCCGATCAGAAGATGACCGACATGGATATTAAAAACGCTCTCCTCCGGCTCAACGATATCCTGGCCAACCAGCAGCAGCAGATGGCAGTTCTCCTGCAGAACAACGCAGTTCCCCAGGCTGAGAAGAAGGATCCCTCAATCAACGCTGTGTCCCTCCATCCCAAGCCTCCCGGGAAGAAGACGAAAAAGATGAAGAGCATCAGTTCGGTGAAACATGTTGACATCTCCAAAAAGCGCAAATTTGCTAAGGTAAATTTGAACGGTGTCAACGTGAAGCTCCAACTCGACTGTGCGGCCGACATCACCATAATTTCAACCGAAACCTGGGCTTGCATCGGGAAACCAACAATCAACCCTACGGACATCGTTGCTGTCAGCGCTTCCGGTGACAAGCTCGACTTGAAAGGAGAGTTTATCACCGAAGTAACCATCCGGAACGTCTCCAAACAAGGGTGCATCTACGTGGCCAACCACTCCGATCTCGACGTGCTGGGTATCGACCTCATCGAGTTATTCAACCTTTGGTCAGTCCCCTTCGACTCGTTGGTGAACTCCATCCAGAAATCCGAAGACGTGGCACAACGACTGAAGGTTAAGTTTCCCGAAGTGTTCCAGAGTTCCCTTGGGCTGTGTACCAAAGCACAGGTTACACTCTACCTCAAGCCGGATTCCCGACCAGTATACTGCCCAAGCGCCCGGTAGCCTATGCCGCTCTCCCGAAGGTGGATGCTCAACTCCAAAGGCTACAAGAACGCGGCATCATTTCTCCAGTGCAGTTCTCCTATTGGGCTGCCCCCATCGTCGTGGTTCGCAAATCGGACAACGTCTCTGTTCGAATTTGCGGCGATTACTCCACTGGACTCAACGCAGCTCTAGAATCCGACCGGCATCCTCTGCCTCATCCCGACGACATCTTTACTGCCCTGGCTGGGGCACGCATTTTCTCCCAAATCGATCTGTCGGACGCATACCTCCAGGTCGAAGTGGAGGAAGAATCACGCAAGCTGTTGACGGTTAACACCCACCGAGGCCTGTTCCAGTACAACCGTCTTACTCCAGGTGTAAAATCGGCACCTGGAGCCTTTCAACGCATAATCGACTGCATGGTAGCTGGCATCCCAGGTGTAAAAACCTATCTCGACGATATTCTGGTATCCGGACGAACTCAAGAGGAACACGATCGCAATCTGCAGTGATTGAATTTTGCTGAGCATGAGTTGATCAACCATCTCTCGCTCAACGCTTTACTCGGAAGCAAAGGTTGCTTTGAGGCAGCGAAAACGACAAAACCGATGATGTATACGCTCTCAACATGGCCGCCTTCATGAAGCAATATACATTCGAGGCAGCGAACCCAAAAAACCAAACGAATGGCTCTCACTCATCTCCTGTCACAACCTTGAGGGAACCGAATTCAAAAGGCAGAGCAAACCCGAGTCTCCTCGTTTGTGCCTGGATCGAATGCGTGAGGTTTTTCTGCTATTGCTATTGTTGCACAGCAACCGCACGCAGGCAGCTAGTTTTTTCATTTCTTTTTCTTCCCCCCTCTTTCACCATACGTTGCGGGCCGTGCAACGCAATAAGTTCGGTTGTTTTTGTTGTTGCCTCAACCTTTGCGGTCGGCTCGAGTTATTCAAATTCAACAACGTAAATGAGTATGTGTGCCTCGTCTTCTTCATGCATCATGTAGCAACCGAACGTTGAGAGAGTTCGTTCGGGGCAGCAAACGGATAGTGTCTCTCAGAGCAGATCCTTCTCATGGGGGAGGTTTGAATGAATGTATATGTATCGTCTCCTGTATAGCTATGCGAGGCCTCAAAGTGTGTATTTTGAATGCCTCTGATGAGAAAATTGGTGAGGATTTCAATCACTGGCAATCTGGACGCGACGCTTGGAAGGATTCGTGATTACGGGTTTCATATACGCATCGAAAAATGCCATTTTTCTCTTCCTCAGATTAAATTTCTTGGTCACATCATCGACAAGGAAGGTCTCCGCCCAGATCCAGCCAAGACTCGTACGATCTCTGAGATGCCGGCCCCCACGAATGTGTCACAGCTTCGATCCTATCTTGGCGCTATAAATTATTATGGACGGTTTGTAGGCCAAATCAAAGAGCACACATTGGTCTCCGACAACGGTTCCCAGTTCATCAGCGCACAGTTCCAACAATTCTTCAAAGAACACGGAATCCAACATCTGACGACCGCTCCATACCATCCGCAATCGAACGGCCAAGCGGAAAGGTTTGTGGACAGCTAGAAACGAGGACTCAAGAAGCTCGCAAATGGGGAAAGCATGGCTACAACACAGCACTTACAAACATTTTTGTCAGTGTACCGTTCCACGCCAGCTCGAAGCGCTCCTGACGGCAAGACCCCTGCTCATTTTTTCCTCGGTAGGCAAATCTCCACCCAATTGGACCTTCTGAAGCCAACGCTACCAAGCCCAACACGAATCAACGATGCTCAAAACGCTCAGTTCAATAAACGTCACGGCGCTGTGCAAAGGAAATTCGTCGCTGGAAATCCGGTTCTGGCCAAGGTTCATCAAGGGAATTCCGCCAAGTGGATTCCGGGTCGGATCATCGAACCCAAAGGTAACGTGATGTACACCGTTCTCCTAGACAACGGTCGACTCATCCGATCCCACACCAATCAACTGAAGGCCTGGTTCATCGAAACAGCAGCACCGCGGTTCCAACACCAAATCTTCCATTGTCGGTGTTGTTGGATGATTTCGTTGTTCCAGTCTCCGAAGCTGACCAAACAGACTCCTTGCGGAATGAAAACGATTTGGATTGTTCCGAGTATGGCTCACCTCTGCAGTCACCTGAAGTTCCACCACCACGGACAAGACCAACCCGAAATCGCTGTCTGCCCAAGCGATTGAGCTCGTACGATCTTTCATAAAAAAAGGGAGATGTGGTAGGCCACGACCAATCAGAAGCTACTAGAATGTCGCAGCATGCTATCATCACGCTAGGAGTACTTGCTGGTATAAATACCACCCCTTGTGTGAAAGATCTGTCATTCAGTTGTCGCACTTGCTTGAATAAACATATCTTATAGTTTAGTCTCTGCTTTTCAATCTTCTGGGAACACGACAGGAAGGTTCAGTGCGCACCAGCTGACCAACGAAAACGGTCTCAGACTTATAGATTTAGCCGTCTCCAAACGAAACCGCCTCCCACACAAGTACACCTGGAGATCACCGTAAAAAACGCAATCACAGATCGACCACGTTTTGATAGACAGCTGGCACTTCTTGGACATCATCAACGTCAGATTCTGTCGAGGCGCCAACATCGAGTCAGACCACTATCTGGTGATGGTGAAGATGCGTCCAAAACTCTCCGTAGCGAACAATGTTCGGAAAATCGCTCAAGGAAAGCAATCAGGTTTCTAGCTAGAATACTGAGATCTCCGAGTGCTGTGATACGCACGTGGTAAAAGTACTCATTGAACATATGTCGAAAACCAACCAGAGTTGGGAATGGTGATCGTTAACGACTGACATTTAACGAAAATGCCAGCTAGATTAAAATCATCATCATTTCTTGAACCCTAAGCATGCCATCACAACATGTGGTTTATCAGTCTAGAGCGTGTCCGTTGATAGCTTCAACCCATACCCAATCACTTTCTTAACTGTAGTGACAGAGCCAGTTGCTGAGATTTAGCGTACGTTTGTTCGTCAACGTGCTACTGAGCTTGAGATCGACTTTCAACGGTCTTTGACTATCACAAAAAATGGGTACTGTGATATTTAGCAAAATTCGGGTTTATATTCATGCACACGTGACTGTGCGTTGAAATTGAATGGGAAACAAAAAGGCGGGAAAATCCTTGCTCTCTGAAACATGTTGCAGTTCGTTTTATTGGCTATCTAGTTAGCAGCTCGACTATACAACAGCAAAATGGAACTTTTGCTGTTGCCAGGTTCGATGAGAAATAACAACCTTTAAATATCAACAACCGGCATGGGAGCGAAATTTTAGCAGGCTATCATCTCAATGGAAACTATGCTAGCTTTCATTGAGAATCAAACAGAGACCGATTATCAGCCTGCTGATGATCGCTGACTGTGGCTCGGTGCATAGTTGGAGTTTTGGACAGTGATGATGATTGTAAAAAAACAGTAGCCATCTTTAACTCTGTCAATTTTTCCCAGCTCTGAAACCAACACTAACTTGATACAAGAAAATATACCATGCCCCATTCGTCACGTGGCTAATCGACGTTTATCGACATACTTGGTGATACATTTTGAACATCGCTCCCTCAATCATTCCTGAACGTCTATCCTCGCATCATTGTTGATAATGTTCGTTATTGATAGACGATCATGAATGTTTCAGAAGGAAAAATCTGAAGAAATACCAGGACCACATGTTCAAAAAAGCCGTAGCACATGCTGGACAGTTCACTGCGGTTACCTAGTTATGATTTTGTCCTTCTACGCACAGCGAGAAATAAAAAATCATCTGATAGCCTACATAGATCGCTCAAAACTGGTACATATCAGTTATGATCCTAAAGGTTCAAAGTCGTCAAGAAAGGAAATCAGCGTCGAGACGTTCGGTACTGATAGTTAGTGAACCTGTATACAAGAGAAGTGACATCTGAAACACAAAATTCCAATCGAGCAAAAGAACTGTCAAAATCGATTCCAATCGATCCAAGCATTTTGTCCCAGAGCTTTTACCTTTCTTATTGAAAACTCAACCAAGGAAGGTATTGTGATTGTTGTTATAGTTCAAACAGATAATTTTTTTAGCTGGTCATATGAATTTATGATTAGGTGCAATTTATTTCAATGCTTTGGTGAATCGTGTTCCTAGTTAGAAAACTAAATAGTTATTAACGAAATTCAAGTCATTCATACCGTTTATCGCGATCCTTCGGGCATCGAGTTCAATGTTGTTTTTATGGATTGAAGGAGCGTTCGC
This sequence comes from Uranotaenia lowii, assembly GCF_029784155.1. NCBI lineage: Eukaryota > Metazoa > Arthropoda > Insecta > Diptera > Culicidae > Uranotaenia > Uranotaenia lowii. The sequence goes on along the minus strand of NC_073692.1, from coordinate 218,817,941 downwards.
TTTAGAGCTTGAACATTGAGCCAGAAAACAGTGCTGGGGATTTTTTTTTGTCCAAGATTTCGGCGATGTTGCCACATATTTTATTTTAAGAGGGATCAGATGTCGCTTCTCTTATATGAAGGTTCACTACTGATAGTCTTTGTCCTTCTTTACCACATAATGTATCGCAAAAGTGTTTCACATACAGAAGCGTCGTTGTCATGCATGATTGTTTGTATGATTTGGTTGATTTGATTGCTTTGATTTTTTGGCTCTGAATGTATTCAAGCATGGCCCAGTGAAAATGATTGATTTTCGGAACATTGGTAGTGAACAACATTCGAAATCGACGCCTGCTTCGGTTAAATATCGCACTCCTGAAGCAACCTGAGGTCGCGGCAGACTACGCGCAATTGCTCGAACCCAGTAAGCGCGTCCTCTCAGAAATCGACAGAGCATGCAAAAAATTGAGAGTTGAGTCACCGAACTTAGAATAAAACGGTTAACTTCGGCGACACTCCAAGAACGCAAATATTTTCATTCGGTTTGTCCTACCGAGATACCTGGAGGCAACAAATACGAATGCGTACATGCGAAATCAGTTTGAATCGTACACTCGTACGGTGTGATCGCATTTGGTCCCCGTGTCCCGTGTGTGCTTTCAATCGTAGCTGTCGACTTCTCAGGCAGGCGAACACGCGTCTCGGAGGGAAACATACAAACATGATTCGGATTGTGTTCGTGTGTTTCTCTGGAGGGCGTGTCTTAGCTTAATTCGTGGCACTCACCCAAGGCACGCGTATGGTGTGTTCCTCTCTAACGAGGTGATGATGCAAAATCGCCAGAGAGATCGTTACGATCCCTCTGGCGATTTGAGTTACCTCTCTGCCGATTCAAATTTACCGGGAAGCAGCGCTGCTGGCAGAGGGCGAGCTTGATGAAGTCCCTCTCGAGGACGCTGAGATACCATCAAGACAGCCATCAACAGTGCTGCGGAGAACGTCATCGGTTATGTGGAGCGAACTCGACGGAACGACTGGTTCGACGAGGAATGTAGGAGGGTGATGGACGAAGAGAATGCCGCTTGGGCGGCAGTGGTGTCAAGAGGCACTTGTCGAAATGTGAAAAATCGCCGACAGCTGAAGAGGCAGTGATTTCGAATTTTCCAGGAGAAAAAGCGCGGCTGGAGGAGGAGCTGGAGCAGTTGCATCGTTCCCAAGAAACGCGAAAGTTTTATCAGAAAGCACTTCGATGAACACCTGAACGGCGCACATGCAGGAGATCAAGGCGGAGGGGGAAGGTACATTGCCGGCGTAGCCAACGACGTAGAGGAGCCACTCCCAACGATGTGTGAAGTTCAGGAAGCCATTCGCAAGCTGAATAGCAACAAGTCGGCTGAGAGGATGGCATCGCAGCTGAACTCATCAAAATGACAAGTTGGCCGATTGCCTACACCGGTTGATAGTCCGGAACTGGGAGGGGGTAATATGCCCCATCTACAATAAGGGCGACAAATCGGACTGTGAGAACTATCGAGCGATCACTGTCCTCAATGCCGCTTACAAAGTGTTGTCCCGAATTCTACTCCTCCGCCTAACGTCACAAGCAAATAGATTCTTGGGAAGTCATCAGGCCAGCTTCATGGAGGGACGGTCTACGACGGACCAGATATTCACATTACGGCAAATCCTCCAAAAATACCTTGAACTTCAAAGCCGCATACGACACGATCGACCGTAACGAGCTATGCAAATTCATGGACGAGAACGGCTTTTCCGGGAAGCTGATCAGACTGACTGATCAAGGCGACGATGGATGGAACGCGGTGTTGTGTGCGAATTTCGGGTGAATTGTCGAGTTCATTCGAATCGCGCAGGGGCTTCGACAAGGTGATGGTCTATCCTGCATGATGTTCAACGTGGCGCTAGAAGGTGTTATTCGACGAGCGGTGGGCGAAATGCGGGGCACGATTTTCAACAGATCCAGTCAACTTATCTGCTTTGCCGATGACATTGATATAGTCGGCAGATCATCTGTGGCGGTGGAAGAGATCTACCGCATACTGAAACGCGAAGCAGGAAGGATTGGGTTGATGATTAATACGTCCAAGACGAAGTACATGCTGGCCTGCGGATCCGAGACCGACCGAACCCGCTTGTCCAGTAACAAGGTCACGATCGACGGCGACGAGCTGGACTTTGTCTATCTCGGCTCACTGGTGACCGCAAACAATGACACCAGCCGTGAGATCCGGCGGCGAATTATCAGCGGAAGTCGTGCCTACTATGGACTCCACAAGCAACTGCGGTCGAGAAGACTTAGCCCTCGCACGAAGTGTAACCTGTATATGACGCTTGTTCAGTTCGACAAGCAGACTGAGAAGAGAGCGGGAGGAAGAACGCGAGATGAGCGCCAGCCAATCAGCGAGCAGCAGCCGACGCCACGAAGGTATAAAAACGCGCGCTCTCGCGCATTGCATCATCAGTGTATTTTCAACTACCACCGCGACAACATCGATCCAGCAGAGCGGTCAGCACCGGAAGAGAAGGAAGAGAAGAGCCAGCCAGCAGTGGTCTTCTCTGAGACCACCCGAGTAAAGAAGCTATAGTCGTATACGATACAAGAAGTGTAAATAGAAGAAAGAGAAATAAAATCTAGAATGTTCCATCGCGAGTAAATTGGTGTTGTTCCTCTGTGCTTCCTCCTCGCTTGCTTCCGATCCAATCGGCTCTTACCAGAGCCCCCCTTAGAAGAGTTTAGTTTGGGATCACTGCAAGCTAGTGATCAACCGGCCTTGGCCTCCAGGCAGCCAGTCCGAGGACCTGCCTCCACTGGTGAGACAACCACCAGGGGTTGTCTAAAAGAGGCTCGCTCCCGCAGGGGGAGTGAGTCACATCAGTGGTTGTTTTGCCAAGCGCCGCTCCTACAGTCCAATGGCTTCTCATGGCCACAACAACGCTCATTAGACCGGTTGTCCTCTACGGTCACGAGACACGGATATTGTTCGAGGAGGTCCTAGTCGGAGTATTCGAGCGAAGAGTGTTAAGAACCATCTTTGGCGGCGTACAGGAGAACGGAGTGTGGAGGCGAAGGATGAACCACGAGCTCGCGCGACTCTACGGCGAACCCAGTATCCAGAAGGTGGTGAAGGCTGGCCGGATACGCTGGGCAGGACATGTTGCGAGAATGCCGGACAACTGTCCTGCAAAACAGGTGTTCGCCACAAATCTGGTAGGAACAAGACGAGCAGGGCCGCAACGAGCGAGGTGGTTAGACTAAGTGGAGCGTGATCTGGCGAACGTGGGGTGCCCGAGAAATTGGAGATCGGTTGCCATGGACCGAGTGAATTTTAGGAATTATGTTCGTCAACCCGAATAGGATTGCACCGTGAAAAAACCATGAATTCCATATTCACATACTATAAATTGTATGGTTTACACAATGATTATTATCGTCCTCGATACCGTGAATGCACATTGGAATTCATAGTTTTCGACCATACATTTCATCGTTTTGACGAAAATAACCATGAAAAAGGGGTATTGTTATGCAGCGTGACCATGAAAAAAATGGCGATTTGCCATACATTGGAAAGCCAAAAAATATAAAGTTCATGGTTCTTTCAGCTTCCAGTTTTTCATGGTAAAACCATGAAAATCCGTTAATTTACATTGTTCGCCCGCTGAAATAAAAATCTTTGCTCTTTTTGGGGTGTTTGTTATTGTTTTTGATTATGTCATTTTTATAATTTTTTAAAACTAAAAACAAAAGAATTAATTTACATCAACTATTTATTTAAAGAATCTTTAACACTTTAAGAACACTTTACTCACGCACTCTAAATTATGAATAATTCGCTGGATTTTGAGGCTCGCAACTCGATCCCGCATCTCATTGCTGCTCGTGGCATCCATTGGCTACCGCATCCTGTGCCACTCGTTAGTGTGTCGGTTTTACACTGCTGGAATTAATAAAAAAAAGGTTCTTAATCTGTTTGCCCTTTGGACAGCTCCAATATTAAACTTACCATTGAACCCATTTCCGATAAGGTACTTCGAACAAATTCACAAAAAAAACCTCGAAAACTGACTACCGGCCGACCGAGAATGAAAGAAATAGAAAAAAAACACGTGCCGCGGCTGTCAAAATATTAACCGTACACGAAAAACTTGGAGTGTGTAAATTCTTGAATTACGCTCGGATGTTCATTTTACCATGAAATACATGATAACATTAAAATTCACTGGAAAATGAATGTGATACCATGGTTCTGTCCATGATGGCTCTAGATATGGTGATCTCAGATGCCAAATCGCCATTCCGCCATATTGAAAAAAGTTTTGACAGCCGGCTGTAGTGTTTACGAAAAAAGGGGTCAAGGGATGCCAGGTGTTAGTGATAAAAAATCAGATGGGAAAAAAGTGTGTATATGTGCAGAAGCTAATCGCAAAGGAAAGTTAAAAAGATTTAAAACCGTACTGGGGTTTAGTTTATTTTATTATATTTAAATTGAGTTTTCGGAAAAAAGCAATGATATGAGTATATTCAATGAATTAATTTGTATTCTAAACACTTTTTTTCAATAAAATTACAATACAGTTCGGTCTATCCGTATGTTCCGAAAAAGAAAAACTTTTTTTGACCGTTATGATAGAAAGGATCTTAAAGGGTGGAACAAACAACTAAAACCCTAAACCGGATGTTGTTTGCTCCTTATATTCTTTTTACCTTATCCAAAGAGCTATTTTGTTTCCCTTTAATCGAAAAGTGTTGGATGAAAATAAACGTAAATCGGTTCTGCTAAAGGAATGCTCTAAATTCTGCTATTGATCATTTTCATGTAAATGATAAACGATATTATGATTCGAAATGCTACCCATCAGATCCGGATTACTCGATTGGATCTTCTGGAGCAGCGATGGCAACAGACGGGGGTCCTCCTGAAGCAGCTTTTTCATCTCGATGAAGATCGGATGTTCCTGCAGGAGGGCCAGCCGCTTCTCGGACGATGGAATGTAACGCCTCGCTATGTTACCATCCGATTCGATGACTTTCTGCTGCTTCTAGATAGCTCTTGAAAGAAAAAAGTGTTGAATAAGCATAAATTTATCATAAGTAATGCAAAATTAATGTTACTAACCGCTACCGACAAAGCTGGCACCGTCGTTTATAGGTTCAACTTCTTCCAGCTTTGCTTACCAGCCCGGAGCTCAGCCGGAAGATTTTGTTTCGATGCTATGAATTATATTTGCAAAAATCAAGGCGAAATCTTTGTCTAAGCAATATCTTGATGATTGGCAAAACTTCGTGTTTTACAAAAAATCAGAGCACCTGGCATCCCAGCCAGCCAGCAGCCAGCCGAACAGCCAGCTGTCAAATTTCGGCTCCTCCTCCGCCTCCAACCCTCGTCTACTTTTTGCCAAAGAGAGACCACCATATCTAGAGCCATCATGGTTCTGTCCTATTCGGGAAGTTATGTCGTGAGACGGTTTGTGTTGTGTGTTTTGCAATTCCGCACTAAAAAGTTTCCCGCATAAATGAGGATTGTAGCCAAACGATTTCTCAAATAATCAAACGACGATTTAATAAAGCGTAAAAAAACGTTTAGCAAACGATTATTCAAACCTTGAAATACATTGGCCTAATCGTACATTCTGAATTCACTTTATTTTTAATATGTCGTTAGGTTATGTAATTGTTAAAAACTGTTAAAACACTTGTATGGAGGAACAGTTCTACGAACAGTTGAGATAATGTATAAAATCCGCTTGTAGAAACGTTTTTTGTGCATCGAACCATTATTGCTATAGTTTTCTTTAAAGTTCTCTTGTATATAAACATTTATAGCAATTGTTTGAAAGAATTTAACAAAACGTTTTCCAACGTTATAAAAACGGTATTCGGAACCGTGCATGAATAAATCACGCACACATGGACAAATGTGTTTGGAGGAGTTTTAGGATTCGAATAAATAAAAACACCATTTCTTTTCATTATTTTTATATTATTTGAATTCACCGAGGCACCGAGTTCGTATTTCATTTGAAATTAGCATCCTACGAGGATGATTAATAGAGCCAAAATTTTCACTGGCCGCACATAGCTCACTATAGTGGGAGGTTCCCACGGCTGGGGAACTTGGATTCCGCGCTTGTAGGTTCAGGTTTCAGCTGCAGATGTTTTTTCTGTCCAGTTCCAACGGCAGCCGAATAATTTTGTGAGTTGTTGGTGGTCCTTTTCCACGAGCCACGGGCCCAAAGGAATCTGCTGTTTGAGGCCATATTTGCGAGTTGCTATAAAGAAAAAAATGAATTTATTGCTAATAACAGAAGAAAATTGATATTTTTGAAGATAACTTACCACTTTTAATCCCGAATTTTCGTGAATTCTCCGAAGTTGAAAACTTAACAGCGAAAACTTTTACCCGGCGCGCAGTGTTGTTTTTCTTTTTTTCACATTCATTAGACAGTTTTCGGCAGAGGTGCCAAATATTCTGATGATTTATGATTTGCACTTTTTTTTTAAACAAAATCTCCGACATAAATTTTAATACTTAAGTAATTTTTGATCGAATAGGATTTTAATTTTTTTTGTAAGTTCTTTATTTGAAACGGCTCATACTTTTAGGCTTTAAGGAGCCAAACTCGTTTTGTTTGATTACAATTGTTGCTTATATCTAGTTCACTTTTTGAAGAAAAAAGAAGATAGATAGGGAAAAATGAACATAAAAAGGATTATAGACGAAGATCAATAGTTTTTAGGAAAAGGTATATTTCGAACATGTAGTTCAAATCTATCACAGCCAGGACATCTCTCACTGGAACATAGGGTGGTTTTCCTCGGGCCCCAAGGGAATCTATGAAGTTCGTTCTAGCGAAAAGATGAACCTCGCACGATCAAACAATATATTTTAAATTTTTGTTTAGGTTTATTTTTGTTGTTAATTTGTAATGTTTATTTTCTGTCTATATGTTTCATTTGATTCAAGAAATAATCCTATATCAGTGATCAGAAGAAACTAAAAAAAACATAAATGTATGCTAATTTTCGTTTTGTTTAATCACCTACATTGTATTTATTTGACCCGAATGACAATTGTTAAAGGGTTTGTAATAAATATTAATTATAATAACAACCTAGATTGTATTTGTTTTTGTACTGATTAACGTGCAAAACCATCTGGCATCTTTGACCGGCGTTTCGATCGTTTTTGACGTGCGTATGACAGAAAGAATGGACGGTATGTGTAAAGGTTTAAGATCATTTTCACGGTTAAAGAAAAATTGCAAGAAATCGTACATACCATTCTATCACCTTTCCAGATACCATCACATTTTCACATGAACGTAAATGTTTCGTTTTCATCGTTGTCGAAGTAAAGTTTGATAGAACATCTGCGTTTACAAAAACAATCACTATTTCTGAAACCGTAGATTAATTGTATGGACTGTTTTAGATATAGTTTTTTAGTATGCGGGTTTGTCTTTCGTTACGAAGTTTGGACGGAGTTGCAAAATATTTATATGTATATGCAACAAGTTGCAAAAAGTGGATTTTTTCAGTACGAGTCGTAAATTTAATTACGTCTTCTTCTTCTTCTTTCTGATTGTTGATTGATTTTCAATCAACTTAGTATGGCCCAAGTAACAATTTTAGTTTTATACACCCAAAAGAATAAAGAAATTTTTTCTACGGGATTTTTCACGTAAAAAATGATTTTGCTGCATAATATCGATTCTACGTGTGTTTTTAGTAAACATAGTATGTAACGGAAGCCCTGGTAGTAACGACTTTACTTCCACATAATTGTTGCATGAATTTCACGTAAAGTCTAAGTGAATGATTTAAATCCGTTTTGTGCGTTTGCTTTGAGCGTGTGGTTGTAAATTCTTATTAGAAAAGGGAATTATCAGCCAACTGATTTCGTTAGCTGTTGTAAAATTTTTGTGTCTAATGGAACTGTGGATTCAGCTTTGTCTTTTTGGTAAGTGATAATGATGCTTATGATAATCATGAATTTATTTTCGTTTTTCATCCCCTTTTAGCAATGGACACAACTCATCTTTCGTTGAACCTGGTGACGATCACTCGTTTTAAGTTGAACTGTACGGAAAAGATGTTAAACAGAACATATGAACGCAACAAAGGTGATTCATTTTTTATTTCAATAATATTTTTTTAATTAAATCATTCTTTTAAATTTTTGCAGGATTCCAAAAACCAAGCGAGCTGCAGAAATTGAGGGAAAAGTTATAAAATTGGTGTGAAAATAAAGTTTATTCTCAATTAAATTTGGTTTTATTTTATATCATAATAAACAAAATGGAACTACAAAGTAAAAACAACATTAATTTCATTTCTATACTAAAAATATTCCCAGTAGCTTTTACAAATAGACGGCGTAGAACGTACTAAAAATTCACGTAAATTGTGGGTGACTTCCATGAAGCACGAATTCTTATAGGGACGCGTTTACGCATTTTTTTCGTAGCATTTACGTGAAAATCATTTGGATAAAAATTATGTAGCTTTTCACGTAGCCGCTACGTGCAGATTATTTTGGGTGTACTAATCTGCAAGCCCGCTATGAAACTTCATTATAAAACAACGTCAAGCTATATAAACTGCATTAAAACATCTTTAAAACACTTATCAGAGTAAAAAGGCCCACCTACAGGAGGTTCTGAAGAACATTTTTCAAGTACCTTATAAAACCTCGTCAAGAGATTTCAGATGTCAAATTTTAGTTTGGGTGAAAACTTTTCAGCGTGAATGTTTATTTTTTTATCGCAGTGGTTTTGAAATTGAATTGATTAAAGAAAAATATTCTGAACGAAACGCTTACGAAAAAAGATGGTTCCATTTCGATAAGAATTATAAAAATACAAGGAAGTAACAATCAACCCAATGGAATGATAATTTTAGCCTTTTAATTGCATAAATTTTATGCGCTTCAAATTTCATCGGGTAGTTTTTCGAAAAACTTGTGAAAAATACGTGCGCCAGTGTAGTTTTGCAGAATTAAAGACTTAAATTTATTAATTTTATTTTTAGTAGCCAAAAATAATTATACATTTCGTTAAGATGCCTGTGTTGTGTACATACATACATATTTCACAAAAGTTTTGTGCGAATTAAGTGTGAATATCAGTTTTTCATGGAATATAATGCTTTTTGTTTTCAATTTTCATGCACCTTTTTTTCAAAATTTTCCGTGTTCTATCAGAAAATGGCGTATCGTCCCGAACACCTATAATTGACTTGCAGAAACTGTTTATACTTCCAGTTTTGTCTGGAGGAAAGCCGCTATAGGAACAGTTTGATTCCTTTTTTTTATAATTTCAATTATATTTTCAACTTCCACGAATAACAATAACCAAAATAAAACTTTTTTCTTTTAAGAATTCATGATTCCATTAAATTACATAACACAGAATGCGATACACTTTTTTTTTATTATTCAATTAACAAGACTCACTTATTGACACATTACACTTTTTAATCCGGATTTAACCGTAGGCTTCAGTAGGTTCTCTATGGGGGCACTTACATACGTGACATGACATAATCACAGCCACGCAGCAGCTCCAACGGCCAATCAAACTATTTTCCGGGTGTTTTGTTCGAGGAAAAAAAAACTATCCTCCGGAACACACATTCCGGCACAGCTTAGGAATCCAATCCGACGATAGAGGCGGTTTTTTTCTCCAAATATGTTGCTGGAACATCCGGATTCTGTGGGAAAGATGACCGGGGCAATTGCACCGAACAACCGGGCTAGGCAGAGGATGCATATTTCCGTGTATTACCTACAACAGTTTAAAAAAATGTATTACATACAATGTTAATCATTATCAAATGGCGAAAAATGTACCTTTCGATTCTTTAAATCGCACCCAAAATTTTTGTTGCCGTCCAAAACACAGTTTGTTGACAATTTTAAAGATCTTCTTTTTCTCGTGGCTTATTGTTTGTTTTCATGCTTGACGTTTCATGTCATTTTCATAAAGGGTTTTATAGCAAGGTTTTGAAATTGCTTTATACACTGAAAATCAAAAATACCCAAACTTGAGAACTTCCACCCCCCAAACCGAAGTTTCATATTGACAACTCAAGTTTATGAAAGAATCACGGCTTGTCAATACGCCAAACCTGCTCTTCAAGCAGAGAACTGTTTTTTTTGGGGGATTTTTGTTGTTGCAAATCGGATTCTATTACCACCATTGTGTCAGATTTACCCCCCAAACGAAGTTGTTAGCGGAGAACTGTTTTGTTGGGTGAAAATTAGTATTCCTGCTTTTTAGTTGGTGACACTTTCGCTGATTTTTGGTTTTGAAATTCCTTGTTGAAACGGTTCTAATTGTTTTCAAACACTTCGCAATAAACCTAAAAAGGAATTGTTCGTCATGTCCGAAGCATCAAGTTACCCGATGGCTACCAATGCAGTTCCCTACGACGACGGATTCATCGCCGGATGTGCCAGAGGACTTCCGACACAAGTAAGGGATGAAGTAACAGTTGGTAAGTTGTGCATCAATATCACAAATATCTTAATCAGGCAGGCCTGTGCCAAATGAGATATCAGTGTCTGAATCCAAGGACTAAAACAATATTAAAATTTGCTATGTAGGTTAAAAAACAAAGATGAAAACTTGATAGCTCTAAATTGCAGATTTTTTTAAATAATGATTTGAGTTCTTTATAAAAGTTGAAATACAGGGTAAACAAATACAATTTGAATTGTTATATCGATTGTATCACAGCTCCCGGTAAACCATTTCGCGGTATTCGTTTTGGCGGTATGATATTTCGCGTATGAACCCGTTTGGCGGTTGACCATTTAGCGATTTGTAACACTTGGCGGTTTCTAATAGGCATATGCCCCTTTTGGCGGTTTGTAACATTACGCGGTCTCCCAAGTTGTGAATAAGGCTATTTGGCGGTATGGATATTTGGCAACTGAGTCACTTCGCGGTCTGTTTCAAATGTTCAAAAGTCCGGCCTAGGATCATAATTACGAGGATCGTTCCTAGCTTTTGGTAATCTTAGAAACACGGGGCCGTCTCCTAGATCTTTGAGTAGAGCTAGAAAAACGGGGCCGTCTCAGAAACATACATCAGAATTAAAAGGCCGCCTCCTCACGCTACGCGTTCGAACTAGCATGATATATGGTTCTTACGCTTCGCGTTGCGGACCGGGCTAGGGGTCCCTAGCTTTGGGTAAACCTAAAAACACAGGGCCTTCCTATAAAGGTCTTTCAGTAAACCTAGAAAAAAGGGACCGTCTTAGAAACATAGATTAGAGCTAAGAGGCCGCTTCCTCAAGCTGCGTGCTCGAACTAGAATGATGTATGGTCCTACGCTTTACGTTTCGAAACCAGAAAAAAGATTTGGGTACAACATTTTCTCAGTATATTTCTGACTCATACCGCAAAAAATAACACCGCCAAACAAGACCATTTGCCAAATGGTAAACTGCCAAATCGACCAAACCGCCAATAGTCATCCCGCGTTTTAGATCCTTTTGCGAAATGGTAAACCGCCAAAATAGCATACCGCTAAACACTATACCGCTGATGTGATAACCGCGTACAGAGGTACAACCTTTATATCTATTAAATTTTATTGATTTTGAAATTCATTGCATATCTCTATGAAGATGATACTCCACAACTTGGCACAGGCTTGGAACTTTGTATTTTCAAAATTGGTTTCAGTATTCTCTATAACATTTTTTTTTCAACTTTTCTTTCTTTCTATCTCAAAGGATACCGGTGTTGCATTCCAGATTGCGACACATATTTTAAAAATATTGATTCGATTAAGAATCATTTCATTTCTGTACATAAATTAAAATTATATGCGCCAGCTAATCCTTTTGAATGTACGTTATGTACACATAACAGATTATTATTTCACCGATTTGATAATTTAAAACGACATTTAAATAGTAAACATTCTGATATTTTTTCCATTAATTTGAATATTTCTTCGTCTTCCTCGCAAATTGTTTCAGAAGGAACAGATGTTCTGATGGAGGAAGAATCTTTGCCGAGAAGAATTCAAAATCCATTGTTTTACATGGAACCTATTACTGTAAATAAAATAAAAGATGAATTTTCCTTTTTTGTAACCGATTTACGCACCAATGTAAAGCTTCCTGAAAAAACTATTCAACTTTTTATTAACGGTGTTTCAAAGATGATGGAATATACTCAAAGGTATACTATCGAACTATTCAAATCCTATTTAAACTTAAAACAAATATCCTCCGATGATATTCCAACAGCAAATTTTATAAATCAGCTCCATTTTTCACATTTGTTATCTGATGTAAATAGTTTCGAAGAAAATGTATCGTTCTTGGCACACAAAGCAAAAAATTTAATACCTCAACCAAAACCAATAATTCTTGGGGAACGAAAAATTGAAAATATGTCATTAATATCTTCACAACCTGGCACTCAACTTCACGAGCATTCAATTTCTAATGAATTTGGTCGAAAAAACCAAACAGTTATTGACACTGCTCAATATATATCAATAATTGATACATTAAGATTAGTTTTTCAAAATTCTGATGCCCAAACCATGGTTCTGAATGAAAATACTCGAGTGGATGGGTTCATGCGGGGGTATAAAGATGGTATACAGTTTAAAAACCATCCATTTCTTAAAAAATTTCCATATACCATAAGATTATCTTTACACTTTGACGATGTGGAATATCTTAATCCACTAGGATCACGCAAAGCAAAGCAAAAACTTACTAACGTATCATTTAAAATACAAAATTTTGATCCTATTATTAATTCTTCACTTGCTAGCGTTTACCTAACATTAATTTTTAACAGCAAATTTGTTAAAACATACGGATTTAAAAGAATTTTGAAACCTCTCATCGATGAGTTGAAGCTCCTCGAAACTGAAGGAGGAATATGTGTTGGAACGAATAATGGTAAATTTATTTTAAGGGCTGTTTTAATTGACATACTAGGAGATACTCTTGCCCTACATGAAGTCTTCGGACTCCTCAGCCCTTCTGCGAATTTGTTTTGCAGATCGTGTTACATTAAACGTGTCGATATAAAAGCAGGAAATTTCGGCGTTTTTCAAAAGCGTACTGTCGAAAGTTTTAGTGAAGACCTGAAAGCTTTAAGCGATGGAACAGTGATTTCCAAAAGTTGTGGTGTAATTAGAGATTGTGCTTTTAATGAACTTTCATATTTCCATATTGCTAAAAATTTGACGTTTGACCCGATGCACGATTTGCTGGAAGGTGTAGTAAAATTAGTTTTAAAAAACATTTTGGAATGCGCTGTCCAGGATCATTTATTAAATGTCGATACCATAAATTCAAGGATAAATGATTTTGAGTATGGCGAAATCGAAAAACGGGATAAGCCATCTTCGAACTTTTCGAAACAAAATTTAAAATCAACATCACCATTAAATCAATCTGCTGCCCAAACATGGATGTTGCTTCGAGTATTCCCATTTTTATTTTCATCGATCCTTCAGATGAATGAAAATCATTGCACTTTGATTGGTTCTTTATTAAAAATAACGTACTATTCATTTTCGGACAAAATTAATTCAGCTATGATTGAAGACTTTCAACTGGCAATAAATATTTTCCACCAAGCCTTTTCCTCTAACATAAAATTAAGTCGTATAAATAAAGTACATCATATATCTCATTACATTGAAAAAATTCTTGAAAAGGGTCCTTCTGCATATGACAGTTGTATGCAATACGAAGGAAAATTCAGGGAATCCAAGGGAATAGCTAAAACGTCTCATAATTTTAAAAACTTGCCATTCAGTTTAGCTAAACGTCTTAGCCTACGTCAAGCTAACGCAATTATTAATCGTGAATACGATTTGAACAAAAAAGTTATCATAAAAAGTTCGATATTAGAGCGAAGAAAAATTATTGAAAATCTCCACTTTGCATTATTGGATGACGTGCCAGATACTGTCAATGTTATTGATCGTTTTACATATAATAGCGTTACATTCGCTACAGGATTGGTTGCGAAATATAAAAAATGTTCTTTTGATTGCTATGGAATTATAATTTCTATAATTGAAAACGTTTCGGGATTTATATATATTTTCCAAGAGCTTGAAATGATTGAATTCGATTACACTAAACATTCTTTCAAAACAAAAATTTCCAAAAATGTAATAAGAACTTCTGAAGATAAAGTGTTTAAGCGTAAAACTTATAGTTTATGGAAAAGTCATGATAAGAGTGATCCATTTTATTATATTAGTCTTAAGTATTTTGATGGATAAATTGAAGATGATGGTGCATTATCTAAAAACTAAATTCTTTAGTGATCCCTAGAATTCCCCTTTCCTTTCCAAAAACTAGAGCAAATTAACAGTTGAGTCGCCGCGACGATTACGGCCCCCTTCCTACTAACACATTTAGGAGATAAATGCACTCGACTCGGTACAAAAACTATTAAAAAATTATAAAAATATTAACTTCCAGTACAATTAACTTCAACCTAATTTAAGTATGTATGTGTTTGCATGAGCGCGAGTATGAGTATGTTTGTATGCATGTACGTATGAATGTTGGAATGTGTGTGCCCTGTAATATGGTTCGCCTCCACGTGGTGCAGGGTGGAAACGTTAAAATGCGGCAAAATGAACCATTCTTTAAAGTTTACTTTTTGGAATACAAAGAATTTGTTAATATAATAATACAAGTTCGAGTTATCATAATAAGTTGAAAATAACGTAGTAAAACAGTTGATATTCTTGCAATTTAGCTTAGTGATATTCATTTAATAAATTAAGAAAAGAAATTGGTTTTTTGTTTTAATCATGAGAAATCTCCTTTACCTACAGCATTTTATCCAACAATTTTTCCTAGAAAACTTTTTATACAATTTTTAAATGCCCTACACACAAGTGTAAACATTTTTCTGAACTTTCCTAAAATATCTTTGTTTATCACCTACCTGTACCTATACTATAAGTATTCTTTTGTGCCACCTTCTGCTGTGAATCAGTCAATAAACGGGACTGTATGCTTTCGGAAAGCTCGACACCGTTGTGCAATATGGAATTACACTTTCAGTTTCCCCAGAACGTTGAATTAATCCGGCCTGAGTTTTAATGATTAACGTGCTTATGTTGTCTAGCTAGGGACCAGCACAATTATTGTCATAGTTCAGAACCGATGTTTGCTCGCAATCTTTCAGTCCTTTGTTCAGCAGCCACGAATAAATTCCGATTATCATCTTATACCAAAATAGTGCACTATGTCCATGGCGAGGTGCTGCATCACTCCGCTACAACAGTATCAATGAATTGATATTGGGATACATTGTTCCGGCTTGATCGAATCAGTCGACTTTTGTATAATTCGATAAGAAAAATCATCGTTCCGTGCCATCGAATCGACTCAATTTTGGATGATTAAACAGGCTTCTTTTCTTTTTTAGGTGCTGATGAAATGTGAAATAGATATCTGTGAAGAGAAACGTAAAATGAATTTCCTGTTACGTATTATATTTAAAAACACTTACTCAGCCGGGCCTCCAAATCCTTCTTTAAACAAAATAAAGGTGCTGGGGTTCTCGAACAATTTATTTGAACAGCGAATACCAATTAACTATCAAAACAATATTTACACACTTGTTATGAAGTAATCAGAATATGAACTCAATATTTTTCCTTACACAAATTTAAGTTTGAGATGAATTCAATAAAATTATAGAGATTATAATAAATTCAATCAATATTCGTCTTTCAGAAAATGATGTTCAGGTGGAACAAATAAATATGGTTCTGGAGCAAAATTTGAAATTTCGACAGAAATATTATAGTATTTTGAACGGTGGTATACCGGACCATAACACGCAGTTGGAAATGGTGCGCATCGTTTGCAACGATTTCTTCAGAGACAAAATGAAAAACTCATAGTAAGTACATTTTTCATACAACTGACATATAGAATTAAAAAAAATTCGACAAATGTTAGGAGTTAAAAATGTAACAATATTTATCTAATGTATATTTTCTATTAATTTAGTTATCCGTCTACAATGGAGAAAGCTGATTTGGCTAAGGCCTTCCTTCGAGCATTTCCCCATCTAGAGGTCACGAGGGTCGAGTTGAATGCTCCTGCGGAATCGGCCTTTTTTTGGCACCGCAAAATTAGTGACAGAAGGTCTCTAAACCAAGGACATATCGAGCGAAGGATAACCACAATGCGAAAAGATGTCCCATTTGCGAACCGCAAATTTCATCGATATATTGAGTGCATCCCGGAAGTGTCTAGTTCGGCCCAATTGGCCGCAGAACTATGTGCCTCACTGGAAGCCTCGGCTCAAAATTGGGCCGAAATTTCACGCCACATGAGGGATGCGTTTCCGGTGCTCCACAAAATGGTTATTGAAAAAAAGAATTTTCGCCACGTAATTTCAAAATTCCCTCATTTAAAAAGTTTTAGTGGAGCAATGGTGTGTAGTTCTACCGTGTACCTTTTTTATAAATTAGAATTAAACTTAAAACCCTTATTTTAACGCTTTCAGATATTGCAAGCCTTCAACCACATGCACCCTGCATGCATTCCAAAAATGGGAATGCAGAGGTTCCTGGCGGATTCATTACTTCTGGACAAAACGGAATACCCGATGTTCAAGTGTGGTAAGCTTCGCAAATTTTTTGAAAGTAATTTCGTTAAAACGTTTAATATCTTCCAGTGTACATTAGGGCCTGTACCATGCTGTTGGGGACATTGAAATCAAGAGGATGCAAGAGGCCTGCTGAGGACTTGGATCTGCCCTCTCGTTTCATTGTAGCGGCCCCTCTCATCAGATGGGTCGAGGAAAACAATTTAGCAGGATACATGATGTGCCAAAAGGATCCCCATATTTTGTGTGTCGGGCAGCACGGGGATATGGGTCGGTTTTATATTTTCCTTGCCCCGCAGGAATACATTGAGTGCGGAGAAGACTCCTTAAAAGTGCTCGAGGTGTTTTTTAAGGTGTTTCCAGTCCTTGGCATACCAGTGCCAAGCCTACTCCGAAACCTGACCGTATTGGTACAAAACAGGGTATTCGGCAATTGTTTGCCGGAATCTTCAACGGTTCAGAAGATTACCAAACGGTTTTATGAGGCAGGGTTAGCAAGAGGTGATGGTAAGTGTTCATTTCAGATAATTTTTAATTTTATTTTATTTTTATTGAGTTTATTTTTTATATTTATGTATCTTCTTTACAGGTCTATAAAGGACTGGATCACGGAACTTCATCATGCTGTTTTAAAAGTTATTATTTATATATATTTGACCTAGTTTTTTAATTTCATTCAATGCGAACTTTGTTGTTAATTTTTTTTTGTAATTATTTTATTCTTAACGTACTCTGTTTTTGATTGAATAATTATGATTTTTTTTATTTCAAATCTTAACTTTTACTTTAAGAGTAATAAACGTAATAAAACCTTTATTATCCGAAAAGAAAATCCGTTCAATTTGAATTCAGGATTTTTGATGGGAAAATCAGTAGCCATTCCTAAATTTGGGCTGTATAAAACTCATTTAAACTCAGGTTTGGGGGATTTTATTGGTGGGAAAAAACAAAATCAGTTCCCAAATTTAAGAGGAGTGAATTCCATTTAAACTCATGTTTGGGGGATTTTTTTGGTGGGCAAAAACATAAGTCGTGCCCAAATCTGGGCGGAGTGAATGTTATATAAACTCAGATTTGGGGGTTTCGATTTTTATTGCGGTACCAGATTTTGGGGGATAAGTTCTCTTAAGGGATCTCAACTTTGTGCTATGCCACAAATAGCCAAACCTGTAGGGAGGGAGTTTCATTCGAGTTGGTGGGAAAAGTTCTCAAGTTTGGGTATTTTTGATTTTCAGTGTAGCGACCTTCAAAACCGCTATATACACGGAAAATAAAATAATATTAAAATAGATTGAGGTTTTCTGAACAGGTTTTATAATCGTTGTGTAGATACCCTGAAGAAAGTTTTTATAATTGTCTTGTCGAAATACGCTTCACAGCTACCAAGACTTTTGCAAATTCGTTATAAAACTTCCACATTTTCCTATAAAACCATCATGAGTTTAAAATGTTGCTTGGGTGGGACCGGTAGCATTGACCATATACCCAGCAAAGTCTATAATGTTGAATTCCACCTCGCAGTCGGGTGGTTATCCCGCATACTAAAAAACTATAGCTCAAACAGTCTATACGATACATCTACAGCTCCAGAAATGGTGATTGTCTCAGTAAAAGTAACTGTTTTATTAAACTTTACTTCGACAACGTTAAAAACGAAACATGAACGTTTATGTGAAAAAGTGATGCTATCTGGAAAGGTGAACGAATGGTATGCACGATTTACTTAAATTTTTCTCTAATCGTAAAAATGATTTCGAACCGTTACCCATAGCGTTGATGCGGTCTGTCAAAAATGACCGAAATGCGGATCAGAGATGCCACATGATTTTGCAAAAAATCAGTTGAAGTTTATGAAATCTTTAAGTTTTCCTCGTGGTTTGTGAGTCTCCTTACATAATTCGAAAATGTTTAATGCCGGATTTGATTGAGGTCGGGCATCTGTATCTGAAATTTAAGTCTATATTATTGACATGGCAGATTTCACTCCAAAAAATATTATGATCAAATCATCTTTTCTCATTCATTTTAAATGCCACTCAATACTCGCTTTTACTTTACTCTACTTTAACTAATGTATCATTCATTAACGATATATATGATGATTCAAACAATCTTAATGACAAAATATTTAATATTGTGTTTTTGAAAAATCTCTTCACTTGGCACCACTGATTGTTTTCTGCCCTTCGCCACGCCAGTCATGTTTTCTGTTGTCGCAGTCCGTCGCGGTATTTTTTTCTTTTCGACGGAAAACAATTGATAAAAGTTTCTAAGCATAATTTCATCAATTTCGGAGAATTCGGAACGCCGGTGTCAATCTTCCGATAAATTACGTCAAGGATGATAAAATCAAACAGCAGGAAGGCGATTATGGCGACGCGATGCTGTGAAAGTTTCAACACAGCGGCAAGGAGCATCGGGCTGTTTGTTTTTGTAACAGGTAAGTGAAAAAGTTTATTGTTTTTGCACCTGTTCAACTAAACTAAGGTAGCAAAAACAAAGTTGTGAAAGTATCTTATAGAATATAAGAACAATTCTATTTTTTCTTTCAGGCTAAGACAGCTAGCTGCTACACAATTTCGGCGCAGGCAAAATAATTGTGGAAGAAATCAGAACTGGACGAACTACGCCTAATGGAGGAATACATATTAGTATTTCTAATGTATAATTAAGGTATATGCAATAAGATAATGTTAGTATGTAAATAAAATGATTACCCAAAAACTTTTAGTTTTTTTAATCCGAAAACTCCAAAATTTGTTCATATGTGTGCGTGTTATTCACGTACGTTTCCGAAAAACGTACGCATTACGTTGGAAGATCATTTTGACAAATCGTGTTACGACTTTTACTGTAAAAATCTTTTTACAAAACAACTTCAAGAATTACATTAACATGTACAGTTTGAATATCAAATTATGGTTTCCATGATCGATTATTGGACGATATCTAAACTGTTTGAAGAACGGTTCTTCCATATAAGTGCCTTAACAGTTTTTAACAGTTACATAACCTAACGACATATTCAAAATAACATCAAATCAAAATTCACGATTAAAGCAATGTATTTTACATTGTCAATAACCGTTTGCTAAACGTTTTTTTACGATTCATCAAATCGTCGTTTGACTTCTTCAGGAAACGTTTGGTTATGATCATTATTTATGCGGGATTATAATTCCGATTTTATGTCCCGCAGGAAATTGGTCACTTCTTGGTAGATGGATATTTCGTTTGTTTTGCATAATTCAATCAGTGTTTGAAATTTGTGTCCAAAAGAATATTTTGTTCTGTTACTGTTGTATTTTGTACAGTAGAGAATGGTATGTTCTGCCGTTTCCGGTGTCAGGCAAACATCGCAGTTCGGATCGTCTACAATTTTCCACTTGGCAAGCCAATATTTGGAGTAGCTGTGGCCCGCTAGAATACGGTTTAAAGTTCTTATTTCCCAGCTGGTAAGTTTTTTCTTTGAGTACCAAGGGGTTTCCTCGAAGCTTTGTTGTGTAGCCTGGAAGAATTTGCCAGGCTGTCCTTCTCTTTCTGAGTAATTTAGATACCATGTTCTGGTTGATTCTAATTTCTCTTGTTTGAAATAGTTCAGAGCATCCTTCATGAAGAGACCATTTTTGAAGATTTCTGTGGAAGTTGTGCCAGCCTTTGCCAGAGCGTCCGCGATATCGTTACCCTCCAGGGATACATGACTTGGTATCCACTGGATGGTTGTGTCGAGTTTGTAGGCAATGCCGATAGTTTGTTGAACGATTTGATTTCTAATGTTCGACTTCAACGTGGATTGTATAATTTGGCATGCTGATAATGAATCGGTGTAAATTACTCCCTTGTATATTTGATCTAACTCCACGCAGAAAAATAGAAATTAGTTTCAAAGGAAAGTGCCACGAAAACAAAGGATTTTTTCCTTTGATTTTGGGACAAATAAAAATTACTTAGATTCAAAAACATTTTCCTTTGTTTCGAAGAAATGTTTTCCTTTGAATCAAAGAATGTTTCTTGATTCAAAATCTGAAATACTTTGTGTGGTGGATATAGATTGGAAAATATAATAAAAAAAAGTGTGTGTTCGGATTCTTTGTATGAACATATTATTCTTAAAAAAAAGAGTTAATAATGAAAAAATAATGTTCTGGCATCACGGAAATTACGTCAATGAACTGGGGTATTAATGAACCCATTCATCAGATACAGCACGAAACATTGAATTGTGCTAATGCGATTCGTGTAGTTCTAAGAGTGTGTGAGTGCAAAAAGGTGACTCGACCAAACACGAAAAATAACGATTCTTTAGGCATCTTTTGCGAAGAATAGTTTGTAGTGCGCGAAAGAAAATCGTAATAATTTCTCGGTCACCACAATGGCGTAAGTCATGCTCCCGGAAGAGCTTAACCATTCTGATCATGCTGTGATACATTCAGTGAAATTTGTTTGATGAATTTTAAAGAAATTAAAGAAACTAAAAGTTAAAAATTTGTGCTACGAAGTTTGTGATATGAGTCCGGTTTTCGGTTCCCAGGATAAGGACAATGTAACCGTTCAATGATCAGTGCAAAGCTAAGTATTAACATATCTTAATATATTTCTCGGTGAATCAATCTGGTTTGAATTAGTTGATGTAATTTAAATTTTATTCATTACTAGCTGATCCCGTACGAACTTCGTTTCGCTTTAAATCATTGGTACAATTTTGGGGAAAAAATTCAACAGTGATTAAAGTCACTACTATTAGTATTAATTGAAATTCAAATTACACGGTTGATTGGCTTTTTATAAAAAAAATTATGTGAGAGTTTTTTTCTTCTCGATCGGTTGCAAAATCTAGACATTATGGCAGAAACATGTACTATTTGTTTGTGTGCACGACTCTTTTGCTTGACCCTCACACTTAAATTGGTATCAATTAACTGCCTCCAACAAAATTATTGCACAAATCACTGAACTTCCAATGAAACCCTCTTTTTCTGTCCCATGGCCCGAAATTCGATAATTGGAACCAATTTTACGTTCCTCAAAACTCCCTTGTGCCATTTTTTTCTTTTTTATACGTAAATTAACGTCAGGAACTTGAAAACAGTGATCAGTGAATATATACGCCCCTTTCGCCGACCCTTGAAACGGAACATGCTACCTGGAGTCAATTGCTCATAGTTTATAACCCTAATCTGAACATTTTCATCTCAATCCGATGCATGATCACGACAATATCGCGAAAACAGTGAGCAACTAACATGGACGGCCATTTTTTACCACGATTCAAAACTTGACTCTCAGCAGGAGTATAAATGAAACGCGTGTTTACAGGTTGGAAACGAACAAAGGATTGAATTTTATTTGTCAGAATGATACACGCTAATTTATGTTCACTCACGTTTGGGTTACTTCAATTGGTACACTGATATTTTATAACACTGTCAATATCCCGCCTCAATTGATGATCCCCAATTTCTCTCGTAGTTTGCAGAAGCGTGGCGATGGTAGTCCCTTGGTTAAGGCGTCCGCCACTTGCTCCTCGGTTTGCAAATACTGCAGCTCCAGTTGACCTTTCTCCACCAATTCTCTGACGAAGAAGTTCTGGATCTCGATGTGTTTCATACGTTTGTGTTTACGAGGATCCGACGTAACGGCGATACATGGTTGGTTATCCTCGTACACTGTAATCGGTAGCTCGACGTCTTGTCCCACAGACTTCAGGAGGTTCGTCGCCCATACGACCTCGCAGCTAGCCAGACACAACGCCATCAGTTCCGCTTCGGTACTCGACAAGGCAACTGATCCCTGTTTCTTGGTCGCCCACATCACGGTAGAACCATACAACTTGACGACAAATCCGGAAACTGATCTTCTGTCGTTGGGGTCGTTTCCCCAATCCGCATCAGCGTACGCCTCTAGCATTTTCGACGATTCAGTACGCTGGAACACGAGCTTACTATCAACTGTCCCTCTCAGGTATCTCAGGACTCGTTTCAGGTGGACCCAGTGATCATTGGTAGCACAACACTGGAATCCCGCAAAGTAGCTCACAGCTGCCGACAGGTCTGGTCTCGAAGTTACCATTAAGTACATTAGACAACCCACTAGCTCCTTGTACGGTTTGTCTGTGTACTCCTTCGGATTCTCTCCTTTCTCCAATCGCAGGCGTGGGTCCATCGGAATAGCGGAAGGTTTACAGTCGCTCATCCCGAATCTCTCGAGCACACTCTTGACGTAAGTGCTCTGGTCGATTTCCATGAGTCCCATCTCACGTTCACGCCTGATGTTCAATCCCAGGAATGACCTTACTTCCTGAAGATCCTTCATCTCGAATTCAGCAGACAGGCTTTTCTTGAGTTTCTTGATCTCCTTCTCCGAGTTGCTCACAAGCAATATATCGTCCACGTAAATGACAACGTAAACAATAACGCCGTCCTGTCGTCGATAGTACAGACACAGGTCATGCTCGCTTCTCTTGAACCCAAGACTGCTCACAAAAACATGGAAACGCTGATTCCAGCTTCGAGAGGCTTGCTTAAGACCATAAATAGCCTTGTTCAGCTTACATACAAGACCATTCCCCCTCTCAAAGCCAGCTGGTTGGCGCATATAGATATCCTCTTCTAATACGCCGTTCAAAAATGCACACGTTACGTCCATCTGGTGTACGTGCCAGCGTTCTTGGTTCGCCAATGCTAGGAGAATCCGCAGCGTCGACATTCTAGCAACAGGTGAGTAGGTCTCCGAAAAATCAAAACCTGGTCGCTGGGTAAAACCGCGAGCAACCAGCCTGGCTTTGTACCTGTCTACTTCACCATCACACTTGCGTTTAACCTTAAATACCCACTTATTATCGACCAATTTTCTACCAGCAGGTAACTTCGCTAAACGCCACGTGTCGTTCTTCTCCAATGAGGCTAGCTCCTCTTCAATTGCACGATTCCACTGCGGCCAATCACTTCTCTTCTTGAGAGCCTCGATATCCGACGGAATATCGTCCAAATACTCCTCAGCACTTAACGCAAACACTGTCGCACTCAAGTCATAATCACTATGCCACGCGGGTGGCACCGTAGCACGACCGCTTCGACGCACTTCACCGTTTCCCGAGTGCTCATCACCGACCGACGCTTTGTTTTCACTTTGTTCTTCAGTATCTGTGTAAAACTCATCGTCTGTTTCTTGATGCACCCGCGGCGGGTTCTGATCAACTTCGCGATTGAGCACACGACTTCGTATCACGACCGCTCGACTTTCGTCTTTCCCGTTTTCGATCAACACCGGCGGCGAACAATGTCCCAACTTTTCCTCGTTGAACACAACATCACGAGCTGTGAAAACCTTTCTTCCGTTCCACACTCGATAACCGCTCGGACCGTAACCGACAAACCGAACTTTCTCACTCTTCGAATCAAGTTTCTTTCGAAGTTTTATTGGTACGTGTACGTAACACTCACTCCCGAAAACGCGCAAGTTCGAAACGTTTGGCTTTTTCCCGTGCCAAACCTCATACGGAGTCCGATCACCGGCGACCGCGACGCTTGGGCTTCGATTAAGCACATAATTTGCAGTGTAGACTGCCTCGCCCCACAAGTTCTTCGGCATTTCACTTGCTTCTAGCATAGCCCGCACTTTTTCCACGAGAGTTCTGTTGAGACGTTCACTTACGCCGTTCTGCTCTGGCGTATACGGTACCGTTGTCTCCAGCAGAATACCCAACTTCTTGCACAGACGCCGCATCGACTTACCCGTATATTCACCTCCATTATCGCAAACCAATCGGCTGATCTTGGTTCCGAAATGAGCGGATGCCATTGCCTCATATTCCTCAAAGCACTCCTGCACATCGCTCTTCGACCGAATGAGGTAAACCACGCACATATGGGTAAAATCATCCGTAAATGTGACGAAATAGTTGTTTCCGTCCCACGTTACTGGTGTCACAGGTCCACAAACGTCACTGTGAACGATTTCGAGGGGTCGACTCGCAAGCTTTTCGATACGGCTGTGGAATGGCTCACGGGATTGTTTACCAACAATACAGGCTTCACACAACAATTTCACAGAGCCGTCCGCGACGTCCTCTACCGACAAGCCATCCACCATTTTCTTCGAAACTAGTTTCGCTAGATTATCACTACCTAGATGGCCAAACCTTTGGTGCCACAGCTCGAGTTTCTTGCTCACTTTGCCACTTATCATCGCACTTTCACTTGAGTTCACTTGTTTACACTCAAAGTCCATACAGTACAACTTGCCAAACTGGCAACCAGTGGCCACTGTCTCACCATCGGCCTCTACTGTTATACACCCTCTGTAGAAAATCACTTTCTTCCCAGATCTCTCCAATCGCCTGAGCGACAGAAGATTTAACGCCAGATCAGGAATGTATAAAACATCTTCCATGGTGATCACAATCTTTTGACCATTCACCACTGCTTGTACGACGACACGACCTTTCTTGTGTGCGCGCAACACTACCCCACTTTTCGCGGTCTGAATCACTACCGGCGTATGGAGAGTTTCCATAACCTCAAACAACGAACTATCGTTGGACATATGCTCAGACGCGCCACTGTCGAGGTACCACTTCGATTGCCTATTCACACTGGCAGCAGCAAATTCCACGTCGGCTGCAACAAAACTCACTGTTTTCGCACTCACATGTGCCTTTTGCACCGAGTTTTTGTTTTCGTGCCTTTTTGCACCACTATTCTTCGGACACTGCGCCCTCTTGTGGCCAAAACCGTGGCAGCCAAAACACTTTATCTTCGGTTTCTGTTTTCCAGAAAACGCGGCCTCTTCTTTTTCCGCTTCCGGCCGTTGGCCTCTTCGCTTGGCCTCCACATCCAGGTACTTTCTTCGCACAAGATCCAGCGTCAAATTGTCAGACACAGCCTCCATGGCTGTCGTCACGGCGTCATACGATTCCGGCATCGTAAGCATGAGGTGACAAATTACATCTTCCTCCTCCATGCATGCGCCAGCACCTTTTATCTCCCGCACCAACTGATCGAAGCGGAGAAAATGGTCCTGCAAACTATCACTCTCACTGTATCGCATAGAGAGCAACTGACGCTTCAGAAGAAACCGGTTCGTCAGACTCTTCCGCTGGAACACACTGTGGAGTCCATCCCAAATCTGTTTCGGGCTATTTTTGTCCTTGACATACTCCAAATGGCTGTCGGCGATAGCCTGAATCAACACGGACCGACACCGATTGTCCTGTTTAACACGTTCCGCGATTTTCACTTCCTTTCGCGTGGCAACTTCCGGACGGTCGTCTTCTCGGACATGCCAGAAATCCTCCTCCTCAGCCGCTTTCTCCACGCAATGAAGCACATCCAACTGCTGTAGATATGCCTTCATTCGGAAGCACCAGTTGTTAAACCCGGATCCGTCAAACGGCTTGATCCGGAGCGATCTCGTTTCCTCCTCCATTACGACCGACAAACTTTTTCGATCCGAAAACTTTTCATTCGCGAAAAACTTTTAGCACGCGGTTTGGAACTGAGGTTAGGCTGGGCCCAAAACCTCTCAGCAGGAGTATAAATGAAACGCGTGTTTACAGGTTGGAAACGAACAAAGGATTGAATTTTATTTGTCAGAATGATACACGCTAATTTATGTTCACTCACGTTTGGGTTACTTCAATTGGTACACTGATATTTTATAACACTGTCAATATTGACACCTAAAATCAATTATCTTTTCTGTTAAACTCCCATGTGCCAATTTTCATTACAATTCTATGCTCAATCAAGAGAATATCGTAAAAACAGTGAACAGGTAATAACCCCTTTTGCCGACCCCTGAGTCAAGATTTGAAACCTGAAAGCAAAAGAGCGTCCCTCAAAACTCCTATGCGGAAATTTTCATCTCAATTCAATGTAGAATAACATCAAAATCGCAAAAACATTAAAGTTGGGTATGGACGACTCTTTCAGCCGATTTCTGATCCGCAATTCGAAACTTGAAATCGATTGCTCGTCTTTCAAAACACTCATGTGCAAATTTTCATTACAATCCAGTGTATAATAACACCAATATCGCAAAAACATAAATCAGTGAATATGGACGGCCCCTTTGGCCGACCCCTGACCCTTAATTTGATAACTGTAATCGATTGCTCGTCTCTCAAAACACTCATGTGCAAATTTTCTTCACAATTCAATGTAAAATAAAGCCAATATCGCAAAAACATTAATCAGTGGATATGGACGACCCCTTTTGCCGACCTCAAACCCTAAATTTGATAACTGTAATCGATTGCTCGTCTCTCAAAACACTCATGTGCAAATTTCCATCACAATCCGATGTATAATAACGCCAATATTGTAAAAACATAAATCAGTTGATATGGACGACCCCTTTGGCCGACCCCTATCCCTAAATTTGATAACTGTAATCGATTGCTCGTCTCTCAAAATATTCATGTGCAAATTTTCATCACAATCCGACGGAAAATAACGTCAATAACGTGAAAACAATATTTGTCTTGTATGGACGACCCCCTTCAGAAGGGGTCGTCCAAAAATCTAAAAACATTTTTCATCATTCCTGGTCCTAATGAGCATCCATGCCAAATTTCAGATTTCTAGCTCTTAAGACGGCTGAGTCTATAGAGGACAAACAAACAAACAAACAAACAAACAAACATACAGATAGGGTAAAATACCTAGATTTCGACAGTTTTTGCTTTATTTTTCGAAAAAAACTATGTAAATCAATTATTTGACTAAAGTTTTTCATTTCAAATATGATTGGTTATATGAATCAGACTTTTTTCTTCATTCTCTACATTTTTTATTGATCAAAAGTATCAAAACAGCGTTTTTATTATCCTTTTACTGAAACCACTCGATGATCTAGTTTTCGACATTCAATTTTAGTTTTCGACACAAAAAGTTTTAGTTTTCGACAAGCATATTTCCACCTCCTTTGTTAGTTCAGCAATATGAATATTTGCGTATTAGAATTGCTTGCCTACTTCACGGCGTTTTTTACACCATGGAAACAGTATAAACATATATACCGAAGAAGATGGGTGTCGAAAAATAGATTATTAGGTGAACTTTCAGCGCTAGTTTTCGACAGCTAAAAAAACTGGTGAAATTTCATTAAATGTTAGCAAAAATATGAAATAAATTACCGAAAAGATTGATTTTAGAACCTTATCCATCCATTGATTCCTTTTATGTTGCTTTTAAACGAATAAAAGGAGGGTTTTTTCGTGATTCAAAATCATTATTATTTGGTCGATAGCATTGAATTTCACAGGTGATTAAGAATCCCAAGTAACAATTTTAGTTTTATAAGAAACTGAAAGGGTACGTCAAGGCTTCGTTATAAAACAACGATAAGTTCTATAAACCCCATTAAAACATTTTTAAAACACCTATAAGAGTAAAAAGGCCCACCTACAGAAGGTTCTGAAGTTCCCGTCCTAAGTATCCTATACAACAATATAGACTCAAAAGGGTTTTGCTCAAGGCTGGTTTAAGATAATCAGATCGTTTTGCACTGAACAAAAAAATCGTGAATTTTTTTTTACCGAAAAAAGGTTTTGAAATTGCATTTTTTAAAATAAAATAATCTAATCGTTTTTTTTCAACCAAGACTTAAAAATTACCTATATTATGATTATTAGGTATAAACATTATAATCATTTCTCTCAGTTACGTTATGAATAAAGTTGTTGCGCTTTTAATTTTATCGATTACTTTTTCAAAAAACTGATGAATTAACCGCGCGCCCCTTAAATTTGAGAAATAGTAAGGTTTAAGCAATAAAATATCAAATACGAAATTATTCCAATTTATTTCAGCTTCAGTATTTCCGTCCACTTTGTACGTATTTGATTTGATATTTTGTGCAAATTGCTTTGTTTCGACCAATTTATGGTTAATGACGCTGTAAACAATAATATTCAATGTTAAAATGCATTAAAATTTTCATTATTTGATCCCAAAATGGCTATTAATTTGAAAGGCCAAATGTTCTTGAAAATTGCCACTTTAGGAACAATTGATCTGTTGAACATCAATTTGGCCCGCTATAAAACCAAACGATCTTTTCACGGATCTTTCAAAGTGTCATTATTTCAGTGCAGCTGACAGTTCAAAACAAAAAACAAAAAAATCACTCGCGAGCTTCAAAGCGAAACAAAAACCTCGGTCGTCGTTCCATCGGATAAATAAAATTTTCTCTCGCGCCCTGACCCGACTCGTTCTACGGTGAAAGTTCGCGGAAGTGAATTGTTGCCGACCGGGAATATAAAGTCAGGATGGGAGAACATCCTGACCCAGGAGTCGTTGAAGTTGTCCTGTGCACGGGCAGGACCCTAGCTGTATTCATCAAGATCAAGAACCGGATTTCATCAAACAGAACCATAAGCCATAACATCGACAGAAAATACCAAAACTCGGATGCCAGAGAGCAACAGGATGCATTTATATCGATTGGGACCCGAAATCAAACCGGCTGGGAGGAATTCTACTTCAGGAGTAGCTCCAGTTGGAAAAATCTACGGAAAACTGTTGAAGAATTTTTGAATATTCCGAATCAAAGAGTAGCTGCTGCAGGATGTGGTAAATTAACGCGGAATTAAAAGTTTAACAGTAAAATAGTGATAAATAAAGAGAGATTCAAACAGTTATATAATAATTTAGTGTTTTATTTCTTCGCTAATAAAAAGAAATTTCTTCTTAAGGTAATGAAGGCTATGAAGTTTCCTGGGATTATGATACGAAGCAGAATAAAAAACATTTTTTAGTTTTTGATTATGTTTTTCGTGGAGGTTGAACAACTGATGGAGCTGTTTGAGGCGAAGTTCAACATTTCAGTAATTTCAAACTACGGCTAGCTGGTGACTTTTTTGGTGTCATTAAATCATCTCAAATGTTTACCACCGAATGGAGTATTTAAATACTCCATTTGGTGGTAAACATTTGAGACGATGTCACACATACACATTTTGACATTTCGATGGGATTTGGACTGTCATTCTTTGTTGGTTTTCTAGAGAGGTTTTATAATTGCTTTGTAGTGCTCTACTAAACCAAAAAAATTAAAGGTTATAAAACATTCATTGTTGTTGTTTTCTTCAAGGTTGGTTTTCTAGAGAAGTTTAATAATTGCTTTTAAGCGCTCTTCTAAACCAAAAAAATTAATGGTTATAAAACCAACACAAAATTTGACAGGAGTTCTATAAAAAGATTCTATAGTGGTTTTTAAGCTATCTTATAGGGCAATCATATAGAGTTCCTAATAAATTACGTTACAAAGCAAACAATACTTTATAAATCTGTTGATCATAGTAATCGAGAAATATTTAAAATAGATCATAGCAGTCCTTTTGAATCATTCATTTGAATTTGAATAAAACTCTCACACTCTTGTTAAGTATCTCGTTGAAACCACTCGTGTTTTCACTTACTCTCCGTTATTTTCCATAAGGTTATGAGCCCAGAAGCGGGTGTCATAGCGACGAGATAACCAAGTTGAAAATTTTTCACACGTGGTGAAAATTTTTCTGTTTCGGCAAGAGGATGACTGGACAAGGCGGATCGAATGGCCAACAAGCGCGAAGCGGGGCACTTTCGAGGACACCGATGTCCAGTGGGAACGGCCAGCAAGCGAATTCCTCAGGAAGCAGTCAAGCGGGAAGCGGAACGATTGCGAGGGCGCAGATTGCAGGTGGCAGCATTTCCCTACCTTTGTCGGAGCGATTGCGTGGCCAAGAAAATTACAGCTCTTGGTCATTTGCAATGAAAATGGTGCTCATCCGTGAAGGAACATGGGCAGCGATTACGGCGGAAGAACCATCCCAGGAATTATCGGAACGAGCTCTAGCAACCATCTGTCTCAGTATCGAACCAATCAATTATAGTCTGGTACAAAACGCGCAGACAGCTAAAGATGCGTGGAATGGACTGAAAGCAGCATTTCAAGAAAGCGGATATCTTCGAGAATCCGGTCTTCTTCGGCAGATGACCGGGGTGCGGCTGGTGGATTGCGAATCGGTCGAAGCGTATGTCAATTTGCTGATGACCACGAGGCATAAGCTTGCTGAGATCGGGTTCGAAGTCAACGACAGGTGGATGTCGAATATTCTTCTTATGGGTCTTCCCAAGCAGTATGAACCCATGGTGATGGGTCTCGAGGCATCAGGAATCAACATGACGGCGGACACTATACGTGCAAAGATTTTACAGGACGTCAAGTGGCCAGATGATTCAGTAACGAGTTCAGAGAGGGCATTTTACGGACATGGCAATCATCGAAATCAACCGAAGAAGAAGAATACGAACCATAAATCAGCCGTCGAGTGCTATCGGTGCAATCGAAAGGGGCATTATGCATCTGAGTGTACCCAGAAAGGTTCCAGCAACGGTCGGAAGAAATCGGATAGGCATTCTTCGTTCATGGTGCAGAAAGGATGTGCGAAACCGAACGATAACTGGATCTTTGACTCCGGTTCCTCATCGCACATGTGTCACAATCAAGACGTCCTGGCTGATGCACTTCCAGTGAAAGAAACCATCGTCGTGGCTAACAATATGGAGAGCTCAGTTGTAGCTAAGGGAAACGCAACTCTCACAGCAGACGTTTTAGGTGAGTGTAGCACTTTAAAAATAAAAGAAGTTATGTGCATTCCAGATTTGGCGATGAATTTACTGTCAGTCAGCAAGATTTGTGGATTCGGTCATCGAGTTGTGTTCACGAAAGATTTGTGCACAGTATACAACTCTGAAGACGACATTATAGCGATTGGCGAGCAGCAAGCTGGTCTCTACATACTACGTCAGTATAACGAAAATGTTGTGTGTGTGGTAAAGCCAAAAGAAGATTTGGCATTGTGGCACAGGAGAATGGGCCATTTGAACACAACCAGCTTGAAGCAGCTTCCCAGTATGGCATGTGGTATCCAGTTTGGCGATTCAAAGGAAATCCCATGTGAAACGTGTGCGAAAGGAAAGCATCAGCGGCAATCATTCAAGCACAAGGGTACCAGATCAACCGAGCTTTTGGAAGTGGTTCACTCGGACCTGTGCGGTCCGATGGAAACAACGTCATTGGGAGGAACCAGATATTTCCTAACGTTCATTGATGACTGCAGCAGAAAATGTTTTGTTTATTTCATTCGCTCCAAGTCAGAAGTTCTTGATTGTTTCAAGGACTTCCAGGCGTACGTTGAAAATCAAACGGGTAAACGCATCAAGAGGTTCAGGAGTGACAACGGGCTTGAATATGTAAACAGCGATATGCAACGTTATTTGCGGCAGTGCGGTGTTCATCACGAAACCAGTGCTCCATATTGTCCGGAGCAAAACGGATTGGCTGAGCGCATGAACCGGACCCTCGTTGAGCGTGCAAGGTGCATGCTAATTGAATCTGGTTTAAGCAAGTTGTTTTGGGCAGAAGCGGTTGGAACAGCGTGCTTCTTGGTAAATCGTTCACCATCGAAAAGTTTGTCGTCGACGCCGGAAGAAGTATTTTCTGGCAAGAAGCCGGATTTGTCCATGGTCCGAGTATTTGGAGCCAAGGTAATGGTTCATGTTCCCAGGGTGAAGCGCAAAAAGTGGGATGCCAAGTCAGAAGCAGGAATTTTCGTTGGCTATCCAGCTGGGACGAAAGGTTATCGCATTTACAATCCCCGGACCAAGAGGGTGTCAAGTAATTGCAACGTTATTTTTCTTGATGAAGGATGTCAAATTCGGGACCCAGGCGTCGAGTGTTCCGAAGGAGTTTTTCGAATCCCAGTGGCTGATTCGAATTTCGAAAAAGGGTCCGAAACGAGCAGTGCAAGCGAAATGGTGCGGCCAGAACCAGGGGTCGGAAATCCGGGTAGTTCTATATCCGGAGACGAAGCAGTTTGTAGTGAGTTTGACGATTCTGTCAAATCTCATTACGATAGCACCAAATCAACAGCACCAGTTTCAGCACCTGCGCTCCCTCCGCAAACAGAGGACCCTAATCAAGAGGTAAGGCGCAGCGCGAGGGAGCGCCGAATCCCAGGCAAGTATCTTGACTATGAAATTAGCTTCAGTGCCAATCCTCAAAACATTTCCATGTCTCAGGTGCTTTCCGGGAGCGAACCTCAAACGTATCGTGAGGCGGTCGAATCTGCAGAACGCGATGAATGGTTGGAAGCTATGCGTGCAGAGATGACATCGCTTGAGGCAAACCAAACGTGGGTGCTGACGACTTTACCTCCAGGTCGCAAGGCATTGAAATCGAAGTGGGTCTACAAAATCAAAACCAAGGCCGATGGATCTGTGGAGAGGTATAAGGCAAGATTAGTCATCAAAGGTTACTCACAGGTGAAGGGCATTGACTATCAAGAAACCTATTCCCCTGTGGTACGATATGCGACGATACGGTATCTGATGTCAATGGCGGCGAAATTAGATCTCTACGTTTATCAACTGGACGCTATAACGGCTTTTCTCCAAGGCGATCTGGGTAGCGAAGAAATCTACATGGAACAACCAGAAGGTTTTGCCCAGGACAATCAGCAAGTGTGCCGTCTCAAGAAGGCCCTATACGGACTAAAACAGGCGAGTCGAATTTGGAATAGGAAGCTTGACGATGAACTCAAACGGGCCGGTTTACGTCGTTCGCTGTACGACACATGTGTCTATTTCCGAATAAAAGGAAATTCTATTTTAATAGTGGCTGTATACGTCGATGATATGCTGATATTTACCAACGATCAGCATCAAGCAGCGGAACTCAAAAGGAAGTTAATGACCAAGTTCCAGATGAAGGACCTTGGCGTGGCGGAGCAGGTTCTTGGTATGCGTGTTATCTATTCCGAGGAGGGAATATCGTTAGACCAGGAGCGATACATAGACGAGCTACTGCATCAGTTTGGAATGGTCGAATGTAATACCGTGGCAACACCTTTCGATCCTAATCAGCGTTTGACGAAGGAAATGAGTCCAAAAACAAAGGAAGAGATTCGGAAAATGGAAAACATACCATTTCGTCAACTGGTCGGTGCACTTTTGTTTCTTTCACAGTGCACAAGACCAGATATAGCTTACGCAGTCAATACAGTCAGCAAGTTTTCTAGCTGTCCCGGAGAAGCCCACTGGACGGCTGCCAAACGTATTCTACGTTATCTAAAGAAAACGAAGCGTATGAAGCTGATGTACTCTAAGACCGAGAACGATGATTTCAGAGGATTTAGCGATGCAGACTGGGGCAACGACACGGAAACAAGAAGGTCCATTACTGGATATGTTTTCGTACATGCTGGTGGTGCAGTGGCGTGGAGCTGTCGTAGGCAACCAACGGTCGCTTTGTCTACATCAGAAGCTGAGTATATGGCTCTCAGTTCAGCAACCCAGGAAGCTATTTGGTGGCGGTCGTTTAGAGCGGAACTGAGTGGAGCAGCTATCAAGGTTCCTTTATACTGCGACAACCGAAGTGCAATATTCTTGGCGGAGAAAGATCATGGTTATTCTGCTCGCACTAAACACATTGATCTTCGACACCATTTCGTTAAGGAACAACTGGAGCAGAAAACCATCGAACTACATCATGTCGAGTCAAAAAACCAATTGGCAGATGCTCTCACCAAAGCGGTTCCAGTACAGAAACTACAGGAATCCCGGTCCTCCTTTGGAATTCAAGAATTCTCGATTAAGGGGGGATGTTGATCATAGTAATCGAGAAATATTTAAAATAGATCATAGCAGTCCTTTTGAATCATTCATTTGAATTTGAATAAAACTCTCACACTCTTGTTAAGTATCTCGTTGAAACCACTCGTGTTTTCACTTACTCTCCGTTATTTTCCATAAAAATCCCTTATACAACAACTATTTTTTTTTATAAAACCATTCAGAGTTTAAAATGTTGCTTGGGAATGTTACTTTCAAATTATTGATTAACTATTATTCAATAACTTATTTAGAAGAATTTTTATATTCAACGTATACTAAAGTGGTAGAGCAAAAATAGAAAAATATGAACATAGGTAGCTTGAGCCACCAAACAGAAAGATAAGCCTTTTATTAAAATTTTGTCGAAAACTAGCTCCTGTCGAAATCTAGAGTATCTACCCTAATTGCTTTTTATATATATATAGATTGCAACATTCCATACCTTATATTTCGTGAATTAAAATCTCTTGAGGCATTTATAAAGTTCTATTATAAAACAGAACAATATTTTTTCTGGATATTTATACATCGCAAAATATTTTTTTCTACATTCAAAAATGATAAAAAAAAAAAAAAAATTAGTGCATACTTGTGAATCAAGAAAAATGCAATGGTACTGTTGTTGTTGTGTTTTGAATTTATTGGCCTGAGGAGTGAAGCCTCATATCGCCATCACTCTTTTTTTTTTGTCGTTTGACGGCTGCTACGTTTAATTGACGATTAACCATCTCTTAGTTTTCAGCAGTGTTGTTCATTCAAATAGGTTTTTTTTTTTAACATTCATGCCAATTCTTTGGCCGAGTCAATTATTTATTTGAAGACTGTTTTATGATCTGTGGGTCCTAGTACTTTGCTCATCTCTTCTAGCACCTCTATCATCAGGGCTTTTAAATCTAATAACCCTGGGGTATTAATGAACCCATTCATCAGATACAGCACGAAACATTGAATTGTGCTAATGCGATTCGTGTAGTTCTAAGAGTGTGTGAGTGCAAAAAGGTGACTCGACCAAACACGAAAAATAACGATTCTTTAGGCATCTTTGCGAAGAATAGTTTGTAGTGCGCGAAAGAAAATCGTAATAATTTCTCGGTCACCACACTTTGATTCCAAATCTTAAATCCCTTGAACCTACACTGTAAATTTTTGCCTCGGTTTCCAGCAAAAAAAATTGCTGAAAACGTTCAGCAATCCAAATTTTTGCTGGAAACCAGCAATCGATTTTCTTATTGCTGGATTTTTCAGCATTCGGTTGTGTTCTTGTCATTTTTGCTGGAAAATCAGCAATCGGTTTTCAAATTGCTGGACTTTCCAGCAATCGGTCTAGTTTGCTGGAAAATCAGCAATCGAGTTGTCAAATTGGAGTCTGTTTGTTTTCGTACGCTGAAGCAAGGTAAGACTCTTTTTCACGAATTTTGTTTATGTTAATACTATTTTTTCATTTTCCTCTATATTCTAGCAACCAGACATCAAGTCAAGGGTGAGTTTGTATTGGAAAATGGATTTATCAGATTCATGAAAGGTATTAATCGAATCTCTATTTCAGGTGGCGGATGATTATCACATTGGCACAAAGCTGCCACCCCGGAGGCGGTATTAGTATATTGACAAAACATATGTCTCTGCTAATTCATTTAATTCATAATAAAAAAATGGAAGAAAAATATGTTGTTTATTACTTATCATGTGCACAGCCAGTTCCAATATTTAAATTTGATTTGAAAAATAAATTTGATACCAAATACAGCCGAATGCTTTGATTGAAATAGCTAGTTTCCAGCAATCTGGATTGCTGATTTCCAGCAATTTGAATTGCTGGAAACCAGCATTGATGTTTGCTGATTTTTCCAGCAATCGACATTGCTGGAAATTTTGCTGGAAAGTCAGCGGGACAAAAACCAGCAAAATTTTTTTTTGCTGGAAACCAGCATAATTTTGCTGGTTTTTGTCCCGCTGACTTCCAGCAAAATTTCCAGCAATTTCAATTGCTGGAAAAAACAGCAAACGTTAATGCTGGTTTCCAGCAATTCAAATTGCTGGAAAATCAGCAATCCAGATTGCTGGAAACCAGCTATTTCTTTCAACACAACTGGCAGTATTTAGTATGAAATTTATATTTCAATTCAAAATTAAAGTTCAATATTGGCTGTGCATATAATAAGCAATAAAAACAATTATTTTCTCCCATTTTCAATAAGGGATTAATTTATTTTCCAAGAAAAAACTTTTTTTTTCACAACTTTTTAACACCGGCTCTGGCGTGGGCGCTTTGTGCCAAAATGTTGATAATCCGCCACCTGTAAAAATAGTTTTGATTAGTATCTTCTATATGGAATATCCACCTGTACAATAAAAACTTACACACAAAACTTTCGGGGCTCCACTTAGCAAAATTTCACTGTTACTTTCCGTTAGCAAAAATATTTTTTTACTTTTGAGTTAGCAAAAAGCTAAATTTACTTGATTTTAGTAATGAAAAAGGTCATTTTACTTGATTTTAGTAAAACGAAGGTTTTTCAGCCGCTATGTTCACAGACTCCAGCCGCCGCGCCAGTTGGGAGAAAATTAAAAAGCTGTCGCGATTAAGTGCGGTTCCGGATGTTCGTTGCTGGTGGTTCTTGTTGGTGGGCAACTTCACGAAGAAACGGTAGCTAAATCGACACCGGATGCTTACAGGTAAGGTCCAATCTTAAAGTGTTTTGATTCTCCAATATTTTAATTTAAAATTTGTGTGTTTGTTTTTTTCCTACCAGGTTGAAAGTGCAACACGAAACCCGCAACAGTCCGGCAATGAAGAAGGACCACAACTGGAATTTCAACGAGCTGCATCCGGAAAACACCCCGGTGCTTTCTTTGATGAAGATGGCATGGCATTTTGCTCGCCAGTAGGTGCGTTCCCAGGATCGAACCTTCCGTTTAACGAAAAGTGTGAAAAAAATTTAAAAAATGTGAAAATTAAATTATAAGTGAATGTAATTTGTGTATTCTATTCAATAATCAAATATTCCCCTGATTTTCCAGAGAAAAAATAACAAAACATGAAATTACGGGTCCCAGCCATCTTTTTCTCCGGTTTTTGCTAAAAATTTGAGTAAAAATTGCGGCGGCTAACTTTTCCTCTCGTTTGCTGAAATTTTAGTAAAAAAAAAATTGCTAAATTGATTGCTAAGTTTCTAGCTGGTCAAATTTGAGCAAAATTTTGCTAAATTCCAGCCTCAGAAATTTTGTGTGTACCCTTGACTTGATGCCTGGTTGCTAGAATATAGAGGAAAATAAAATAATTATATTAATTTAACCTTAATTCGTAAAATAGAATCTCACCTTACTTCAGCGTACGAAACAAAAACAAACTCCAAATTGACAACTCGATTGTTGATTTTCCAGCAAACTGGATCAATTGCTGGAAAGTCCAGCAATTTGAAAACCGATTGCTGATTTTTCAGCAAAAATGACAAGCACATAACCGAATGCTGAAAAATCCAGCAATTCGAAAACCGTTTGCTGGTTTCCAGCAAAAATTTGGATTGCTGAACGTTTCCAGCAATTTTTTTTGCTGGAAATCGAGGCAAAAATTTACAGTGTATAGCATTTCCGTTTGATGTCATAACATTTTCCTTTATTTCCAAGTTATTTTGATTTTAAATCGAAAACATTTTTTCTTTGTTCTTATTATTTACTTTCGTTTCTACCACAGGTACCACAAATGTTTCATTTCGAAGAATAATAATACATTTTATTTTTCAAATAATTTATTTATTTAAAGTTTTGTTTCCGGAAGTCTACCTGTAAAGAAGAGGAAAATAGAAAAAATTCAAATTAATAAAACACAAATGAATGACATAAATATGTTCCCTAAAAACATTGAATGAAATGTGAGGAAGGAAGTTAAGCACTAGCAATTTAAAGATTGTAGTTTGACAATATATAATATTGAAGGTACTCACATTTCAACATGCTAACATTGATCTGCAGACGAATTTTTGGCAAACAAGCGGATCATGTTATAAACTGGGCAACTTGGAATTTCGCAGCTTTCAATTGGTTCCTTCTTCAGAACTAGTCTTCGTCGGCTGAATAGTTGACTAATTAAAAAATTTAATAATTCACTCAAGATATATTTAAAGAAAACTCACCAAAAATCCTCCACGGCATTGAGAACTTTCCGCCACAATGTTTTCCAGCGTTGTTGGTTTCGAAGAAAATTTAATCAAAAGAATTTTTTCATTGATTGTAGCACGAATTTATTGTCTTTTGATTTCAAGTACAGTACATCAATTCAAAATTCATGTACACCAACTCAAAATAATTTTCTTTCCTTTTGATAGAAAAAAAAATTAAATCAAAAAAATAAGATTTAGATTCCAATAACACTAGAACTTTGATTCAAAAACGTATTTCTTTTGTTTTAATGGCATTAGTTTTCTCTGCGTGTCCATGTGTTTAAGAGCAACGTGAATAGCTAAGACTTCTGCTGTGGTGATGCACGTTTCGATTTCGAGCTTTAGGCTGATCCTTTTATTGGTGTTTAAGATATAGATTCCTACTCCACATGCTCTTTGTGATTTGGACGCATCAGTATACACTGCAGGACGATTTTTGTAAATAGTGTTTTGAGAGAACAATATCATTTGTTTCCAGATTCTTGTATCACAATCCCTTTTAGTTGATTTAAAGTTTGAAATTTCTGTTTTGACGTCTAATGAATTGGGGAAATCCATTCTCACTCTCGGTACTACCGCATTAAAAATATTTTTGTATTTTTTAAATGTTTTTTCAATTAACGTTAGTTAGTCGTTGGAAGTGTCGTTTTCCTGCAGCCCGATCAGTTGTTTGCTCACTACTGTTTGGTTGGCTACGTGTTTAACAATCTCTTTACATGTGGTGTAATCTATTCTTATTTTCGGGGGACTCTCAACAGTTAAAGCTGCTAGGGTATTTATTGGGGTGGACCTAGTGCAACCTGTTATTTTTCTCCAGCATGTATTAGTCAGCACTTCTAGTTTCTTTATGTAGGTTTTTGCAGCATTGCCATAGACTGCAATACCGTAGTCAATTGTACTACGTACCAGTGTTCTATATAGTAACGCTAGTGTTTCTGGGTGCCCTCCATTTTTTATTCCAGATATGACCTTCATCATGTCTAAACGATCCTTTACTTT
Source organism: Uranotaenia lowii (assembly GCF_029784155.1). Taxonomy (NCBI): domain Eukaryota; kingdom Metazoa; phylum Arthropoda; class Insecta; order Diptera; family Culicidae; genus Uranotaenia; species Uranotaenia lowii. The sequence continues at coordinate 218,778,486 of NC_073692.1, read as the reverse complement.
TTTATCCAATGACTGGATGTGAGATCGGTAGCCCAAAGACCGGTCGAGTTCGATTCCCAAGTACTTGTACGTTCTTACAGTTTCGATGTGCGTTCCTTGGATGCAGACCTCCATTTTCTCATTGGTGATTTTGAAAAACATAGCCTTAGTTTTGTTAGGGTTTATTTGAAGATTCAAACAACGTGCTCGTGCTTCAAAACTATTCAAAAAATGTTGAGCTTTTACAGATGCGGTTTTTGTATTTTCTGCTGTTACGATAACCATGAAGTCATCGGCATATTGAACAAGTTTAACATCATCGATTTGAGTTTGGTGAAGTGGGATGGTATATAAATTAAAAAGTGTAGGAGATAGTACATCCCCTTGGGGTAGACCATTACTCACAATCCTGTATATGTCGTTATCTCCAGATTTTAATAGAATTTTCCGGTTTTTTAGAAAAGAAGTGATCCATCGAATGACTTCTGCTGGAACTGCCGTGCTTACCATAACTTTTTCTAATTCGTCTGTCTTTACAGCATTGAACGCGTTTGTGAGGTCTATGAAGATAGCAGCTGTTACCAGTCCGTTTCGTTTGTTGGCTTGAATCAAATTTGTTACATAAGTGCAACAGGTGATGGTGGATTGACCTTTTCGGAAACCGAAAGATAGTTCTGGTATGACATTATTAGAGTCTAAATAGGATTGTAACTTTTTATGCACTGCGGTGTTTAACACCTTGGTGAGTGTTGGTATTAGAGAGATTGGTCTATTTCCACTTGCAATTGCTTGGTCTCGACCAGGTTTTGGGATTGCTATGATTCTTATTTCTTTCAGGTTGTTCGTGAGGTTGCCGTGCCTCCACATCTGATTAAGATCATAGATTACCATATCGACAATCTCGGGTTTGAGTTGTCGTAGCATGTTATACGTGATTTTGTCATAGCCTGGAGAGTTTGATTTTTTCTTTTGGAGGATGTAGTACCATTCCGCTCTATCTAAAATATTGTAACTCGTTGGTGGTTGTACGCTAATCGGTTCATCAATGCAAACATCGTTTGGGCCAAAGTGTAGTTCTAGAAAATCATTCGCAAGCGCAGGACTGTCCTGCACTGCGTTGTTTCTTAGGTTTTTCTGTTTTCCAGTAAGACCACGAATTTTATGCCATATCTGTGATGAACTGGTTTGTGGATTTATTTCATCAATGAACTTTTTGATATTTTGTTTCATATTTTCTTTCTTCATTCTTTGGAATTTGGCAGTTGTTTTCTTTAGTTCTAGGAGAGTTTCTAAGTTAGATGTTTTATTGAAATTTGATAAAGCTTGTTGTTTTTTGACCCAGGCTTCTTCTACATCGTCATCCCACCAATATTTTGGGTTGAATCTATTCTTGATTCTATTATTTTTAATAATTCTGTTTGAGGCCTTGGTTAGATCGGATATGTTGGTTATGTCTTCTATTGATAGTTCGTTAATTTCTTTGAGAATTTGGGTTTGTTTGTATACAAATTTCTTTTTTGTTGATTTAGCAAGTTTTATTTCAACATGGATCAAAAAATGATGGCTGCCTATTGTTTCTTCTAGGACTTCCCAAGTTGTGTCGAGATAAAGCTGATCAGAAACAGCTGTGATATCTATCGCAGAGGTGTTCCTATTCAATTCCGGTGGCTTGTAGGTTGGACTACCGTCGTTAAGGATGATTAAATTTGAACTGTTTAGAATTTGTAAAATTGTAGCGCCTTTACGGTCTGTGTAGTTATTACCCCAAGTCGTGTGATGACTATTGACGTCACCACCTATAAGTACTCTGTGAAATCTGGCGAAATATTTTGTAATGCCATCCATTTCTCTCTGAATAGCTTCACAGCTCGTTGTCGGGTTAATGTAAATCGCAATCACGACAGTGTTGTTGATTAAAATTTTAATTGCTACACATTGAATTGTGTCGCATGATGTTGTGTAGGGGATTCTTTGATAGCCGAAGTCATTTCGGAGGTAAATTGCAGCACCTCCATAACCGTCATCACGGGATTGAAGGGCTTTATGAAAACCACTGATGTGGTATGCATTTGTCTGTTCTAGTTCTTCCTTCGTCCATGTTTCTGTCAGGATCGCTACTGAGTAGGATCGTGACATAAGAGTGCGTTGGAGTTCTTGTTTGTGCTTAGCTATGCTTTGAACGTTACATTGAAGTATTTTTAAAAGTGTTTCAAAAGTGATATTGTATGGGAGAAGAAAAAGAGGTATATTGAAGGAGTTGATCGTATTAATTTAGTTTTTCTTGATAATCGCGTCGAAGCTTACAAACTCTTTACTTTTTTCTATAAAATTTTCACGGATCTTTCCTTTAAGACTACAGTCTTCTAGGATTGCGGTGTAATAGCGCATAATTGCTTCCTGAATCGCGTGATTGATTGTTGTATCGTTAACTATCTTGTGTTTCTTTTCTAAATCTTCTAGTTTCTTTTTCAATTGTTCTATCTCACTTACCTTTTGTGAGTTGTACAAACCGGTACCATTTGTTTCGGGTTCGCTGACGTTTTTCGGTCTTTTCCTATAGGTTTCCTGAGTTGCTGCGTTGTTTTGAGGACTAGCTGGTCTGCGTCGAATTGTTGGATTGGATGTTGATGATGATGCGGTACTCTTTCTGACTACACTGGCAAAGCTTCCGGCTGGTGTTGGTTCATCGGCAAAATTTAGCAGGGCATCAAAACGATTGCTGGTTCCGACTGTGTACTTTTCCTTCGCTTCAAAGTATGTCAATCCATTTTTAGCCATTACGGTTTTAATGGCGTTCTGTCTAGCCTTCTCGGGACAATCGTTGTCATCTGTGCAGTGGTTTGTTTTGCAGTGGACACACTTTGCCGCCAGATTACACTGTTCGAAGTCAATTTTATTTTCGTGTTGGTTCCCACAACGGACACAGCGGCGAGAACTACGACAATCTGAGGTCTTGTGGTTGTATCTAAGACAGTTGAGACAGAGGATGGCTCTTCGAACATAGGGCTTTACGACCATGGCGCAAGAAAATAATTTGATTGTCGCTGGAAGTTGATTGGCACGGAAGGTTATGCTGACAGTCGTTGTTGGTGTTGGCTTGTTATCCACGTGTCTGTTAAGTCGATACACATCCATAACCGGAGCGATGCTGTGTATTTCATTTAGTATCTCCTGAGGGGAAAGATCAATGGGCACTCCCGTTATCACACCTGTGACCGACACTAGATGTCGCGGGACATAACATTTATAACCGTATGACGTGGGAAGGTCGCTTCTGATTACTCGATTGGCTGCGATGTGGTTATTGAAGTAGACGATCACTTTGTTCTTGCCGGCACTTTTTATCTCGGTAACGCAATTTTCTGTTGAAAAAATTCTCTTCAGCATACGTCCGACACCAATCCTATTGATTGATCTACCATTTTCTTGTTTATCCTTCTCTTGTGGTTTGTTTTCGTCTTTGGATGTTTCTTGGGTCTTCTTTATTTCAATATAGACTCGGAATGGGGCGGGGTCTTCAGCTCGGTAATCAAAATTTTGGGGTGGTTTCGTAGCGCGGGTATTTTTTGGTTGTACGGCTGTATTCGTATTGGTGTTTGATGTTCCAGCGGTAATATCCGGTGGATCGGTGTTCATCGTGTCGTCTTTCATTTCTCTACCCGCCAAAATGGCGGCAGAGATGCCCGAATCCAGAAAGTGAAAAACACTATTCAAACTACTAAGCTACGTAATACTTTCACTTTTTTCAGTGTTTAAGTGTTCTTTTTAGTACAATTTCTTTAATGAAATGTTTTTCGGCACTTTATTTGTCGTAATAACAACTTATTTTAACAAAATAAGAGATCACTCGCGAATTCCAAACTTCACAGTATTCAAAATGGCGCGTGGCTGTTTAATTACGTCGAGTGCTAAAAAAATCGAGTTTTGCAACGAGTTGTATACACAATTTTATGAAAAAATCCCTCAAAAACGTATTAAGAAGCGCATGTCAACAAATAACAACATGTGAACGACTGTTAATTTATGATCAAGTAGGTCGTGGAATGTACTTTTCGCCACTGAATCCAGTGCTGAAAACTGACACTTTTCGATACTGTTTTAGTGTCGAAATGTTATCGAATTGGATGAAATTATTTTTAAACAACTCTCAATAAGCTCTCTCACACAAGTGTATACTTACCAATTTAACCTTTTTATGCGATCACTACTTTATATTTTCAGCCTTACAAGCTGAAATGGCTTCTTTTGAGCGGAAAGAAGCATCTACCAAACGAGGAGCATCAACTAAGGACCATCTTGTAAATGCTTACTGAATTCCATTTCTTAGAAGTTTGACCTGTCTTATTCAAGAAACTTTTGCATCACGGGATTTCTAAGCAATTCGAAACAAACATTTATAACAAATCGTACGTTAAATGTATTTTGTGTCAAATAAAACATTTTCTTTTTCAGAACAAGAAAAAAAGTAATAAAAACAATGTATTTCCAACGTATTACATGTCGGGAAACAGCTCTTCAACTAAATTTCAATCTGTAGTAGTCGTCATTAGTCCTTAGTTGGTAGGGGAACCTCTTTTTCTGGTCTGTACACCTAACGGTGGTGTACACTGAAGTTGGCTGCCGTGGGGTTTTTCGGCTCCAACTACTTGCGGAGGACTACACGAAGATTGGACGGCCATTGCACTGGATGCATTACTGCAATCGGATGGCTGATCCAGTTTAAGCCTTTTCTCAAATCTTTTCTCGTTTCCCGAATCGTCATATCCTGAATCTGGTTCGGCCAGCCACCGCAAACGGCGCATTTCTTCAATCGATATCCTGGTGCAAGCTGGTCGAAGAATTTTGGTGATAATTTCTTTGTACTCGTCGCTCACCGGTCGATCTTTTGGAAACTTGGGTCCTGCCATAATTTGCTGTAAACATAAAAATTGAGCTAGCGCCTAACTGTTCTTTGATTGTATCTACCTTAATTAAAAGCTTAACGTTGGTTTCATTGCTGAAGGGCAGTCGTCCAACGCCCATGGTATAAAGCACGACTCCGGTGGCCCAAATATCAGACAACTGGGGCTGATAAGGGATTGACTTCAAAATCTCAGGACTAGCGTAAGCATAGCTGCCACAGAAGGTTTTTGACAGAACTGGTTTGATTTTGCCTCCGGCAAACACCGGATGCATGTTCCCTCGGGCGAATCCAAAGTCGATCAGCTTCAGTGTGAAATTTCCATCGAAAACTATATTTTCACACTTGATGTCTCGATGAACAACACCCATGCCGTGGATGTACTCGACGGCATTGATCAACTGCCGGAAGAAAAATTTGGCCCGTTCTTCGGATATGTATTTTTCTCTACGGATTAGCTGCAGCAGTGAGCCGTTTTCAGCGAATTGCATTATAATGTAGAATCTATTGGAAGAAATTTTGTGATAAGGAAGCGTTTTGTGGAATCTTATTTACGATAAAACTAGATGGCTTGGGAAAGTCATTTTGTATAATTGGGAAAAAAGAAAGCAACTTTTGTCGCACCCGCTCGGGAAGCTCTACATGTTTTTTAATATTTTTATCAAACATAAAGGTACGAAGAAGTAAGCCTCTGCGCAGAATAAATCGAATAAACTGGATCCTTTCTTGAAAAAAAATATTTTAAACGATTTTTTTAAACTATTTTCTCGAAATGAGTCACCTCAGCATGGTCTATCAGGTTGAAAAGGATCGAAGTCCAAGTTATTATTATTAAAATCAAGACGCTTTACACCAATAACACAGTCCAAGTTGGTCACTTTACTCGAAATGAGCGACGATTTTTGCCCGGTTGTTTTGAACTTAACAAAAAAAAACAATCGTTTAGAAAAGAATCCAGTGTATCAAAAAAGCCTCAGACTAATTTGATAAGTTTGTTACTTATGTCGAAATCAGATGAATAAATCATGAGCATCAACTTTAGTTTCCATATTGTTTTTATGACTGATAAAGATGCTTTCAAATTTCTTACATTTTAAAAACAAAAATTCAATAAAAAAAAATCTTGAAATATCAAAATAGATCTTATGAAGATTCTTATTATTTGATAAACATTGTTATTAATTCTTTCACAAAAAAGAACTAAAATTGGGTTAATTTGGACAATAATTTTTCTACATTTTGAATGATAAAGTTAAAATAAATTAAATTCAAACTTACCGCATGGTAGTTTCGATACACTCGTAGAAGCGTATCAAATTCACGTGTTTTAGGCCACGCACCAGCTGGATCTCCCTCGGGATGAATTTGTTCAGCACATCTTTTGTGGCTTTTTGTTTGGAAATTATTTTAATGGCTACATTCTGGTTCAACGTTTTTGAGAAAGCTTTCTGAAATGTCAATTCAATCATAATTAAAAGCCAATATAAACAACAAAACCTTTAAAAACAACTCAACCTTGACACTCGAGAAGGCACCGGTCCCTATCGTGCCCTGCACCTGATAACCATTGTTTTCCAGCACCGTCTCGTTGCGCTTCGGCTGAGCTGGCTCTACCGAGGCCTTTTCCTGTAGCACCGTATCCAACTGTTGCTGGACGTTGTCGATTTTGGACGCCGCTTCCATTGTTCGATCACCGATGTTCCGGTTTCTCTAACTATCGCTATCACTTTAAATTTGGTTTACGATTTTCAAAAGGGGTAAAAACTTTAAATTTTAGAATAATTCACTGAAAATTTAGATCCATGGTACGCCGAAAAGTGAGGAAAAAGTTTGGCATAAACAATCGCCGGCCTGCTGAGAATTTTTAAGCTCTTTTTTATCGACTGTGGGGCTAGTGTTGCCAAAAGTAAAAACCGTCCCGCATTTTAACCATCCTTTAAATCTCTGAAAATAAACAACCCTCAAATAAAAAGGATAAATTTGAGTTCGGCTGCCGAACTTAGTATACTTTATATAGTACGCCTAGCAAAACTTAGTTTTGCGATTGCCCAGTCAAACTCAAAGTTGAGGGGCTGCCACCAGGGGACTGAGATAAACGGAGAATCATCGTCAACGATCACACAAATTTTGCTGCCAATGATTGAATTTGTGTAATTTGTTGCAATTTGTTAGAGAGAATTAGAAGGTTTTATTTAAAATGAGAGAAACTGGTGCTCAGAGAGAGTGAAAATGTGCTAATTGCCGCAAATTGTTGCAATTTGTGGAGCAGTTGTGGGATTTTGATCGTTACCATTCCAAATGCAAAGAATTCTCTCTCCATTGCAATCCCTCGGCTGCTACTGAAGTGCTGTTTTGAACCAAAACTACTTAATTTTGAGTTTAAAAAAAGGAGCGTGTAGAGATGGGGGTCAGGGATGCCAGGTCGTTTTGTCAAAAATCAGGATAACATGTAGAAAAAATCAGGATTTTTCAGGATACTACACCCTTAGAAAATACTACACAAAAGTAAGTAAAAAGAAGTCAAAACAACCCGTAAGTGCAGGAAGCCACTAGTATGTAAAAATGATAATACGTAAAAGTATGTAGAAAGGCTGGTACGAACCAGTATGTAGAAAGTACGCAAAAGAACGTAGAGCTCTGTGAACTGAAAAGTATGTTAAAATCACATAAAGTAGAAAAAAACCAAAATTCTTATTCGGAATTAAGCAGCAGGGATATTTTCTTTCAAATTAATTGAAATTTGGCTTGAGTATGATAATTTATTGTCCATCACTTCAAAAACCAAAGATTTTGTAGTAAATTGATTTCATCATTTTCGGCCAGTTTTTTTTTTAAACTTTCTCCGATTCATCCATGAAGTCCGTTTTTTCGTTGGGGATTGAATTGGCCATATCATGATGGAAACCACCCGGATGGGATTGGCCACACCAGAACATCGACGCTTGAGCAGATGTCCTTGAGATTCAACTTCTGGGACAGGGTGTGATTCAACAGTCGACTGGGTGTTGAAGTTGGAAATCCTGATAAAACAAAAAATGGTTAGCAAAATTCTTTTTAAAAAATAAAGAAATATTACCCTTGCTTTTTAATTTGCTTGATTGCGGCCGCAACTATGGTAGAATCAGATTGTGGAATCGTCTGATGATAGCGGATTATGACGCTTCTGGACCCACACGCTAATTTTTTTATAACCATTTTTGATTCAAAAATCACCATTTTAAGCCTTTTGCCTCAAAACTGCCAATATGGTTATTTTACAACAATTTTTCTAGTTTCTATTTCAACCATCCCAAGTAACCAAAAGTTCCATAAAACAGGTTCTTAAAAGCTTACTCAGCTTTGTTAAACGAATGAGTAGCATTCTACTCAGCCTCAAATTTAAGTTCTTATAGATACTTCTAAAGTCCATAATAGAAGCTGAGTAGAAGGCTATTCAGCCTCCACATGAGACCTAAAAAAATATTAATGAAAAAAGGAAAAATCCTTTTCTTGCTATGGTTTTTTATACCTTTTAATATTAATCTGATGTTTCTTTGAATGTGAATGAGTTTCATACTTACTTTAAAAATTTTCATGCTTGGAGATTTGAACCTGAACCAGCGGGGTGAAAACTGAACACGCTACCTCTGTACCATGGCCAATGCTTAGATTGCTGTTATTTTAAACATCAATATGAAATAAACTTAAAATTATCGACTTTTCAAAGCAGGCGGTAATTAAAAATGTAAACATTCGTACTTGATCACCAAAGGATGTTTCAACTTTTTCCAAAACAAACTAGGAGGAATTGAAATTGAACGTGAGTATTTTTATGTTTTAAGTTGATTTTTTGTGATTAATTCCTTTCCATCTGTTTTCTATTTTAGTTTCAAAAATGGAGAGCGTTTAATTCCTCATCAAGAGTTCTCCCAACCACGATAATGAAACTTTGCGGACCTTGTTCAACTATAAAAAAGGCATACACAAATATCGAACCCTGCTTATCCTATTAAAGAATAAATTGCCGCTAGTTGCAAGAGGCTACCGTCGATACAAGCCGGTAATTACGTTGCTCCAGGTGCAAGAAGAAAAATCGAATTGTAAACGAAAAGATGTGTTTTTCGGTTAGTTAAATATGAATATTCTTTAAAATGCAAAACAATGTGAAAAATATATAAGATTTATGTCATTTTTCCATTTTGATTAAAATAGTTGATTTATTTGTGGGTTAAATTCGTTGTTCTTGTAGAGACGAACCAGCTAAAGGCTGAATAATAAAGACAAAAAAATCGTTGCTCGTACATTCGAAGTTCTGATATTCTGTTATTCACTCTTGTGAAAAATCTCAACGTTAACGTTTGTATTGAAGTTCTATATAAGTTCCTCATGGAACCAAAAAGCTCGTAACAAGTTCTGTTTGGAACCAAAAAGTTCGTAAGAAGTTCTGCATTGAACCAACAAATTCGTAAGAAGTTCGTAACGAAGCACGATGAGCCTTATTGAATTCTGGATTTTTTAAGGTACTTGGAACGCACAAAAATGTTCTATGCTACTTGTTTAGACTTTTTATGTTCGGTCAGAAGTCCAAACAAAGCACCTATTTTCATTTCTCTTGAGTACCTTTTACTCAGCCAAATGTGAACTTCTAATGCACAGGATTAAGTATCTATGTGACTTTTGGTTACTTGGGATATTTCTAGTTCTCAAGTGATAACCACAAAATGGTTCAAATTTTTAGTGTTTCATCGCCATTTTGGAAAAGCAGCCGACGCGTTTTTTGAACTATTTTGTGAGTGAACAAAAAGGAGCTGCTAAAAGGTATTAGATTTCATAAATTTTATAAATTTCATAAAGATTTCATATCTTCATAAATTAATCCAAACCTAACAGTTACCCAAATGTAATTTCAGTGCACCAAATGAGCTCTCCGTTTCCAGCTCAAAGATCCAGCCGGAAGATGCGAAATATTGTTAATGAGAAGTCAAGAATGATGTTCCCGATTATTGTTCCGGTAAAAAGGAATCGATTTCTTTTTCTAATGAACCAGATGATGGTCAAGAAGGATAGTATGAAAGTGCTACATTCAAAAGTGGAGTTCCTAGTATCAAAAAGGTTGGTAAATTTATGTGAATCTTAAATGTTGAATTCGAGGTGTAATAAAAAAAACTTTAACTTTTAGCAAATCCAACTTACCGTAACATTTGGCCGGAAGCTCGCACAAAAGCGATAATATACAAGACGAATGGTGGTTCATCGTATCGCTGACGCATCGCGTAGTCAAATTACGGGTTTGACCGCTTCTGCTGGCGTTTTTTGCTGATAGAAACAGCCGAAGCCTTTTTGGGCAAATCCGGAAACGTTCAAGGGGCGAGTTTTCATCTACCTTGACAGCTGGTGCTAGTTGAAACTAGCGCTTCTCAAGCTAAGTCTTCCCAATCACGAAGTCGACGCACAAAGTTATACGGAATAACTTAATTGAAATTATCAATCGGCCGTCATATTATAGTTTTAACTTATTTTAGTATTAGAGCGAAATGATTGTGCTGCCTTTTTTCGCGATATACACGAATTTGTGACCATGAAAAAAGTATAATTGAGGTAAATTACTGAAAACCTTTATTTAAATCTTTGATAAATTGTCTATCATGATTTTGATTCTCCGAAACCTTAGGATTTGTTCATGAAAAATGTTAAAATAAGGTCTACAGTAAACATGCATGTTAAACAAAAAAGAAAATATAAAATAAAATTGAAAACTCGCATTTTTTTCTGAATTTTTGTCGAAAATTATGAAAATTTCACATTTGCTATTCTGCTTTTCATATTACGGTTCAAAAATAACCATTTTTGAACTTCTACGGTAATCTTCCTTGAGGTTGAAAAATAACCATATTTCTACTTCTCCCCGAAAAGTCATTTTATGCGTTCTCATGAAGAACTCATAAAATGGCATTTCCCGGGAAAAGGTCAAAAATGGTTATTTTTGAGTCGTAAATGGTTTAATAATTTCTAGCGTGCATAAGAAACCAACAACTATCCTAAAATTATGGAGATGAATTGAATAACAGATACACCAGAAATGAATGTTACCAAACTTACCGAGACAAGCGGAAAAATTTCGAAGTTTTCACAGACTTACAGGCAGTTCTGCTAAAGTTGTTGCTTGCGCGCGAGTAGGATGTAAATAACAAGCTGACTCCCTGGTGGTGCGAGTGAGAAGAAAAACGTCATCAACCACAAATTTACTGAAATTGCAGTTCTTTCTACAGAAAGGGTTTTGTAGAACAGAAAGAACTGACAAAGTATGTAATTTCTGGAACTCACTTCTACGTAAAAGTTGTCGAACTTCAAAGTATGTACTTTTTACATAACCAATATGTACAATTTTCTTAGAGTGTACAAATTCTGCTAAATTGCATAAATAAAAGCGATACAGGTACTGTAGACGCCTTAATTTATGCAGGCGGATCAGAATCTTGACTAGACTGCAGTTTATATGGAAAAACACCATCATTTTTTTTTTTTTTTTGTAAATTCTTTTTTTGAAACGGCTCGTACCTTTAGGCTTTAAGGAGCCAAACTCGTTTTGTTTGAATACAATTGTGTGCTTATATCTAGTTCACTTTTAAAGAAAAAAGAAGATAGATAGGGAAATATGAAAATAAAAAGAATTATAGACGAAGATCAATAGCTTTTAGGAAAAGGTATATTTCAAACATGTAGTCCAAGTCTATAACAGCCAGCACATCTCTCACTGGAACATAGGGTGGTTTTCCTCGGGCCCTAAGGGAGTCTATGAAATTCGTTCTGGCGACAAGATGAACCTCGCACGACCATACAATATGCTCGATGTCGTGGTAACCTTGGCCGCAACTACACAAATTGCTGCCAGCAATATTAAAACGATAGAGTATCGCTTCTAAGGAACAATGATTGGACATGAGACGGGAAAATATACAAATAAAATCCCGACTCAAGTTCAATCTATTAAACCATGGTTTAAGGCTTACCTTTGGGATAATCGAGTGGAACCACCGACCCTTGTCATCCTCGTCCCATTTGCGCTGCCAGTTGACAAGAGAGTTTTTTCGAACTAAAAAGTAAAATTCGTTGAAGGCGATTTCACGCTGATACGTGTCGCCTTCCATCGCCCCCACCTTTGCCAGAGAGTCTGCCTTCTCATTACCCTCTATCGAGCAATGGGAGGGAACCCAAACAAAGGTGATGGTAAAGCGACGTTTTGATAAAGCACTCAAACTATCCCGTATCTTCTCGAAGAAGTATGGTGAGTGCTTTCCCGGTTTTATTGAGTGAATTGCTTGAACAGAACTCAGACTATCCGTTACAATAAAGTAGTGCCCAACTGGCCTTGAAGCGATACTGTCCAAAGCCCAATGAATTGCTGCTAACTCTGCTATATACACAGAGCATGGTGACTCGAGGCTGTAAGAGGCGCTAGATATTTCGTTGAACACTCCAAATCCTGTTGATTCCTCTATAAGTGATCCATCAGTAAAGTACATTTTATCAGCATCGACGTGTCTATATTTAGTTTCGAAAATTCTTGGAATCAGAAGTGGACGATGCGGATCCGGGATTCCACGAATTTCCTGCTGCATAGACAAATCAAACTGGACAGAAGAATCATCGTAGTCTGGGCTACAAACACGAGCGGGAGAATACGAAGAAGGGTTTACCTGCATTGACATGAGGACATGGTATATAGACATAAATCTGGTTTGGAAATTTTGCTCAAGAAGCCTTTCAAAATTTACAATAACCAATGGGTTCATGACCTCACACCTGATGAGGAACCGGAGTGATAGTAAATTGAATCGATCTTTTAGTGGGAGTATTCCTGCCAAAACTTCGAGACTCATGTTATGCGTTGAGGGCATACAGCCCAAAGCGATGCGGAGACAACGATATTGGATACGCTCGAGTTTAATGAGGTGAGTTTTGGCAGCTGACTGGAAGCAGAAGCTACCATATTCCATCACTGAGAGAATAGTTGTTCGATACAATTTTAAAAGATCTTCTGGATGGGCTCCCCACCAGGTGCCAGTGATTGATCGGAGAAAATTGATTCTTTGTTGGCATTTTCCTTTCAGATACTCAATATGGGCCCTCCAGGTACACTTGGAATCAAACCAAACCCCAAGATACTTAAAACACCTCGATTGAGTGATCGTTCTGCCCAGGAGTTGAAGCTTAGGTTGAGCAGGTCTATGTTTCTTAGAAAAAACAACCATCTCCGTTTTCTGAGGGGAAAACTCAATCCCAAGCCCCAAAGCCCAGGAAGACAATCTGTTCAAAGTATCTTGTAAAGGTCTGTGCAGATGAGACTCAGAAGATCCTGTGACTGACACCACGCCGTCATCTGCAAGTTGTCTTAGAAAGCAGCCTTCAGAGAGACAACTGTCGATGTCACTTACGTAAAAGTTGTACAAAAGTGGACTCAAACATGAACCCTGCGGGAGACCCATGTAAGAGGTTCTTCTAACTGCAATATCTCCGTGAGCAAAGTTCAGATGTTTCTCACAAAGCAAACTGTATAAGATGTTGTTCAATAGTGGAGGCAGACCCCGAGAGTGCAACTTGTCTGACAACACCTCTATAGAGACTGCATCAAAAGCTCCTTTTATGTCTAGAAACACTGAAGCCATTTGCTCACGTTTTGCGTACGCCATTTGTATCTCTGAAGACAGCAAAGCAAGACAATCGTTTGTCCCTTTGCCCCTTCGGAACCCAAATTGAGTATCTGAAAGGAGACCATTTGCTTCTACCCATTTATCCAAACGAAACAAAATCATTTTCTCCATCAACTTGCGTATACAAGACAACATCGCTATTGGACGGTACGAATTCGCATCGGACGCTGGTTTCCCGGGCTTTTGGATAGCGATAACTCTCACTTCTCTCCACTCTTGGGGAACAATGTTGTTCTCCAAGAATTGATTAAATAAATTTAACAAGCGAAACTTGGCGGCGTCCGGAAGGTTTTTCAACAAGTTAAATTTGATTTTATCAATTCCCGGAGCTGAATTGTTGCAAGAGAGGAGGGCAAGTGAAAATTCGACCATCGAAAAGCTGGAATCCAGACCACACCTATCAGAAGGACCGTTCCGGATTATTTTTTGTACAGGTGTAGAATCTGGGCAGACTTTCCGTGCAAAGTTCAATATCCATCTATGTGTATTTTCTTCACTTTCATTTGTAGATGATCGATTGCGCATGCTTCGTGCCACTTTCCATAAGGTACTCAAGGATGTTTCCCGTGATAAACCACCCACAAAATTCCTCCAATACGCCTTTTTCTTCCCTTTGATCAATTTTTTGAACTGATTTTCGAGGGAAACATATGATTCAAAAAGGACGAGGGTTCCATGTTTTCGAAAATCTTTGAATGCTTTTGATTTGTCCTTATAAAGCTTGGAACACTGCTGGTCCCACCATGGATTTGGGGGCCTTCGAAGAACAGATGAATCTGGGATAGGTTTTTTTTTGAGCGCAAAGTGCACTTTCATGGATCAAACGTGAAAGAAAGTGATACTCCTCCAAAGGAGGTAAAACATTCATAGAATTAATGGCATCTGTTATTTCGTCCGAGTACTTTTTCCAATCGATGTGTCTTGTAAGGTCATATGCCATATTTGTTGAATTTGAAGTGCTGGCCCCATTGGTGATTGTAATTTTGATTGGCAAGTGATCACTACCATTGGGATCAGGGATTACCTTCCACTGGCAATCCAATGATAGTGAATTTGAGCAGAGTGAGAGGTCAATTGCACTTGGTCTTGCAGGGGGTTTAGGTACCCGTGTTTTTTCACCCGTGTTCAAAATTGTTAAATTGAAACTGTCACAAATGTCATAAATAAGAGTAGAACGACAATCGTCAGTTTGTTCTCCCCAGACAGTTCCATGTGAATTGAAGTCACCCAGGATCAACCTTGGCTCAGGAAGCACTGAGCACAGGTCCTCTAGGTGATTTCGATCCACTGCAACTCTATGAGGCCAGTACAAACTGACAACGCATAAGTCCTTACCTCTTATAGTTATATGACAAGCAACAGCTTCAATTCCTCCTGATAAAGGGAGGTGGATTCTATAAAAGGAGTGGCGCTTATTGATCCCCAAAAGCACCCCTCCATAAGAATCGTTGCGATCCAAACGGATAATGTTAAAATCGTGGAATGAGATGTTTGATTGAGAAGAAAGCCATGTTTCTGAAAGGGCAAAAATATCGCAACTAGTTTCATGAAGAAGAAATTTGAACGGATCCAGTTTAGGAACTAAACTACGACAATTCCACTGTATAACAGTGATATCTCCGACCTCTCGGCGTAAATTAGCCATCGAGAGAGATAAACATTGAAATGAGGGGCCAAGTTTGCATCAATTGCTTCAAAAATGTCTTTACTACAGGAAGCATTGTTGTTACAATGCTTTTGATGGATTCAGAAACGTTGAAAAACGAAAAAATTCCATTCAGAATGTCAGTCAACTTAAACAATCCTGGCTGGGAAGTTGATTCTGAAAAAACTGCATTCGTCAAAGGGGCCTTTGAGGTCCCTGCTGGTGTTGCATCATTCTGTGGTGAAAAAATCGTACGGAATCCAGTAGGATTTTGTTTTTGTTGTTCTGCAGCATTCGGCTTTTTAGGGACACTGATTGGAGGGCTCATTGTAGGGATTTTCTTGGGTATTTTGGGTGTCTTGGGAGTTGTTTTAGCACGTTTCCGGGAGTTCGCAACGAAAACAAAAGGGATTTCCTCATCCGTTGTTTCTTCGTTGTCAACTGGCAACACAGAAAAGATGTTACTAGAATGAGGTTGGGCCAGTGGAGAAGCGCTCTTTAAGATAGAGGCATAAGAACGTCTCGATCGTTCCTTTAAAGAGCGCTTCTGTTTATCCCAGCAACTCTTGAATGCCTCGCACGAAGAGATTTTATGGGGTGAGCCCCCGCAATAAACACATTTCTGCTCTATTGCTGAGCATGGTCCAGCCCCATGATTCTCTCCGCATTGGGGACAGCGTGGCTTATTGCAACAGTGCGACGCCGTGTGCCCCAACTTGATGCAATTTTTACAATGCATGGGTCGAGGCACGAAGAGTCGCACAGGAAGCCTTAAAACTCCGTCAATCAAGACGTAGTGAGGGAGGGCGGTACCCGCGAAGGTCACACGAAATGAAGCTGAAGGCGAATACTTTGTAACTCCATTTACGACGTTGGCAGTGTTGAGTTGACGGCAATCCACGATTTCGACAGAAGTCGAATCGAGGCTCTTAAACTTACCAACGCCGTTAGATTTAACGTATTTCGCATCCAGACTCATTTCTGTGATCACGCCCTCTATCTCTACGTCTCGAGACGGGATGTAAACGTGATACTCTAGGTTCAGAAAATTACTTGCTACAATCTTGTTTGCAGCTTTCGAGTTAGCCACAACAACGCGCAGCTTGTTTGCACGCTGTTTTGTAACACTGGTTACAGAGGGCCACCTCGCCAGATCTTTGGTGATCTGTACCACGTTAAGAGGCTTACCGTTTTTTTTGGGCCGGATGAAAACCACCCATGGCCCAGAGGAAGATGAGCCCTCTGCATATGCTCGGAGTCGAGTTGTTCTACTCTCAGCTGGGGATGATGAAGAGGCATCATCCATCTGAGAAAGACTAGCATTTGAAGGACCAGCAGCATCTGGGTCCTCCAGATGCTCCTCATTCTCGTAGGTTGAACTCTCATCATCCATAACTGAGGGGTTTAACCCCCCGCCTTCGTTCATATTTTTTCAACGGAGCCACTAATGACTCCGTTTTAAAAATATGAGCGAAGCACTCAATGGTCAAAATAATAAAAAAAGGGAAAAAAGATAGGGAAGAAACAGAGAAAAATAAGAGAAATTACAAACTTGTTTTATTTTCTTCGTTGCACGACTATTCGGCCAATTTACAAGTCGTCTATTTGGTCCAGTGTCGACGATGGCTCCAACCACGTGGTCTTCCTTTGTTGATTGATGATGGCTGCCACGACGTCAACGATCAAAGCAACCAGTCTTGATGATGATGAGGCCGTATTTTGCCTAACAATAACGGAGGCCCTCACCCGTCTGGCTGGAGAAGAAACACTTCCAGCGGGGGTCGATTGACTTCCACGGGGAACAGAGGAAAAAAAAAACCACTTCCAGCACTCGACAGCGCAGTCTTCAAAAAAGTCACCTACACACTTTTTCGTCACTAGCGAAGGCTTTCCAATTCATCCGCTATGGCAGCTAGCGGGAATAAGAGTGTCCAATGTGTCACCTTACGGCAAAAATCACCGGATTGAACGCGGTAACCGTCTCTCCACTCAAACGTTCGAAGGACACTTTTCTCACACACGAAGCTCGAGATGCACAAAACCACGACCGTGTTCAACAACTGATGGGAGACGAATGAAAACACCATCATCTAAACTAAACTAAACATTATATTGGTTTAAGTATTTTATTACAAATTTGTTCGATATCCTGAAAGTTTCACTATAATATCAATTACAATTCAGTTATTTTTTGAAAATCAGAACAATTCAGTACATTTATAGATCATTTTTCAAAAATTAGGACAAATCAGAGCAATTCAAAAAATTAGGACGGTCTTTCGAAAATCAGGACAAATCCTGATTTATCCGGACATCTGGCACCTCTAAAGTGCATCCAAATCAAAGGTGCAAGATGTCCTGATTTATCAGGATTTGTCCAGATTTTCGAGAGACCGTCCTGATTTTTCAAAAACTCTCGAGTTGTCCTGATTTTTGAAAATTGGTCTTCAAAATGTCCTGATTCTCATGAAAACTTCTCCAATATAATCGAATTTGTAGTTAAACTATGAGAAAATCGAATAGTTTTTAAATATGACAGTTAAATCCACTTAACAGATGGTAATCTTCGGATGAGATGATAGTTAAATAATGTTTTTCGATATGAACTGAAGACTAGCCAAAAGGCTGTGTACTGCTGTTACATAAATCTCAGAGTTTACAGCACCTGTATTGCGCACCTGTATTATTTATACAATGAAACACACATCTTACCTGTCGGCAACTTATGGAATTCGAACCCAAAAGTTTTTAAGCCGATTCCGGGAATCAAATCCAGTACGTCTGGATTACCAGACTCGCGCCAGCCTATCCACTAGACCACGTCAGCGCTATTACCTTATACAATGAATCGATCATCAAAATTATTTAATATTTGCGGCCACGGGAACGGAAATAAACTACAGGTCAAACCTCTCCAAAACGGATTTTTTTTTGCGCTTCGGAGGGTTTATGCATTATTGCCTTTAGTAATGCAATCAATTACTGGTTTATGGATAAGATGAGAAAAGTAAAATGTTTATGATTTTCTCACGCTAAATGAAGAAGACACAACTGTTTAGTTTAAAGTTCAAAACTGATAAGAGGCCAGCTTTTACGCTTTGACTCCTTTTATTCCAGCACGAAGGTATTCACCTTCGTGTATCGTGTACCCATTCTCTGAGTGTAATTCCGTTAATCATTACACGATCGGAATTCTTAAGACATTACAAAAAGCAAGAACACATATGGTGAATTTGGCTTTCGAGGACGTTAGTTCTCGACTCCTATACGATCTACAGAGTATACAAGTCGACTGGAGCTCGAAAAGGAGTGAAGTCTATAAGTCTTATGCATGAAAGGTTTCGAGGATGAGTTGCAGATCGTCAGATGTAAGATAATGTAAATAAATATCGTAGGAAATTTCTCATATTTTCATTCATATTTATACGAACCGATATTGATTAAACTTTTTCAATTGTTTATTTCTAATTTCAAAGTCGTTACATTGTTCTAGAGTGTTTCGCCCTTCCTCCAATCATGCATTCTTGTATTTTGTTGTTGTTGTTGTTGTTGTTGTTGCTGTTGTCACTTTGTTGTTGTTTTTTTTTCTTGTTTTCTATTTCACCGTTATGTATAATGTTGATTTTACAATCTTAAATCATGCTTCTGTGAGCATGGTTTAGTCGATTGGGTTTCCCCTCCCTTTGTTATGCCTCGTCAACTTTCGGTCTCTTATGCAGTAGTATAAGGTTTAATATCATTCTTTCACTACTACTTTATACTGGTAGAATGATGTGTTTTATGGATTGGTTTATTTTTCGTGTGTGAGTGTGGCTGTATGAAACGCGTGAACTTTTTCAGTCGCTTCAACGCGGTTTTTTTTTCAGTATAGTTGATTTGTTTTTTTTGTTCTCTTTATACCGGTGGACCTTCTCCCGATTTGTTTTCATTCGTTCGCGAGAGTCCTGTTTTTTTTTTAGTTTTGTTTGTTAGTGTTTGTTTCTGGTAGATGATTTCAATATAGTATATAATAAATGCAGAAATCAATAACTACTATGTTTGTTTGTTATTCAGTATTTAATAATTTACTCGGGTTTTTTTTTCTTTTTCGCGCAACATTCCCGCTGTTTGCCTGTTGTTTGTTTTAATTTATTCGCTCTTGGGTTGATGAGGGTTTTAATGAGGGTTTAACGTATGTGATTTTGCGATGGAATTTTTGACCTAACGGAAACGTAAAATTTCGCTTCGGATTTTGAACATTAAAATTTACAAAACAAACTATCTGATAGGTACAAAAAAACAATGTATGTATGCTTTTGGTTTTTGATTCTATTTTAGTGGAAGAGCTTGCACCTACAATCTTTTGTCAGCATTCGAGCCAAAAAAGGCTCTCTCTGGGTATTGATGCTGTAGTTGTGCGCGTTCCCTTCTTGCTTAGAACGTAAATTTAACAGTTTGATTTTTTGGTTTCAACAAATGCCCAAATGTCAAACTATTATTTGGTTTCTATGTGGAGTACTCTCAAGATGCCGACGGTTTCCATTTTTACATGACACGTTTCGAGGGGCGATCGAATGTGCATTTCGTCATCCACCCCGAACGATAACCGTGTCGTCTTTCATCTCAACTCATTCGCGAAATTTAGAACCCCTTGGTTGCCTCCTTCGGTAAATTGTGTATATTTTTGTTTTTATCTTTAGAATTTATTAGAAAGATTTTGTATAGTACTCGTATTTTAATATATAAGATAAAGAAGAAACTTTATTAGACTTTTTTCCTCTATGTTCAGCAAAAAAAGATGGCCACCAATCTGGCGGAAGATGATGACCTCTTTACAACTCGTGTCTTTACGTATGTTTGCATCAATGTTTTTTCATGTTATATGATAAAAGCGCTTAGCGTTTGTTTTTGTTTTTTTTTTGTATTTAATTTGGATAAGCTATTTTTCGGATTTCTTAATCTTTCGCAGAAAAACACTCAGTTTTGGTCGGTGGCCATCACAGATCAATTAAGGGAATTGCGTTTTCTCTCTCTAGATTAGAACAATATGCTGAATAAAACTTTCATCACTCGCGTTTTAATGCATGGATTTTTGCTGTCACTGGAAACTATACCTTCTACGAATTCCTTTTATTTTTTACCGAGGGCATCTTTTCTCTGCTAAACGCCGAAGAACGCAAATGATTTCAAGCAAAAATTCGTTTACTAAGCTGCGCAGTGATCATTTATATATACTCTAAGATGTCTCTATTCAACTCAATCCATATTTTGTAAACGGCACCGCCATGCTTCCATATCTCCTGTTTTTGTTTTCTAATTAGTTAGGAAAATAGATTTTTATGCAGCGTGTGTTCAGCTTCCTCAAACAAAACTTAATCGTAACTTTATACTAGATTAGAAAAAGCTCTAAGCGAAACTGTCGAATTCTTTGTCTGAATACTTTTTTTGTATTTGAGGGTGGTTTTTCCTCTGTGTTTCTGCTTTCCGTATCCGTGAACAAAATTTTAACCTGTACATTGTAGTCCTTTTTTTGTTTTATTTAGGTTGAATTAAAGTTAATTTAAATTATCAACTTTTATTTTGACAGAATTGAGAAAAAAAAATTCTACAGTTAAACTTGTATTTTTGATTTCTTCAATTTACCAGAAATTTAAAGGATTTCAGGCGATTATTTATCGGTATCGATCGATTGTATCAAAACCTTAAAACTTTTATTTAAATTCAAATGGATGAATGTACAAGTTCAAAAACTGTATAGTGTAATTTGTGTAAATATTATAGCATTAATCACATTCTGGAAAATGTTGGGATGGTTTTTCGATCCAAAAGGTACTCTTAGAAGTTTACTTTTGAATAAAATTTCGAATAATGTAAATGTAAAAACCGAACATTTCAACATTAAGTGGAGACTTCTGAAATTTTTTTTCAATGTATTTAAAATTGAACGCACAAGCTCGTCATCTAGCTGTAAAATACTGTCTGTGTTAATGATCAAGCATTCATCACAAGCTGGAAACTGACCGGATATATTTTCGAACCAAAAGATATCGTATAAAATTTCAATTCAAATCAATTTTTGAAAACATAGTTTGAAGCCCACTATTAAGCCACACGAATTTTAAACTCGTAATTGGAGATTTCAGATTTACTATGGAATTCCGAAGGATTCGAAGATGTGTCGGATCAAGAACCGTAAACTGGGGGAACTTTGAACACCGAGGTATCTTTGATTAACATGAAAATTTTTCACATAATCATCAATTTCAAACTTCTAGAAACTGTTTTCTAGATTTGAAGGCCTATAAATTGAGTATCAAATAAACATATTTTGGTTTGTATTTGGATTTTTGCTATAAGAAAAAATGTAATTTCAGTATCTTAAAATATCTTTTTTTTTTCGAAGGCTATATTAAACAAACAACTCTTCTGATGAAACCAAAGCAGAAACAATCTAGTTGTTTAATGTGAAATTTCAACTTTTGTTTTCTTTGTTTATGTATAGATTTAGTGCTAATTTTATAGTCATTCAGAGAACAATTTTTGATATTTAAAAAATAAGTACATTTGCCAAGAGTAAGCCCGTGTAGGACAAATATCTAGGAACCCTATCGAAAGGTTAACCACAGACAAAGTTAACTTTAAAAGAACCTCATTTTCTTTAATCGGGATACCGATAATCTTCCTGCCATCCCTTAATTTTCAGAAAGTTTAAAAAAATAATCATTATAGACGAAACTAAATTGCCAACAAAACGACACGAAACGATTTAATTTTTCCTGTCCCCTCCGATCGCACATACAAATTGCCTATGTATATGAATATAATCGAAGATTTGGTTTTGCCGTTTAGTTCAAATTTTGTCCACGGTCTCGTGTGCGGTTCCCCAAATCTATAGCAATACACAATGAAATGTAATTTACATTTTTGTCCCACTCTTTCGCGCATCACCGTTTTCCGTCTTTGTTTTAATAAATATTTGTTTTTTTTTCTGGTTTCCCGCGGATCGTTTCATAATTTGTGTAATAAATATTAACAACTTTCTAACCTCTAAACTTCTATTTGTTTTCTTTTGTTTTCCTTTTTTAAGTTTTTATATGATACAGCGTGGGCTGAAGTAACCTCAACTCTTCACTTGAAGTTCTTGTTTTCCCTCTTTTTTCATTTGTTTCAAGGTTTCATGGAAAGTAATTTCGTAACAAAAAATTACACTAAAACTGGTTGGAAACAAACGTAAAAAACCTTTTTTTATTTCGATATAGAAATATTCTTGCACGTGTGTGTGTTTGTGTCTTTGAGTGTATATAGCAGCATTAAATTCAAACTCTGTACAGTGTTTGCCCGGCCCTTCGAGACAACACGATGGACCTTCCAGATGGCATATTTACAATCTTTTTTTCTTCCTTTGCCTTTTTCTCATAATAAAATTTATCTCGTCACTCATGTCAACCAAAACAGATTACTCCTAGAAAAACGCTTCCAACAAAAGGTATCTCCCAATTCAAATGCCTGTTTCGGTTTTCAGTTTTTTGTCTTCAGTGCTGTTGACTGACTTCGATTCTGTATGCTCAGTTTGTACTTTTTACAAATTTTTAGTTACACGATTGAAAAGAATTTTCTTGTTTCTTTTCTTCTAAACAATGTAATCGAGATTTAAATTATAAA
This sequence comes from Uranotaenia lowii, assembly GCF_029784155.1. Lineage (NCBI taxonomy): Eukaryota > Metazoa > Arthropoda > Insecta > Diptera > Culicidae > Uranotaenia > Uranotaenia lowii. Next base: position 218,755,631 of record NC_073692.1, on the reverse strand, counting down.
CACAACTTTATCCTGTTTGACACACACAAGAATAACTCATCTGAAGACTCTGAACAAAATTTAATGTTTGTTTCTTTAAACACAAATAAACTTCAATTAATGTTTTAACCATTGAACTTAAATTTCAAATAATTTCTGCTTGGGGCTTTTTTTGTGTAAATGCAAGTTATTTCCAAGATGTACATGTTAAAAAATTATAATATATTTAATAACTGTGATCTACATAATTCAATCCTAGTTCTGATTTTAGTCTGAATTCCGCCCTATAACTAAGGTTATGAACTTTGGCTTCATTTTTTAAAATTTGAAATATATAGATTTTATAAGTGGCACTTTACCATTCCTTGTGGCCTCCGTGTCGAAAATTATCTTTATGTAATTTTGATTTTTAATTCAGATCCTTCTACTATCGTAAAGGAGACAGAAATAATTTCCAACAGGAAAAGTCTTCAATAAAGATTCAAATTAAGTTCAAAAACTGTTTTGATTAAGAAAAAAAAATTAAGTGATGTCGTTTATTTTACCCACGTTTATTTTATCCATACACGATACCAAAATTTTCATTTCTTTCTCCCGGAGCACATATGGCCAGAGTTTGACAAAACCAAATTTAACGCCATCAGATTTTTTTTAAAGAAACTTCTGTTGAATGTACAAATCATTCCTGCCAGGTTGCAAGAAACAAATTTTATGAATTTGAAGGACCAGAATTAGTAATTTTTAATCCAAGAAACTAATTTCCGTCAATCATATTTGCTTTTTTGGTCTTTTAAATAAGATTCAAATTCTGTTGTTCCAAAATTTTCTCATGGTGATGATGCTTAGTTTGGCCTGGTCAAACCCAACCAAATATTCGTTAAATAGTTCACCAAAGATTTTTTATGTTTTATTCTATCAAACATTAGATGATATGTTTATCTTATTAAAGACTTTTTTTCCATCGATTTGTTCCTCACGGGCCTACTACCTTGCAGTGGTTGATACAGATAGAATTGAAGCAACCACCACACAATAGCAGGCCTAGCGTAGTTCGTCCCACAAGCGGAAATTTGCAGTACGAATGAACAACTTTTTAAACTTTTTTTCCTTAACCGTTTCTTTATTTAAAGATTCAACGATTCAACAAATCTTTCTAAAATAAACAACGAATCTCTGACTTCACTTCATATGCCGTCTGCAGATATCGTCCAGTAATCGGAGTTCCAATTCCTAATGCTTTTATTACATATATGTAACTTGTAGTTTCAATTGGAAGCTTCATTAGTTGATTTTCGGAATTTTGGACAAGACATTCCGTTTCTCAACACATTAAGAACCGCGATGACATTTAAGCCTCTATATACAAGGGTTTTGTAGCTGACCGATAGAGATAGATAGAGAATAGCAGGGTGGCTACACATTTGGGAAAGTCGAGGAAATCCTTCGGGAATTCTTCCAAGAAATCGAGAATTTTTAGCTGAGCTGTTCAGTGCATATATTTCAGTGCTTTCAATGCGCTAGACCAGAGTAACTGAAAAATATTGAAATTTCTTTGCGGTCTTGATATGTTAAATCCCGTTTGACTTGCATCCTCTTTTTTCTTCAACAATCTATCAATTGCAGAAACCTAACCGTTGTGGGTACTAAGGCTATGATCATTTAGTATCCGGGCAGTTTATTTCGATGATAGCTACGTTAATAGAGGTCGGATATGCAAAACTTTAGTTGCGTTGTGTTGGTTATGAAAAGGAATATCTTGCCTATTTTTGATAGATTTTTAAGTTAACGTGGGTTTGAGATATTTACGATGCAAAAAGACATCGTAAAAATAATTTTGCACAAATTTGCTCCATTTACGCATTTTGCGCCTCGAAAATTCTTCATTGTTGATTTGAAAGCTCATGAACTGTTGATTTTTTCTGATTTTTTTTTACGGAGCAAATGGTTAAGAAGTATAAGGAGCCACTCTAGGATCCACACGAAGTTCAAACCAACCATCGGAGTGCAACCCTTGATCTTAAATATGGTAAAAAGTCTATGGTTATTGGGGATCATTGAATGCAGACTCCTTAAATAATGCAAAAAATTCATTTCCGGCAGGCAAAAAGTGTTGCCTGACTAGTAGACAGTAAATTACTAATAATGATCAAATCACTAATAATGACCATTTAGCCGCTGCCCGTGGCGTAGAGGATAGCCTTCAAGTCTTCTAAGCCAGGGGGTATGAGATCGGTTCCCGGTCACGGCATACATAGTAGGGGAGAATGAGGATACTTGATCCCTGGGGATACTTGATTCCTTAGCTATATCTCGAAACTGGAATGTCTTACAAAGATCAAATGTTCTGGAAAAATGTGCCAAAATGAGCAAAATAACATTGCTTGTAGTTTAAAAAATATTAACAAAATAATTGTTTGAGTAATTGAACTTTGTTTGAAAAATTTCACAAAATGTAACTTGAAGATCTTTTTTCATCACTTTAAAATGTTCCTTACATGGGAAAATCATGAAAAAAAAATTTGTTCCAATATATCAATCGTTCGAGCGTAAAATGAACTTCATAATGCCATATTTTCAAAGTAATGGAAAACTCTCAACTTTTTTCAGAAAAAGTTTTCTAAAATGTTGATTATGGGTACAATTGATCCCCTAGAGTTGGGTACAATTGATCCCCCCTTCCAAACGGCGTATTCTTCTTCTGAATTGATCGATATGATTGCTGATTACGAAATTACTAATATTTATCCAAAAACTAATATTTATCAAACAATTGTCTGAAGAAAAGAGCAAAAATAATTAATTTTCTCTTAATTATAAAAAATGGCGCCTTTAAGTATGCAATGTTATTAGCGTTGAGACAAAGTTATAGAATTTTCTTCTTAAGTCTGCTATAAATTGTGAAATGAGAACAAACATGACCAAAATAGTCAATTAACATTCTATCTTGGGGTTTTGTTTGATTTTTATACAAGGATTAGGGCTCCCTGAATAAAAGATCAAGTCTCCTTAAAAAGGGATCAAGTCTCCCATAACTTCCGAAAAATCGCAATTTTTTTACTCCCACGAAAATGCTTCTAGTTCATCAACGGGTTCAAGTATCGTTCTAATTTTTGGAGCAAAGAAACTTGAAGTTACAAGCTGTCAGAAAATGTCAAAGTCGGCGAGTTGCTAAATTTTTCCAAAAAGATATGGTGAAAACAAGAAAAGGGGATCAAGTATCCCCACTCTCCCCTACACTTTCGGTGGGTTGGTGGTTTTAGCATTTGGAAGATGCTAGCCATCATATCCTCGAAAGATGTTCGCTTTGAGTTAAGAAAAAAGTAATCTCTTCGAGGAAACATCATGTTTCATTGAGATCCTGTACGTGTTTGTGTTCGTTTTTTTATGATCAGTTCCAAAGATCGCAATCTGTGCACCCGGTTTTTACGCAATATGACGGATGTGTTCTGATGGACAAAAAAAGTGTTAAAACCGGATTTAAGAGATCCAATTCTTTGAGATGCCTACTCATGAAAAGGTTCCAACCAGATTCCAATTGCTATTTCCAGGTGAGTTTGTGTAAAATATCATGATTTTGCAAAGGTTTTGCTTCTGTAGTAAACAAAAACTCAATATATGACTGAAAAAAGTGTGCAGAGATAAAAAAGAGATTTTATGAAAAAGTTAGAGTATTTCTTGAAACCATTGATAATTTTTTTTTATATTTTTCAATTAAATGTCATATTAACACCTTCATTTTCTTTATAGAAAGTTTTTCGATCAAATGAATAGTTTTTAAAATACACACGTTTGTAACTGTCCGGATTCTAAATGATCAAAGCCTTATTTAGTGTAGATCTGGTCAAAAATCGTAAGTCAAGTTGTACGGTAAAGGTTGGTACCTGTGCGGCTTGATCCGGACAAGAGGTGACTTGGGGGGATCTTACCTTGCCATCTATTCCGATGTTCCGGTTGCCGCTGGTCCTGTGATCCGATTTGTTCCGAGCGTCGTTCTGGCTTCCCGCGAGTGAGCGAGAGGTGAATTGCGTGCATGACGATGGAAGAATATGACGAGAAGGATGGATGTTGACGTACGAGGGGAAAGCCTATGTCGAATGGAATTATTATGTAATAGCTCGACCTATCAGCCCGAAAGGCATAGCAATATTATAGCACCACACAGTACCTATTTAGGAATGACGACGGTAGATCCACAGGAATATCTGCCCGATGCAAAGCTTGCCTTCTCTACAAATGGCATAAATAGAAATTAAGTACATTCGAAACCTTCTAGAATTTGAGGAGGAGATTGAAGAATGGTGATTGAACAATATACTTCTTTGGTGATCGTAAAATCTATGTGTGCGTGAGTACGTGTCTCCTGATTGTTCCAATAACCTGGTTGCAGCGGAATCATTATCAAGTTGCCTCTCTAAAGTTAGTTCCATTTGCTCTCCTGAAGATGACATTCTTGCCATCGGCGACTTCAACATGCCTGGCTTGAAATGGCGCTTTTCACAAGGCGACTTTCTGTTTCCAGATCCTGTGCGTTCTTATTTCACGGCACCCTGCAGCTTCTACTAAGATGCCTTAAGCACAGCAACTCTAGGTCAGATAAATAATATAGAAAAACGAGAACAGCCAAATGCTTGACCTCTGCTTTGTTAACGAAGGGTTTAGGATTCCAACGATCGATTTAGCTCCCGCTCCACTCGTCAAAGCTGTCCTACATCACCCAGCCCTAGTGGTCTCACTCGGTACTGCTAGGTTATATTCTCCATTCAGGAAACGTCTTACTCTAAAAATTTCAAGAACATGGATCTCAAAGCTATCTTGCGCGTTAACTAAAGAACTGCGGTAACTGTAGACAGCTAAAAAACGTGCCCTTCGAAACTATACCAAGCAGAAGGCGCTCTACGCTCAGAACGAATACAGCAAACTGAACTCATGAACTGAACATATTAAAAGACCGGTAAGCGCTGCTACCAGAATTATCTTAATCGGCTACAGCGGAACTTTAAGACCAGTCCGAAAAAAAATTGGAAGCACGTAATTCTCAAGCGTCTTTACAATTAGGGGCTTCAGAGCAACTAGCCAGGGCTACCTCCCTACCTCAAGGTTCATCTTTGAATGGTTTCCTAATTGAAGATGCAGCCATCTTGAAAGCGACACTAAAGATGAAAATTTTTACCTCTACGGGTCCGGACGGTATACCAGCCACTTTTTTGCAGCGTTTTATGCCACTTTTGCTGACTCGCATCAAACATATTTTTCAATCATTGCTGAACAACGTAATTTTCCCTCACTGTGGAAGGAAGCTTATATGTTTAGGATAAGGATTCTGCAAATCTCTACTGAATTGGTTCCGGAGTTATCTAACGGGACAGAATTTATCCGTTCGAACTGGTGAATCCTTTTCCAGGCAATTCCCTGCCCCCTCAGGAGTGCCCCAAGGAAGCCATTTAGGACCGCTAATTTTCGTAATCTATTTCAATAACGCACTCTCGCTTCTTGACGGCACAAAAATCGCTTATGCTGATGACCTGAAACTTTTCACGTCATAAACAACCAAGACGACATCGACTTTTTAGAGCAGCAATTTTCCGTATTTGCTCACTGGTGCGACATTATCTGCCTGCCGATGAACCGCAGCAAATGCTCGGTTATATCATTTTCCCGTAAGCGGCAAACTGAGGAGTACATCGTTGGAGACGAAATCATCACCCGAGTAGAACACATCAACGATCTAGGAGTTAACCTCGATCAACGGCTGCAGTTCAAGTAGTTGACAAAGCTTCTAGAAACCTTGGATTCCTGTTTCGCATGGCCATAGACTTCAAAGACGTGTACTGCCTTAAAAGTCTTTATTGCTGCATAGTTCGTTCCATTCTCGAGTACTCATCAGCTGTCTGGTGCCCCGTCTATCAAAACGGAGCTGAACGATTCGAGGCTATCCAGCGGCGCTTCCTGCGCTATGCCCTATTAGACTGAGTCGATTTGGGGACATTTTTGAATTTCTCAAACCCTGGGGTCTCAAAAGCTTCGTTTCGGTCCAAAACTCATCCATGATTTTTTGCAGATTTTTTAAGTAATGTTTACATGAGTAAATTTGGACTTTTAGGTTTGTATGGGAAAATTGAATATTTTGTACTGAAAAATCAACATCATTTTTGTTTTTTCTGTGCAACCGAGCCTGCTAATGGTTTTTGTGCCAATTTATAAAATTCCTAAAGGAAATTTTCCGCTGAACAACTTTGTCGAAGACCGTAAATTCGTATCTTATTAGACAAATAAGTTATAAGCTGTTTAACAGGGGTATGTCTTTTGGCATTGATGAACAATAAATTCAATTGACACCACTGCTTGTGCTCCGCGAAGTATTGCATGAAAAGTAGTCATGCAATACCTCGCAAGGCACACAACAGTGGTGTCTATTGAATTTATTGTTCATCAATGCCAAAAGACATACCTCTGTTGAACAGCTAATAACTTTTTTGTCTAATAAGATACGAATTTACGGTCTTCGACAAAGTTGTTTAGCGGAAAATTTCCTTTAGGAATTTTATAAATTGGCACAAAAACCACCAGCTGGCTCGGTTGCACAGAAGAAACAAAAATGATGTTGATTTTTCAGTACAAAATATTCAATTTTCCCATACAAACCTAAAAGTCCAAATTTACTCATGTAAACGTTACTTAAAAATCTGCAAAAAATCATGGATGAGTTTTGGACCAAAACGAAGCTTTTGAGACCCCAGGGTTTGAGAAATTCGAAAATGACCCCAAATCGACTCAGTCTAATGCCCTATGTCACTTGAATGTACACGATCCGTGTCGTCTGCCAAGCTACGAAAATCGTTGCAGCCTCATAGACTTGGATACGCTTCAAGTTCGTAGGAACGCTACTCGAGCTCTAGTTGTGGCTGACCTGCCGGGTGTTTTAGCTGCCGTGAGTAGGTTCGTCCTACTAAAACCACCTTGGGTTTCGTATGCCTAAATAATGTGCTCCTTGGTTTCGCACTATGATACTACATCAAGGTGTAGGCTGTACTCTTGCATTTATACAGGTACATCGCACCCTTTTTTCTCTTTCGCCGACTTCGGACTGATACAGAAGAAGACCCCGATGCGTATGCCGATTAGGTTACACTTCAAAAGTAAGCTTGTTGAGAAATTTGCTATATACGACTTACTGGATAGGAAAATTGTCCATTTGGGTTAAGGGTTCACGTATTCGAACTGTGTAGCCTTACACGTTCCTCACGCGAATCAGCATCAAGTTGAAAGAAGAAGAAGTTTAGGACTGCGTCGCGAGAGTCACACGAAAGTGGACTGTGCTAGATCTGAGATTAAGATTAACGTGGGAGCTGTTTTGCACTATTTAACAAGTCATTCGGTTGAAGAATCTGCTGTCAAGAAGATACAGCAAAGGTCTGTTTGTAGAGAAATGGACAATTACCATCGTTAAAAACTTAGTTTTTGATTTTAGCACTTAGCTCGTGACAAATAGTTACAAATTCGCTCTCGAGAGTCTGAAGCAAGATATATTTGTCTATTTCTTGTGTTTGTTCTATTATTTGAAAGTGATGAGTATTTTGATAAAAAATAAAATAAAATGTTACAATTAAATTAGAAGTTAAACTTACCAATTCATTATAGATGAGTTACTCTTGTGTCTTCAACTTTTTCTTCAATTTTTGTAACTTTGCAACCAAAATGTCCAAAGAACATCGCTCGTTTGTTAGCTTTTGCTGTCATCCGCATCATCAGTACGTCAGCTCTTAAAAATCTACATGCTTTTTCAGTTGTTGTTTAGTTGTTCAATTACTTTTCCCTTCAAGGTGTATTTTTTGTTTTGTTTCTTCATTTCGGCTTGATATTTGTGTTTGTGTGTGTGTTTTTTTTGTATAATGCTACTACCGTTATCGAATGAATGATTTTTTTGTTTTTATTTTACATTTAATTTTCAGTCTTTCTTAGTGTGTATTTTTCTTTTATTCACTTAGTTGGGCTTTTGCCTGTCGATCTAATTCCTAAGAGTTTTTTTTAAAGGTTTTTTTTCTTTCTTTCGTCTGACTGTTGTCTTTTTTTTTTAGTTTGAGTTCGCGAAGAAAAGTTTCCTCCGGCTGTGATTAAATTTACATACACTTGTCTGCTTGTTTGCTGCAGCAGTTGGCGCAAAAATCTGTCATCGTCGATTAATTGATTGCAGATGTTGTCCCCTCCTGATGCTTGTTTGGAGTGACGTGAACTTTTCGGTTTGTTTGCTTTTTTCTCCTAGTAGCTCGAGGCATCTAATATGGTTTTCTCTTTAGTTTAAAGATTATAAGTTGTTTTTGAATTGACTTTCTGTAGACTTTCGGCAAAACTTTTCGTCGTACGAGTGGTGGATTTTTTGGTGGAAGAACAAAAAAAAATAAGAAAAATGCTGTGATATAAAAAAAATAAATGAAACTATAATTCATAAATATATTTTGAAAGAAATACGTAAAATATACATTCCGTCTAACTAAAACACCCGATTTCACGGAGAGTGATTCGAATTTCTCTTAAATGCATTTTTTACCGAAATATTTGTTTTAATTTCAAAATAAACACTAAACCGAAATCTTAAAATTAATGTGTGCATTGTGTTTCCAGGAAAAAACTAAATCAAACATAATTTTCAACAATTAGAAAGCAAGAATAAAGAAAACAATTTTTAAATAGTAAATTTCAACTAAAGCCCAGATCTTTTTTGTTCATCTTTTTTATCGTTCGCACATTTTTTTTTACTCTCTACAAAAAACCCAACGCTAAAAGGATTCGGAAAATCGAATCAATTGCAGTTCCTTGTCATGTCCATTGTTGTTTGTCTTTTCTTTTTTTAAAATTCATAAACAGCTGTTTGATTGCAACTAATCGAAAGTTTGACTGACCTTTGAGATACTTATGTAAATGCTAATTTATTTTAGTACATAATAAAAAACTATCGAGTATTGTTTGAAATCTGAGCTGCCGACGGATTACGTACATACTTATAACTGTAGTTTGCTGGAAAATAACTCGCGTCGTAGAAAATCGATCGACATGTTTTTTTTGTTTGTTTTTGGCATAAGCAAATATCGCTCGTTTATCGTTAATGAAATAAAAAATTATTTAAAAAAAAATGAAAACATCGTGGGTGGATTCGAGAAATCAGTGATTTGCTTCCTTAACTATTCGATACAAATATACAATGGGGAGCAGGGCCGGATTGCGAAGGAGAGAGCGGGATCGGGAGGACGAAATGTTGCCTTCTCGCTCGCGCTTCTACCATATTTTTAGTCTCTCTCTATTTGTAGTTTAGTAGTAGTTTTATCTCGCTGTTTGCTACTTGTCTAAAGTTTTATCTTCTGGTTTTCTGTTTCACTTTACGGTTTCACTAAGAGTTTACTGCTGATGGATAATATTTGCTTGTTTTTTTTTGTTTTGTTTTTGTGTTTGTCATTAATCAGTTCAACCTTCGTTTGCTAATCAACTATAGTTTAGGATTTTTGTTTTGTTTCTTATAATTCGATTATCCTTCGTCGTCAGTTTTCTACAATGGTTTGAGTGTCATGGAAAACATTTTCCGTTTCTACTTTTGTTTTGTTCCATACTCGCTTGTTAATACTACTATTTATACCTTTGTTAGTTTTTTTTTTGTTTCACTGTGGCAATATTTACAAGTTGGTTTGTTATCAGTTTTGTCTTCTTCTGTTTATTCAATAATGGGATGGTTGTGATTTATGCTGCAATAAAAGATGTCGGAAAATGGTTTTAATTTTTGAAGCAGAATAGAGACGGTAAGATAACGGAAGATTGATCAAGAAAATAATTTTACAACAATTGAAAAATTGAAAAAAAACAAAATCAAAATGTTTACTCAAAAATCGCATTCAGCACCTGACAATGTAACTTAATATCAATATTATGAATCACAGTTTTAATTAAACGAATTTAGAAACGATACCTGAATCGAAACTGAAAACATAATCCGAATGACACAAATTTATTCAAACGGCTATAATCGATATCTTATTCAGAACTCAGAATTCAGAAATCTTAATGAAAGTTTAAAATTTAGAGTATTGAGCTCAGAATTCAGAGTTTAGAACTCAGACCTCAAGATTCAGAAATCAGAATTCAAAACTTAGAATTCAGAGTCCAGGACTCGAAACTCGAAAATCAGAAATTTTGAAACTCAGTGATCAGAATTCAGAATTAAGATCTCAGAATTTAGAATTCAGAATTCAGAACTCAGAATACCGTGCTCTTAATTTACCAGCCTGGTCATTCGTCCTCTAATTCAGAATTTAGAATTCAGAACTCAGAAGTCTTCTGAGTTCAGACTCAGAACACAGAATTCAGAACTCAGAATTTAGAGCTCAGAATTCAGAAGCCGGAATTCAGAATTCAGAACTCAAAATTCAGAACTCAGAATTCAGAACTCCAATTTAAGAATTCCTAATTTATTCAAAAACAATTCAGAATTCAGAATACAGAACTCAGAATTCAGAAGTCAGAATTCAGAACTCGGAATTCCGAATTCAGAATTCAGAACTCAAAATTCAGAACTAAAAATTCAGAACTCAGAGTTCAGAACTCAGAATTCAGTACTCAGAATTCTGAATTCAAAATTTAGAACCCGGAATTCAGAACTCCGAATTCAGAACTCAGAATTCAGAACTCAGGATTCAGAATTCAGAACTCAGAATTCAGAACTCAGAACTCAAAATTCAGAACTCAGAATTCAGAACTCAGGATTCAGAATTCAGAACTCAGAATTCAGAACTCAGAACTCAAAATTTAGAACTCAGAATTCAGAACTCAGAATTCAGAACTCAGAATTCAGAACTCAGAATTCAGAACTCAGAATTTTGATCTTAGAACACTGAATTTATAATGAAGAAATTTAGGAACACTTCAAGAACTTCAGGAACAGGATTCAGAACTCGAAATTAAGAATTCAGAAATCAAAGTTACAAAATTTCGGAGCTCAGAAATCAAAATTCTTAATTCAAATAAAAATTCTGAGCTTAAAACTCAGAACTTAAAGATCGCTTTAAAAATTTAGAAAACATTATGTATAAAATATTCAGAAAACCAGAACTCAGAATTCAATTCTTAAATCCAAGGATATTCAGAATTCAGAACTCTGAATTCAGATTCAGATTCAGAATTAAGAATTCAGATTCAGAATTCAGACTCAGAATTCAGACTCAGAACTCAGATTCAAAATTCAGATTCAGAATTCAGATTCAGAATTCAGATTCATAATTCAGATTCATAATTCAAATTCAGAATTCAGATTCAGAATTCAGATTCAGAATTCAGATTCATAATTCAAATTCGGAATTCAGATTCAGAATTCAGATTCAGAATTCAGATTCAGAATTCAGATTCAGAATTCAGATTCAGAATTCAGATTCAGAATTCAGATTCAGAATTCAGATTCAGAATTCAGATTCAGAATTCAGATTCAGAATTCAGATTCAGAATTCAGATTCAGAATTCAGATTCAGAATTCAGATTCAGAATTCAGATTCAGAATTCAGATTCAGAATTCAGATTCAGAATTCAGATTCAGAATTCAGATTCAGAATTCAGATTCAGAATTCAGATTCAGAATTCAGATTCAGAATTCAGATTCAGAATTCAGATTCAGAATTCAGATTCAGAATTCAGATTCAGAATTCAGATTCAGAATTCAGATTCAGAATTCAGATTCAGAATTCAGATTCAGAATTCAGATTCAGAATTCAGATTCAGAATTCAGATTCAGAATTCAGATTCAGAATTCAGATTCAGAATTCAGATTCAGAATTCAGATTCAGAATTCAGATTCAGAATTCAGATTCAGAATTCAGATTCAGAATTCAGATTCAGAATTCAGATTCAGATTTCAGATTCAGAATTCAGATTCAGAATTCAGATTTAGAATTCAGATTCAGAATTCAGATTCAGAATTCAGATTCAGATTTCAGATTCAGATTTCAGATTAAGATTTCAGATTCAGATTTCAGATTCAGATTTCAGATTCAGATTTCAGATTCAGATTTCAGATTCAGATTTCAGATTCAGATTTCAGATTCAGATTTCAGATTCAGATTTCAGATTCAGATTTCAGATTCAGATTTCAGATTCAGATTTCAGATTCAGATTTCAGATTCAGATTTCAGATTCAGATTTCAGATTCAGATTTCAGATTCAGATTTCAGATTCAGATTTCAGATTCAGATTTCAGATTCAGATTTCAGATTCAGATTTCAGATTCAGATTTCAGATTCAGATTTCAGATTCAGATTTCAGATTTCAGATTCAGATTTCAGATTCAGATTTCAGATTCAGATTTCATATTTCAGATTCAGATTTCAGATCAGATTTCAGATTCAGATTCAGATTTCGGATTTCAGATTCAGATTTAAGATTTCAGAATTCAGATTCAGATTCAGATTCAGATTTGAGATTCAGAATTCAGATTCAGAACTCTGAACTCATAACTCAGAATTCAGAATTCAGATTCACATTTCTAAATTCAAATTCAAATTGCTTCGGATTCCAGGTTCAGATTTATGATACAGATTGCAGGTTTTAGTATTGGATTTTCAATCCAGAATTCAACATAGGATTCAGAATTCACATTTCTGAATAAAATCTGAATCTGAATAAAAAAATTTTAGTAAATCGTGGTTAAGTATAAGTGAATCTATGTTTAGAATGCAATATCAGTATGAAATTCTGATTCCAGAAACAAATCTTTTACCAGAAACAGAGTCGGCATTTGAATGAAATTGCGAAAAGAAAGCAAAATTGAGAATTTATATCACTTTAAGAAATCAGAATCAGAAAAAAATATTAAAAATTTAACAAAACATAAAAAAAAGAACTTAAATTTTGATAAAAAACTTAAATTTTATTTTATAGTTCTGTTCAGAATAAATTTAGAAATTCAGCTATTAAAAATCCGAATTCAAGATTCAATTAAAAACGTTCATTGTGTCTTTTTAAAACTTATAAATGCTTAAAAAATCAACATTTTTCTGATTCGAGGATGTCGCTCTAAGGATTTGACATCAATAATTATGATCAATATCACCCGGAAGTCTTACCGTCCAATTCCAAAAAATAAACGAAGCAGCAGTAACATCTATTCTACTCATTTTTTTTCGCCTTTCTCAACAGCAACAGATCTGGTCCAATGATAAAGAAAAAAATCACCTAAATTAAACCATGGGTTGCGCGGAAGCCACGTGACTGTGCCTTAAAAACTCTCATTATCGTCCCACTCATTGTCGTTGGATTTCAGCACCAACATGTCAAACTCCTTCGGGTCTCCGCCGGTGCTGTTCCGTCGCGGCGAAATGCCACGTCTATGGTGATGATGATGGCTGCGGTGCTGCCTTTCTAACGGTTTTCTGCTCTGACTATGACTTTGATGATGATGCTGCTGCTGATTGTGGTGATGATGCTGGTGAGATTTGCCGCTACTGTTCCACAACCCTCTGGAGCCACCACTGCTGCGGGATTCCGCCTCCTTCTTCTGTTTCTGCTTCTGAGAATGGCGACGACTAGCACGGTTGCCGCAATTAGTGAATTCGTCATCTTCCTCGCCCTCTCCACCGCTCATGAGGGCCGCAGCTTGGTTTTGCGCTTCGAGATCGGTCGCCGTACAGGTAACGGCCGATTCAATCGAGTGGTAGGAATCGTTTCGACCTCCGGTGGCCCCCGCTCCACTTCCGATCGAGCTGCTTCCTCCTCCTACCTTGGCACTGTGCCGTAACATCAAACTGAAATCGTTCCAGCGGTCGTTCAGGTTGGCTAGCTTCTGGTTAAAATTATGGGCCAACGAGGCGCTGAGGGCCAACTTGAGCCGACCTGCGGGGCGTTTCGGCGTCGTGGGTGGCGTTATGATCGAAAGCGAGGAAGACGTCGAGAGGCGGTTCAGTTTCCGGTTCGCTTCGATGCTACCGTTGCTGTACTGGCTTAATCTGTTACTGTTGTTGTTACCGTGGTTGTTATCACGTAGAATTACTGCTGCTGCTGCTGTTGAGGACGACGGTTCCCCGTAAAACGGCAAATGATGACGACTACTTTCAGGGGCTGCTGGTGGATTCTGATAGGATGTTCCTGCTACTGCTGCTGCCGTTGCTTCAAATAGTAAAGACGACGCTGGTGGCTGCTGGGGCTTTTCTAATAATCAATCTCTATAAATATAGCTACAGTTTTTTGGGCTCTCTTGTGGACTAGGACTGCTCGAGGGAGGCGCCGGACTAGAACTACTGTTGGACATGACTGGGGAAGATCCGGAACTGGAATTGTGTGGACTGTCGGAACGATGTTGTGTTGCTGTCGAGATGAGATCATTGGAAAAGAAGAACAAACGATTAGTTTCCAACATTTTAACAGAGATTCAAAGCGAACTCACCTATGCCATGTCGGGGCGGCTGCCTTTTCATTCGGCCGAGACTTCTGTTACGAGTATTAGTATTAAGGACCTATATAAAAGTGCTATTTTTTAATTATCCTCCATTATCACAAGGCTGTCGGGGGTTATACAAATTATTGATTGTCAGAGCTAATGTATTATTCACTGTCTCAGAAGATATTGATTTTTTTTTTATTTAGGACTACCGCAACTCTATCGTACAACCAAAATGTGGGAGTGAAAAACTTCTTGTTAATGCATAATGTTGTTTTAAAGCAACACTTATTAAAATACAAATATTTCGAAATCGCGTCAATTTGATTTATGATAAAAATATTCTTGAGATTAGAAGATATAAGTCCATGGTACTTTTATAACGATATTTTCATGTAAGATGTGTGAAATATCGAAAAATGTATGCAGAAAAAAGCAAAAATCAAATTATTTATTTTTTTTTTTTTCAAAAAAATAGTTTTCTAAAAATCGCTGTTATTTCTTTAGATTTGATCGAAGTAGTCATCGACTGAAGAAAGATGTGTTTTTCCAAGCTCTTAATTTTCGTTTATTTCAAAAGTGAAACTTTAAAACATAGATATCATCACGGACCCGAAATGGAAGAAGTAATGTGTGTCAGGGGGTTCTCCAGAGTCATCAGGCACGGACAAACGTTCCGAGGGTGTAGTCAGTCAAAAGGCATTAATCAAACGGCGGAAAGTGGTCTCTTCTTAGCAGAACTTATTCTAGCAGTACATCTGTTTGTTATTCAACAGCAGAAATCCCAAAGCTAAGTATTCGCTTTTATTTTAACTTCTTCGTCTAAAATGGGCACAAATAATTTGCAACAAGTTGTTTTGTCCTCTCAATTTCAAGTTCTAGACTAACGAACAGTTGCATATTTTTGGTTTAAGTACTGCTTGAAAACAGCTTGAAAAACTTTGAGTTTATGATGAAATGAGAGTGTCTCCCAATCAAATCCTTTAACTCATTCCTCAAACAAAATTCTTTGCAAGGATGCATAGGTGACCTCGGTCCTAAAGCGCAATATTGATCATTCATCCTTTTCTAACTTTTCCAAACTATCTCTTGACTACTAGGACGTGGCCGGCGCCATTATTGATGGTTCAAAGAGAGACCATCAGTTATGGACATTATGAATGTGATGTCAATCCCAAACAACCATTCTTTTGACCTTTGATCAAAATTGATGGCCTCTGTCAATAACGGAGTAGCGACCATTGGCGATGTTGAACTAGTTCTACTGAGCCACGCCGCGATCATGGAACTCGAAATTTATTGCTCGTTACTGGAATTTATTTAAGAACCAATGTATAAACATCTTCAATTTCACAAAAAATGTATCAAACATTTCGGGTTCAATGATTCAAGGTGGGTGTGAGTAATCAATCAAGCTAAGCTAAGCTAATCGCTGTTATTTCTCTAGATTTGAAAATTATAACAAATTTTTTAATCTCAATCAATAACAAACATCTTACTGCACCTAATAAACAATGTTTGGAAGAAGTATGCAAAATCGTATTTAAACAAACCAACAATTTCGAAAAATATTTTTTAACTTTGATGCTCCATAACTTAAAAAAAAACTCATATAATGGCTTCAAAACTGTTCAGTAGTGTTATTCGATTTAAAATGTTACTGTTTCACTGACTGAATAATTGCTATTCTAAGTTTAAAAAAAATCATGCATAAAATGGTTCAGTTGATAATTTGTCCGGATTGCCCGACCCGGTTTTATTACTATTTTTTTTAAATTGAATAAAGAAGTTTTTTGGTCAAGCTTTCATGTGAATTGCCCAATTTTTTTTTCCTTTTTTATAGTAATTTAACCCTGGTTATTCTTCCTCGGAGTTGCAATAATTCTGATGTGTTGTTAGTAATTAAGCAATTTTCCATTGAGAAAACACATAAACGGAAAACATTGACTTTTGGAAATGCACCGTACGCGTGCTTCCTTCCACGCGATTTCTCGGAGGCCCCATCAGAAAAAAATGAAAAAAAAAGTTTTTAATTTTAGATTTGGAGTGGAAAGTTGACTTAAATTTTCTTGTGTTTTTGCTAATCGTTAATTTACATAATTTCCAGAACGAATTTTCAGCTATAAACTGAAAATTATAGCATTTTTCGTTGAAGGCTGGTCGCATAAATTTTGATGTTTAGTGAGGATTTTGCATGTCAATTAGAAATTGATACTTTAAAATTTTCAAAAAAAAAAAAATTTTATTCAGTTCTTAAATTAAAAACAAAGCAAAACGAAGCAAAAAGTAGCAGCTGGTTTTGAGATATATTTTGTCAAACATTTCATCTATCTAATGGAAAATCAAAAGATACAGCGAATGACGGTGAAAACAATATTTTTTCGGTCAAAAAAAAAGACCAAAAATAACTCAGATACAGTTATTATAAAAAAATTGTTTGATGAATGTTAGGTACATATATCGATTTTTGTGTTAAGCTTTTTAAAACACATATAGAGCTACTAAAAATATGATTTTAAATATGTAATAATATCATTAGAAGTAACTCACGACTATCACATCTTCACATTTGATCCATTCGTTGCATCAATAAGGCACAACAAATTTCGGAAACGTTTCCTATATGTTTTTCGCGGTTCTTAATGTGATAAAAAAAACAAAATAGATCTAACCTTGATCATTTTAATTGGTTTCAATGATTTAATAAAATTTTATTATATATGAATATAAACTAACTCAGTTATATTCAGTTATAGCTCAGTTTTCCTTCTACATAATCCCATTTACAGCATCTTATCTTTAAAACTTAAAACTATTTTTAACCTTCCGAAGCTGTTCGGTTCTATATGCCCCGACACGCACATTAAAATCATCATAATCATAATTCCAATAAACTGAAGAACTGAGATTTTTGGGAGACCAAGAATGTTCTATTAAAAAGAAGAGAAATAACTAAAAGCTATTATTTAAAATTGTCGTGTGACGGTGTTAGTCTGACTACTCCTCCAAAATGCCTCAACAGATGCTCACGAGAATTATTAGATTATTATGTAGGCATGAGAATAAATAGGCATGAACCTCCTACTGCTCTTCAACGGAAAGGGAGGGGATTCAACCCAATACAGGAAAAAATTTGTACAATTTTAAACTGATGATCATCAATACTCAAAACAAGAATGATAGAATGCACTCTAGTTCATAATAAGTAGTTTCCATCCCATCTAGAACGTCTACAATTTTAAACAATACTAGGTATAGATAGTACTTCATGATAGTATTTTTGAAACCTGCAAGCAGTCAAAAAAATCTAAAAAACTACCGTCCAGGAAATTGACAATTTTTTTTAAATCTCTGTAAGAATAATCTGTAGAACGCTACTATGGAAATACAGAGATTTCACAGTACGAAACATACAATAAGTGTTGCTGCTTAGTTAAAAAGTGGAATATTTCAAGTAAATAGAAGGACACAACATAAAAAAACGCGACATTTTAGACTTTTATAAAAAAGTGTCAAAAACAGCAGAAAACTGTACCATAGTAAAAAATTGCAAATAAAAATTGGAGGTCAATCTGGAAGGACACCTGCTATAATTTAAGCTCTAGATTCAATCTATAGGTAAGCTTTTCAATGCAAAAGAAAAGAAAAAAAAATTGAATTTATTTTGAAAAAATTAAGACAAATTTAGAAACTTAGAAACAAAATATCAATAAAAAACGGCATAACTATCCAGCTTCTTGCTTCAGTATATCTCAGGCCAAACTGATGCAGCCAAAATTTTAGGTTTCCTCTTACTTATTTTTAGGGTATTGCATGAAAAGTGATGTCGGTTGAATTTAATGTTTTTCAATGACAAAAGACATACCCCTGTTAAACAGCAAATAACTTTTTTGCCTGAAAAGATACGAAGTTACGGTCTTCGACGAAGTTGTTCAGCGAAAAATTTATAAATTGGCACAAAAATCATTAGCAGTCGAGGTTCTACAGGAGAAACAAAAATGATGTTGATTTTCCAGTACAAAACATTCAATTTTCCCATACAAACCCAAAAGTTCAAACATTACTCATGTTACGTTACTTAAAAATTCTGTAAAAAAAAATTTGAAGGAGTTTTGAGGAATTCAAAAATGACCTCAAATCGACTCAGTTTAATGTAGGAGAAAGTCGGGTAAAACGGACAGTTTCAACATTTCGAAAATGACAATGTTTTTCACAAATCTAATAATGGGAATATGTTTGCCTATGTGTTTCAACACTTTCGAGATCCTTTGTTGATTTACAGCAAGCAAGGTCTCATATTAGTAGACAAATAGAAACAAATACATTCAGTGCGCACAACTTGATGTAATTTTCTCTACTCAGAAAATAATCCATTACTCGCAACATTTTCGGAAATTTCAACCGTTATCAACGGCTTCTCATTGACTCCCTAGAGGAAAACCAGCGAATTTCGGTCGACGGACTTGAGCAACAAAAGCTTTAAAAAAAGTTGTTAGGTCGGGTAAGATGGACACCTAGAGGTCGGGTAAAACGGACACTTAAGTTACTCCAGAGGTATTTTGAATTTTCATCGGCTTGATCCTCCAAATGTTTAAGAATCTCAAACAGGCCATGAAAACTGTTAAAAGTTGATCTTCGGTGAAAAAAATGCCTATTAATACGGAATTCCGAAAGCCACGTTATCCCGCTAGTGAACTAGGACCAATTGGTTCCATTCTGATTTATAAACATCCTCAAATGCTTAATTCACAAAAATATGAAATTAAACTTTTGTATTGTCACGGCAAAAATTATTCCCTGTAAAATTACGCAACTGTCCTGTAACAAACAGGAGCAGGACATTTACCGTAATTTTACAAGTCGAAAAACAAAAGCCTGAAAAGATACGAAGTTACGGTCTTCGACGAAGTTGTTCAGCGAAAAATTTATAAATTGGCACAAAAATCATTAGCAGTCGAGGTTCTACAGGAGAAACAAAAATGATGTTGATTTTCCAGTACAAAACATTCAATTTTCCCATACAAACCCAAAAGTTCAAACATTACTCATGTTACGTTACTTAAAAATTCTGTAAAAAAAAATTTGAAGGAGTTTTGAGGAATTCAAAAATGACCTCAAATCGACTCAGTTTAATGTAGGAGAAAGTCGGGTAAAACGGACAGTTTCAACATTTCGAAAATGACAATGTTTTTCACAAATCTAATAATGGGAATATGTTTGCCTATGTGTTTCAACACTTTCGAGATCCTTTGTTGATTTACAGCAAGCAAGGTCTCATATTAGTAGACAAATAGAAACAAATACATTCAGTGCGCACAACTTGATGTAATTTTCTCTACTCAGAAAATAATCCATTACTCGCAACATTTTCGGAAATTTCAACCGTTATCAACGGCTTCTCATTGACTCCCTAGAGGAAAACCAGCGAATTTCGGTCGACGGACTTGAGCAACAAAAGCTTTAAAAAAAGTTGTTAGGTCGGGTAAGATGGACACCTAGAGGTCGGGTAAAACGGACACTTAAGTTACTCCAGAGGTATTTTGAATTTTCATCGGCTTGATCCTCCAAATGTTTAAGAATCTCAAACAGGCCATGAAAACTGTTAAAAGTTGATCTTCGGTGAAAAAAATGCCTATTAATACGGAATTCCGAAAGCCACGTTATCCCGCTAGTGAACTAGGACCAATTGGTTCCATTCTGATTTATAAACATCCTCAAATGCTTAATTCACAAAAATATGAAATTAAACTTTTGTATTGTCACGGCAAAAATTATTCCCTGTAAAATTACGCAACTGTCCTGTAACAAACAGGAGCAGGACATTTACCGTAATTTTACAAGTCGAAAAACAAATTACGTGACATTTGATTTTTAGTGTTCAACTTATTTACAGGACATTTGTTGTAATAATAAATGAATCTTCGTTTACTTTTAAGGAAAACAATTAAAAATTACAGGTTTTGTTAATTACAGGTTGATTTATTTTAAAGGTTGCATTTTCAGTGACACGTAATAGTCAAATTTTTTTTCTGTGTATGTACATACAAAAAAATCTAGCGGTATCTACCAATTCTACGCAGCACCTTTTTTTTCTTAGCGGCCCGCCACACTCCCCCACACCAAGAAGCTCAAATGAGCCCCCTGGTAATGGACGCTAACTGTTCTCAGCATGTCTGACAGCAAAAGGAAAAACACAAACGCGAACAAAAATTTACTCATGCTGAGAACTTTAATAATATTGTTACTTAGTGCGAGGAGATGTTACGTTACAAAACTTAATTACAACATGAATCTCAGTGGAAATAATATTTCCTTTTAAGAGATCCATGTACATTTTTTTATATTAATTACTAAAATTTAATATGAAATACTACAAAAAAATTATTAAACTACATTCAATTATACTAAATTTACAGCTAAGAAAAATACAAGACAAATAATAAATAACTTCTGAATAGTGGTTGGATGTTCAACGGCTTAAATTTTCTTTGAAATAATGTATAAGTTTGGTTTTGAAACAGTTTCTATTCGTTGAATTTTTTATACCTTCAGGAAGAACGTTGAATTTGGTTGGACCAATAAAAGAAATTCGGCGTTGGCCACAAGAAGTTGAAGATGTGCTGCGTACTAAGTGATGAGAAAAGCGGGTGTTATGGATTCTAACTCCTGTTGTAAATCTCAGGCTTTGACTACTGTTTGAAGAGTGCAAATTATCAAATACATAAATTATTGTTTGTAAATCGCAAAGTTGATTTAGAGGTAATATATTGTGTGACCTGTTAGAATAGATTAGATTGGTTGGATAGAGTAGGGGAAGATTAAAGTTAGTCTTTAGGCATCGGTTTTGTAGGGATTGTAGACGTGACAAAAGGGACAAAGATGCCCTTCCCCATATGGCGATCAAATAATATAAATGAGAATGTATGAAGGCAAAATAGAATTTTAGCAGAACGTGGCGTGGGACGAATGCTTGGACCCTCCATAAGATTCCGCTATAAGATGAGATCTTTTTTTGTAAATTTTCTATGTGATTGCTCCGTGACAGAGTTTCATCCAGAGTTATACCCAAATATTTGAAGTTGTTCACTCTTTCGATCGCGATTTCGGTGATTTTGGGATTATTATGAGGTTCAATTTTTTTTCGATAAGAGTGGAAGATCATATACTTTGTTTTGGTGAGGTTGAGAGTCAAAAGGTTTGTGGAAAAGTATTTATAGAGAACTTCTAAATCTTCTTCCATAAGCATGGTAACACTATTTGGACAGGTGCCAGAGTATAAAAGAGCTGTATCATCGGCAAATAGACGGGGAACACCATGCAGAGGTAGCTTGCTGATATCGTTTATGTACAATAAAAATAAGAGAGGCCCTATGTTGCTGCTCTGCGGGACACCGATATCTGAAACTTTTAAAGAGCTTCTTGCAGTTCCTAAACAAACAAATTGTTTACGGTTGGCCAGATAACTTCGTATCAAGTTGTTCGCAGTGCCCCTGATACCATAACACTCTAGTTTTTGAAGAAGAATTTCATGGTTGAGAGTGTCGAAGGCTTTTTTTAAGTCAAGAAAAAGTGCACCTACAATTTGTTTTAGAGTCAATTTTTTCAATTACGGAGTCCAATAACTCGCAGATAGCTGTTAGGGTACTCGACCCAAATTTAAATCCATATTGGAGATTATACAACACATTGTTGCAGTTCAGAAAACAATTAATTCTGTGTATTAATAATTTTTCAAATACCTTGCTCACGACGCTAAGTTTTAGATGGCTATAAAGCAGTTTTTCTGAAGGAAATTTACTAATGCCTATGATTAATATGATAGAAAACATCTTCAACTACCCATCTGCACGAAGACTACGTCGAAAAAAGCCATATTTTATTTTATACTGATATTCTACGGTAGGGTCTTACCCATTTTCCTCTACATGCTCTTTCTAGAGACGGAAATCATATTGCTGGAAGTTATTTGATTCCATTCAATTTCGAAGCATAATTGATGAAAAATTGTCGAAATCATAAACCATTCGTTTGATAGAAATATTTTTTATGAAGAAAATAATGGTAATCTTAGATAATTCATGTAAAAATTTGAAAAAAAAATTGATCGTTTTTGTAAGAAATATTTCTACTATTCTTGGTACCTCGTTGGCCGGCGCACACTTTTTTTAGTCATGTTAATGATTTGTTTTTCCCACTTATACTTTGGTAAATCTGTATTTTGGGTGTCTACATCTTCTCCTTCAATTTCCGCTACGGTTTGGCTCAATACTTCTCTTTTGAAAGAAAATGAGTGCAGCTTGGTGGATTTTAAGTGGGGCAAATAGAAATTCGCTGCAGCATTTTTTTTAATTTTCACAAAAAACTGAGCAGTTTTTGAAAACAGTTGTAATCGCTTAAGATAAAAATTCATGCCCGAACCAAATAGAATCAACAAAACTATGTTTTATGAATGAGGCATGTTCAACTTGATGAAATTTGCAAACCTGTTCGTTAAAAACCTTTTTTAAAAGACTTAAAAAAAGTTTTCAAAATGATCAATTTCAAGAAACAAAATATATTACTCACTAAGGCCGGAACAAATTTCAAATCCTTCTTTTGGAATAAATTGCACGAAAGCTTGTATGCAACCAAATTGCATACTATATTATTGAATACAACCTATAAATCAAGTATTTTTTTATCGAAAAATTCAATAAAATCAAGAACACAAAATGTGAATTAACTTCTATCTCCCAAAATTTGGTTCTTGGTCTTATAATCTTTCGAATATTTGAATTTTTATTTGAAATTTATTTTAAATACTTCAAAATTTATTTATTTCCCCCCTTCTGGATTTTGGAAATTTCGAGGAGGGGGGGGGGAGGAGGGGTGACAAAAGAAGAAATTGATATTTGTTCCAGCCTAACTGGTTGATGATTTATTCAGATCAATTTTTTAAGCGATTTTTTTCATTTTTTTTCTGTTTTCAAGTGAATTAAGCTGTATCGAAATCAACAAAAATTGATTATTTTTAAGCCACTAAAAAACTGCAATTTCTGCTGGCAAAATCTGACAAAAACGAAGCAAAACCATCATGCAATTGAACTTCAAATATAATCGGTTAGCTAAGATCGTAGGTTGTGAAGTTGACATAAAGGAGTACTTTTACAGCTTTTAAAAAATGCGAAAACCAAAGTTTCTGTTTCGAAAATTGTTGTATTTTTACACAGGAGCTGAGTTTTTTCAAATCATTCTATTTTTTACAAAACAACCAGCAAATACATCTTTTAATCTGCAAGGGACCTTAAAGCGATCAGAAATGCTATAGGATCCAACAGCGGGAATTTGTTAGAAATAGGTGTTTTTATAAGTTTTGTCGTCCATCAGAAATTACTTGTCTCATAGCCTCGGTACCGGCTATACAGCTTACGAGCTGTGGAGCTAGCAATAATTTGTTGTTTGAGGTTAGGTTGCAACAATCATAGCTAGGCAACACTTAAAGCTTATCCGAGAAAAATTTGCAGAACATTTCAGTGATCTACACTTAGTTTTTCGCTAATTAAAAATTAAAAATTTTGGTATTTGGTATGAGTATTGACTTCCTTAATGGCCCTTAACCGTAGTTGCCGATCTTGTGCTTCACTCCAACGTAACTTTGTGGACATTTTTTCACAGTGTTTGCATACTTTTCCACCACTCCGCACAGACATTTTATGGATAATCAATGGTTTTTCCAGCTTTCGATTCGTTAATAATGGATTTTGATGGAAACTGTGCAAAATATTTTTTTTTCTTTTTCTTTTGCATCGTAAATATCTCGAAAACGAGTAAATGAATAAATTTTAAAATTAAAAAAAAAGTCGAATAGCACTTCACAGGCAACAAAATGCCTTCAAAGTTTGGTGTGTCCGATAACTAAGAAATGAGCTATCAGCAAAAGAAAATGTTCCATTTTTAAATGAACTAAGCTATACTAATTACCAATATTCCACATTTCCCAAATGCATGTGTTGCAACAATCACTCAATTCCCAGGCACTTTAGAATACTGTTCCTATTTCATGAAACAGTGGGCATTTAGAAGATTTTTCCCCTTCAGCAAAAAACAACACCTTTGACTTCTCATCACTACTGCAGCACGATGTCAAAAGTTACCAAAACACTTTTATTTTTTATTTTTAAAATCACATGAAAAAAGGTCAAATAGTTAATTTTCAGTTATTTCGGGATTTTCCTGTAGGACTTTTCTGGATTTTCCACAACAGTTCACAAATTTTGGTTTCTATGTTCATCTTGTTTCTTAGCTATCTCAAAAAATCATACACTTTTGTATGTAGGTATGTACCTTCTTCCTGCGAAAAAAATTTTCGCAGAATTATTTGATTTAACATAAAAAATAAAAAATCGAAAGAAAATTTAATTATCTTACTCTGTGAAAGTATAAAAATTATTTAGATTATTTTGAATCACGAAGGGCTACTTCGAAAAGGATTCAATTGATGAATCAATTCTAATGAGACATGTGAAATATACATTAGAGAAGCGTCCCAGTCGGGTTGATTGTTCAAGGATTATCATCACATGGTTTGTTTTTTTTTTTAAATTCACCATAACCCATAAACATATCCATTCCCACTGGGCACACTGGGGGTCGACTTCAAACTATACTGCATATATTTACCATATTTTGATTGATCAGTCCCTGGCTGGTCTCAGCCGCCCCGTTTCCGTCTCAGAGGTATACCTGTTAATGTGAATAAAAAAACGAGAAAAAAGAGAGAAAAATCGAACGGGAAAACAATTAGTACTATCCGATTATCTTGGCTCGGAGGCGCACCCCTCTTGACGAGGAATGTGGAAAGAGGGGTGGCCATTTTCCTAACAAGTTGTTAATTCTCGTAAGCTGTACATGTGAAACCGTGTAACCGTAAATATCACTCTACTAAATACTATTACTTTATCGTCGAATGAGAGACAGAGAGAGGCAGAGAAAAAGAAATAGGGCAGTAGGAAATGGGGATGATCAGGCTTGATTCGGTTCGTAGGGGGTGATTTCTGTTTAGGCTAGCGGATTTGGAATGGTGAGGAAAAATGGGAATTTGCTGGGCTTGCAACAGGCTGCATTTTTACTATTATGTCCGGTCCCTAGGGATCGGATTTCAGGTCCATCGGATTTGAGGTTTGTGCTGAAGGCAGGCAGGCAGGCAGGCGAGCAACCAGCGAACGGTCGAGGGTAATTGATACCGGGGAAAAAGTATTATAAGTGTGTGTGCTCTGCGGCAGGCCAGAATCAAAGCCAAAAACCATAATCCACCACAAGCCAACAACGGAACAATATACAGAATTAAAACGGATTACACTAAAACCAACAATGCAACAACAAACGAACGAATGAACGAACGAACGGAATTGGTTTTTGAAATCAGAATTATAACAACGAAAGAGAACATTTTCGCGCTCTGCCCGTTCTTTCTCCACTCATCCCTTATTTTTATTTTTATTTTTTTCTCGTTGGATCATGGAATGGTGGTTTTGCGGACCAGGACGAGGACAACTATGGATTATCATCGAAAGCAATTCACTTTCAGAAGTGCTGAATGCTAATTACGGTAATATCCCATCCGCCGTCCGTGATTGTAGGCTCTTTTCAACTGGTTAAGCTCTGGAAGCGAACGAAAAACCACAAACAGCAAACGGGAATCGAGATTGTTCAAAAACACATGGACAACACAAGCACATATCACGGACAGGAAAATATTTCGAAATTTTTTTACTACAACCACACGGTTGTTTTCACCTGGTGTTGTTTAGAAGCCTTGATTTAGACATTGATTAAACAAACATGGAAAATCAATACATTTATGTGGAATTTTCACAAATGACCAATTTATGAGATTTTTCAAGTTTGAAGTAAAACTTGAATACTTTTGATGCAAAAAAAAAAACAAAGTCTAGTTTTGAATATATGCACACTGCACAATCAACTTTATAAAGCATGTTGTTAAAAAATGGTAATGTTTTTTATGTCAATTTAGTTCAACTAGAGTGCCCAAGAGCTTTTTCCTGGGAACTCCCGGGATCCCGGTTGAAATTGAAAATGAAAATTTTGACACTCTACTGCATAAGAAACCTTTTCTGTATGATATTTTAAAATTTTAAGGAAGTAGTATTGCAAAACATTTCAAACTTTTTTAATACCTCAAAAATTAAATTAGCAAACCCATAACTCAAAAACAAAGCACTTGAGCTTGCGGCAAAAAATCGGAAACCAAATCTCGTAAATTTTCAGATAACCATCAAAATATATCATTTCTTTGCCAATATTTTCTTTTGTCAACAGTTTGCGAAAACGGAAGTTCTCAATGATGATTGTCTCCAAATAGAGCATTCACATTCTTTTCGTAGCGTTTTTATAATGGAATTGTTTGTTTTTTTTTTTTAAATAGATTCTTCATTTTTAATCAAATTTAATTTTCAGAAAAAAAAGTTAAGTCTCAAGATCACTTTTCTTGTTCAATCTGATCCAATTTTCTAAATTCGATGGTGTAAATTATAAGTTATTTAGCACGTTTTATTAGCTTTGGAAATTCCCTGAATTTTTTTTAGCGTTTCCCGGGATTTGAGAATTGCCAGTCGGAAAATCCTCGGGTAGGATACTCTAATTTTAACCTTTTCGTCATTTTTCCCTTTTAACATATTTTTTCAATATTATTAATTTTGTCAATTTTAACAATTATGTCAATTATGTCAATTTTGTCAATTTTGTCAATTTTGTCAATTTTGTCAATTTTGTCAATTTTGTCAATTTTGTCAATTTTGTAAATTTTGTCAATTTTGTCAATTTTGTCAATTTTGTCAAAATTGACTATCTTAGTCAAAATTGTCAAAATGGTCAAAATTGTTAAAATTGTCAAAATTGTCGAAATTGTCAAAATTGTCAAAATTGTCAAAATTGTCAAAATTGTCAAAATTGTCAAAATTGTCAAAATTGTCAAAATTGTCAAAATTGTCAAAATTGTCAAAATTGTCAAAATTGTCAAAATTGTCAAAATTGTCAAAATTGTCAAAATTGTCAAAATTGTCAAAATTGTCAAAATTGTCAAAATTGTCAAAATTGTCAAAATTGTCAAAATTGTCAAAATTGTCAAAATTGTCAAACTTGTCAAAATTAACAAAATTGTCAAAATTGTCAAAATTGTCAAAATTGTCAAAATTGTCAAAATTGTCAAAATTGTCAAAATTGTCAAAATTGTCAAAATTGTCAAAATTGTCAAAATTGTCAAAATTGTCAAAATTGTCAAAAATGTCAAAATTGTCAAAATTGTCAAAATTGTCAACATTGTCCACATTGTCAAAATTGTCAAAATTGTCAAAATTGTCAAACTTGTCAAACTTGTCAAAATTGTCAAAATTGTCAAAATTGTCAAAATTGTCAAAATTGTCAAAATTGTCAAAATTGTCAAAATTGTCAAAATTGTCAAACTTGTCAAAATTAACAAAATTGTCAAAATGGTCAAAATTGTCGAAATTGTCAAAATAGTCAAAATTGTCAAAATTGTCAAAATTGTCAAAATTGTCAAAATTGTCAAAATTTTCTAAATTGTCAAAATTGTCAAAATTGTCAAAATTGTCAAAATTGTCAAAATTGTCAAAATTGTCAAAATCGTCAAAATTGACAAAATTGACAAAATTGACAAAATTGACAAAATTGACAAAATTGACAATTTTGACAATTTTGACAAAATTGACAAAATTGACAAAATTGACAAAATTGACAAAATTGACAAAATTGACAAAATTGACAAAATTGACAAAATTGACAAAATTGACAAAATTGACAAAATTGACTAAATTGACAAAATTGACAAAATTGACAAAATTGACAAAATTGACAAAATTGACAAAATTGACAAAATTGACAAAATTGACAAAATTGACAAAATTGACAAAATTGACAAAATTGACAAAATTGACAAAATTGACAAAATTGACAAAATTGACAAAATTGACAAAATTGACAAAATTGACAAAATTGACAAAATTGACAAAATTGACAAAATTGACAAAATTGACAAAATTGACAAAATTGACAAAATTGACAAAATTGACAAAATTGACAAAATTGACAAAATTGACAAAATTGACAAAATTGACAAAATTGACAAAATTGACAAAATTGACAAAATTGACAAAATTGACAAAATTGACAAAATTGACAAAATTGACAAAATTGACAAAATTGACAATTTTGACAATTTTGACAAAATTGACAAAATTGACGAAATTGACAAAATTGACAAAATTGACAAAATTGACAAAATTGACAAAATTGACCAAATTGACAAAATTGACAAAATTGACAAAATTGACAAATTTGACAAAATTGACGAAATTGACAAAATTGACAAAATTGACAAAATTGATAAAATTGACAAAATTGAGAGAAAATTGACAAAATTGAAAAAAATCGAGAAAATTGACAAATTTAACAAAATCGACAAAATTGGCAAAACTGTGAAATTGTCAAATTGACGAAATTGTCAAAATTATCGAAATTGATAAAGTTGACAAAATTGACAAAACTGACAAAGTTAACAAATTTGAAAAATGAAAAAAATAAAAAAAAAATTAAAAAATTGGCAAATTTGACAAAATTGACCAAAAAGACGAAATTGACAAAATTGACAATAGAAAAAATTGAAAAAAAAATTGAAAAAATTGAAAAAATTGACAAAATTGACAAAATTGACAAAATTTACTAAAATTGACAAAAATCGATAAAAATTGATAAATATTGACACAAATTGATAAAATAGATAAAATGACAAAATTTTCAAAACTTATTGATTTGTCTTTGGTTAAATTACCATGCAGACAAAATTGACAAAATTGACAAAATTAACAAAATTGACATAATTGACAAAATTGACAAAATCAACAAAATTGACAAAATTGATAAAATTGACAAAATAGATAAAGATATCATTGACAAAATGGACAAAATTGACAAAATCGACAAAATTGATCAAAATTGACAAAATTGACCGAATTGAAAAAAAATTACAAAATTGAAAAAAATTGACAAAATTAACAAAATTGACAAAATTCATAAATTTGACAAAATTCATTAAATTGATAAAATGGATAAAATTTCCAAAAATTTCATTTGAGATATTTTCGCAAGTTGTACGCCATTTCCTAAGTTCTTTTTGAGACTTTTTCTGTTTAGTTTCCCCTTTAACGAAAATAAAAGTTGCACCGAAAACTGTATTTAGTTGACAGAACAGTGAGATTTGGAATTTGGTAGAACTGTAAGTGCATGTAAGGGTGCAGAAATTTGAATTTGAATAATTAAAAAGTTGAAACTAAAGTGCCAAAATATGTGAGTGGTAGTGAAAAAATAAACCAGCAGACTAACCTGTGCATGTCGAACTGCGAGTCTTTAGATTTATGAAATTTGATTATCAAAGAACGAACTTTACTTGCCATTCAT
This sequence comes from Uranotaenia lowii, assembly GCF_029784155.1. Classification (NCBI taxonomy): domain Eukaryota; kingdom Metazoa; phylum Arthropoda; class Insecta; order Diptera; family Culicidae; genus Uranotaenia; species Uranotaenia lowii. The sequence goes on along the minus strand of NC_073692.1, from coordinate 218,725,780 downwards.
ATCCACTGATTGCTTTCATCACGAAATGTACTAAGTTTCTTAGCAAAATCTCATGGATTTAACTAAAAATGGATAAATTTGTAATGAACCATCCATGAACTAGAACCGCAAACACAAGAAAATATGTATCTCAAAATGAGTTGATCAGTTGCAGATTGATTCTTAAAAAAGAAAAATAAAGGGTGTTCGGATCAAATAGTAGTCAACTTCAATTCGCCCTATTTTTTCTTATCACTCATATGAAAAACCTGAACACCCCTTATTTTGTAGGTGTTTGTGTATTAGGGTGGCCCAAAATTGTACTATGTCTGGGATTTTGGGGGCTCAAGCATTAAATGATAGCTTAGTGTGTAAGAAACAATATTTTATATGGCGGCGACTCAGAAAAATGATGTTTAGAGGTCGCACTGGTTCGATTTTTGGAAAAAGGCCATTTTTTCGACATTTTGTTCTAATAACATTTTCAGATAATAAAAAAGTACCAAACATGTGTCTCTTATATTTTTTAAATTTTCTTTACAATGTAAGTTTTAAACTAAAAATTTATTGGGACTGTTTTGGACTCTCAATTTGTATGTATTGTAACAGTTATTCATTATGATGCGTGTATTTAGTTAGCAATTTCGACCAACAAAACCACATACACCACGATTACTCTCAGTGTAACGTTTTCACTCCATTCCGTGAAACCCCTCGGCTGACGTACGTCAAAAGGGAAACACGAAAAAGGAGAACGACACTTCGTTCAGTGGAAAAGAAAAGATTAAAAAAAAAGTGAAGTGACTGGCGTTTTTCGTGGTTGGATTTTCGTCGTACGCGGCACAGTGAATCGGTGGTACCAGAAACCGGAACCAGGGACCAAATTCGGAACAGCGGGGTCAACCAGTTCGCCAGGAACAGCACATATTGCTGGGACGGCACTGGATTCTCTGAGATACCCAATAACCGTGCCACAGTGGCTGCTGGTTGCTCCCCGGTGTTCAAATCGAAAGCTCGAGGAATCGAGGCAAGAGCCTATCGCGTCGCTATCCAACTTGCGAGGAAAACGGCAGCAAACGAACATCGCCTACGGGGCGCGAACAACGGCAACAAAAAGCGGTTCCCAATATCTGCTGCGTCACGCCTTGGAAGAGGCAGGATTTCGTGCGCACAAAAACCCCTGCAACGGGGCTTTTCTGGTTTGGTTTCTTTTCCCAGCACCCCCCACTGGTGGTACAGGCGCGGCAGGCACGCCGTCGATAACATTAGACCGCTTCAAAACGGTGGAGATAAAAAGGAATTCGTGTACTCAGGATCTCAATTCGTGGCACGTGGGCGAATTTTCGAGTCGTCCGGTAACGCAAAGGAGAAGGAAGTCAGGTATTCGGACACTCGCGTGGTGTGCTTCGAGGCGACAACCATTCATCGTCGATTTGCCAGTCATGATGACGATGCCGTGCAGGCACCGCAGCGTCAGGCGGCGCTAATCATCCTGCGCTAGTCAGTGCAACACCAGCAAGTTTTGGATGTTCGGTGCCCGAGCCTGCTGGTAATCATCAACATACGATCACAACTAACAACCCGACGGTGAAAGGATAATGGCGTGGAAGAAGTGATACCGTCAAGAAGAAGCAGAACATCTGGTGCGGCGTGCGTCAAATGATGACCGAACATGTGAGTTTTTTCTTTGCTATCATCCACTAAATACATGCGAAATGAAAATCCTATATTATATAGTTGTGGCCAGCCTTTTTTCATTGTGCAGAGTTGACTTTAAAGCCCTTTCACTCTAGCCATATGTAGCCATATATGTAGTAAATCTCCAACATTGGCGCCCAACGTGGGGCCAATGTTACGAACTTGCTATTTACGATTACAATGTTTGGAAGAAGTGCAGAGGGAAAAGGCTAACCTTGCACTAATAATAAAATAGGGGCCACAACAAAATACAACTTCAACTTCGATTTTATCATGTATTCAGTAAACGATATCAATTGAAAAACTCACAGTTTGGTCATCTGCAGACGTTTGTGGCACGTAGTGTTGCACTATTATTCGCTGTCATAAATTCGCTCGTCGATGGTGATGATCATTTGAAGGATCACCAGCAGGCTGTGATACCAATCCGATGCTGCGATGTACAACTCCCGGATTTTGCTTTTCCCTAATTTGAAGAGCGCTGTAGGCTCCCCGGGTGGTCGGGATGCACGGTTGTGATGGATGAGCGCACTTCTTCCCGAACTCCGTACACACTCTCTCCTACGACAATATTGCTCTGGACGTCTGGGAACGGCACATAAGCGGCACGCGGCGCATTCGTTGCTGACACATCCTTCTAGCAAGCCATCCAGAGCCTTTTTCGTATCCGGTTCAGCCCAATATTTTCGGGAGTGATGCGCTGATAATCTGTATGAAGGCTTGGTCGACTTGAGCACACCCATCTTAACGGGAATTCTCCGCCTGGAAGCTAGTCTCTCGCCCGACACGTCAATTCACACTCGCTTATGCCGATCGAAGCGGCATCGTGTTCCTCGTATGGAGACCATCAAAAGCAACTGCTGGGAAAGATGGAAATGGAAGACAAAAGCCCTACGGATATCGCCTTGTTAATTGGGAATCGTCAATTAGACTTGCGATCGCCTTACCCTATATAGGGGCTATTGCTGGTTGATGTTGGTTTTCCCAAGGTTGCTAGGAAAGTTCCGTTCCAAACAAAACTCCCGGACTGTTGCTTGCGACTGAGTTTAAGATTTCCGCTTGCTGTGTCGCGCTTTTGCCCTAGAGCAAGATGGTCTGTTGTTACATTTTCTGGCCTTCGGTCCGAGTGCAGCGGAATAATCTGTCAAATGTTCCGAGAACAGTTAGCGCGTGGTCATTTATCTGAGTTTTGACACTCACCAGCAGCCGTTGATGGCACAGTTGATCCGACTCCATCCGGAATCCGTATTCGCTGCAGACAGTGGACTGGTTGGTCTTGCAGTTCTCTTTCGGTCTCTGGTTTCTCCGATGGGACAAGTTTCGCCACTCCGGATCCGAGCAACACCAAAGAATGCCACACTTTTTCCCGGTTTTTATACACACTGAATCAAGTGTCGTTTTGAATATAATAATTTTGATTCTGACGTTTGTGTCGAGCGAGGGGTGCCTCGAATTGCAGTATATGTGGGACCACACTGAGAGGATTCGAGTGGAGGTTCTTTTTTTTTTGTATTTACGAATGAACAGAATCTGTTGCTGAATACATATTCAAAACATAAATGTTACAGTATGACTTGTTGAATTACGCAATACTATGAATTTTTGTAAAAAAAATAATTAAAATTAACAAAAAAGTGTTATATTCATCTAGTAATTATGAAAGATTTTTGAAGAAGCAATAATTTTCCTGAAACATTTTGAAACTCCTTCATAATGTTAAGTTTTTATTTTGGAGAAATCAATTCATAGGAGTTGTTTTGATTTTATCCGGAAGAACTTGAGAACGCTTTGGAAGTTCTAAGAATTTTAAAAAATGAACTGATGAGCGTCTTAATCGAATCGAAATCGATCCTTTGAAGGGAGTGATGAATTATAATGAAGGAACTCATAAGTTTCTTTAAAAGATCACAAGAGTTTCAAAGTTCTTTCAGGAAACCATTTCTGAGAGAAGTGTTGAATTACTTCCTAGAATATCTTAATTTTAACTAGTTTGAAGGAAGCATTTAACGATTTGAATTGAAATGGAAAACAATTTTAATATTAAGTAAATAGTTTCTTTGAAGAAAAAAAATACAATTTTGCGCTTTCGAGAAAGTTATAAACATTATAAATTGTACCTATTATTTTTTAGAGTTCGTATTGTTTTAAAATAACTAGCTTAGCAGTTTTGTTTATATACAAAGTCCAGTTCGACATACACAGGTACGGCTGAGAAAGCTTAAAATGTGCTGAAGCAAAGGTGCATGATTATTAAAAAAATTCCAATGATTTCAAGGAAAAAGCAAAAGTGAAAAGAAACTGACAAAAAATCAATGATAGTGCAGCAACGAAACTAAATAAAGTGAAAAAAAATCCGAACAGTGGTAGTTAGGCAAAATGTGAGCGCAAAACTCTATAGCAATGAGGGAAGGGATGCTGAAAGTTCAAAATCTGAGCCAAAACGAAAAACGATGCGAAATATTTAGCTATGTTGTTTGAAGCTGCTGAGCTTTTGGTCGGTGCCAGGAAACATTTTGTTTCACCGTTTTTCCCATGGTTCCGGTATTTTATCAGTTTTCTACGCGCCTCCCGTGGGTTTGGTCGTTGGTTTCTTTTTTCTGTGTATATCTTTCTGTTTGTTTGTTTATGTGCAAAGTATTCTGTTCTGTTTTGGATGGTGGAAAAGGCAAATTTATTTTTGGCGTTTAAAGTTTTTTTTACTGATTGTGTGTGTGTGGGTGGTAAGTGTGGGACCAACAAAATTTCCCCCGTCTCCTTTAAAAAAACCTTCGTTTGAATCCCACCCGTCAAATTATAATAACGAGAACTTTTTTTCCACAGAAATTCACAGATAAAAAAACGAGCCAGTAAATTGTTTGATAGAGTGAATTTTGAGAGGAGTATATCCTGTGACCTACTTTTTTCACACTTCTTGTTGTTGAGAATCCGTCACCTCGGCGATAATTATCACCCTGCGAAAAATGACAGCGAGAAAGCGAAGGAGGAAAAGTTGAGTTTTAGTTCTTTTTTTTTGTTTAGCTTTGTTTTGAGCGGCGGGCTGCATCAGCAGGATTTTTGTTTTGTTTTTGGTGTTGCATTTCAGGAGGGAATTTTTGGTTGAGCTGCTGTAATTGTTGTTGCGATTGCGGTCGGTTTTTATGTTTTTTTTTCATTCTCGAGGGGTGGGTGGCGCAAAATTAATGAGCGTGGGAAAGTGTGTACAGATACTTTATATTTTTTGTTTGGCTGTTTGTTTGTGGTTGTGGGTGGTGGATGTGGTTGGGTGATGATGATGGTGATGGTTGAGATTGTGGTGGGTGTGTAGAGCTTGAGCGGTTGTGAATTGAGAGATCTACTTCATAGAAAGAGAAGGAGAGTTAGAGTGAGAGAGAGGGGTAGTGTGGCAACGAGTTGAGGTGAGGTGGTTAACGATAATGGCAGCTAGATGATGATAATGATGATGGTGATGATAACGATAATGAACGAAAACACTGGTCAACTATTGATTTATCAGGTCATCGGTTTAATGAATGGATATTACTTTCAGTCCACGAGTTGAATAGAAGCGATCAATTACACCCAGGTAGGAACCTAGTTGAAAAGTTTTTTCTTCTGCTACCTCTCATAAACTGTCATAAATTATGATATCAAAATGGAACAGCAGATGTTTGTGAAGCGATTGACCGACGCGGTCTTAGATCAATCCAAATTTATGAGCAAAATTTTAATATTTTGCATCGATAAATCAACGTTTATATTTCAAAACGTGATCTATGGAATAGAGGTGCGATCATAATTATGTGATTGTTGCGATATGTGACTGTTAAATTTTCTTAGACACAAATATTTTATATAGAAAATGCGTGATGAAACTTTAAAGTAAATAATGATTTAAACTATTTAATTTCTTAGATCAGTTGAAAAGTTTCCAGGTTTCCTATATCATACTATCGTTATAACAGGAATTTTACAGAATGCTATTAGATTTTTATAAGTAACTACAAAACACAGCAAATCATTCGTATCTTAAATATATTTTAATGTTTGCATTAAAAAAAATTCAATATGGAGCTCTCAAAATCAAAGTGTTATAAGTGCAGTATAGTCATTGTATAGTGCTTATAAATAACTTTCGAGAAAATATGTGATAAAGTTAACAAAATCTGATATTTATATCAAATTTAGAAGCCAGATTTCTCTTGAAGAAAATCAGTAACAAAAATTTTACCAATCAAAACACTTCTTCCTCTCATAGAACCAATTGACTTTTCGAATGTTATGGAATAACTGCAGGTTGACTTTAAAAATTTAAAATTTAACCTTTTTTTCTTCTTTAAAGCAGAGAACAACTAATGGAATGTCATCCTATTTCATCCAAACAACCTTTACTGAACAATGTCGATGATATTTGGAACGATGTTTATACTTCATTCTTTACAGAATCATTTTTCGACGGCCAATGAACTTTTATAAAACTTTTTTCAATACTCAAGAAATGCAGGATCTTGGAATAAAAGTTAAATTCATTACTCGACATTTGAATAATTGAATGTTGGGTTGATAAGCGTCACCGCTTTTTTTTTACTGATCTTCGGACAAAATAAAAGCACTAGGGTGTTCGTTATTTATTTATTAAAACTTATCAACGACCTATTTTTTTTTGGATATTTTAAAATGATAAAAGCAAAAAAAAAATTAAAACGTCTAAAATATCACTTGAACTCAATCTCAAACTGATTCCAAACGATTGGTTTGGAACTGAAGTTTTTATAGAATGTGTTTGAGGTTTAGTATGGAAGAACAACATGAAAAAAAAAACATTATTGTTTATTGTTTATTCGGATAAAATCAACGGATCATATGTAGATCCTAATGATAACTTAATAGTGTTGGCACAGAATGCCAAATTTCACGAGAAAACTACAGATTATTTAGTCTTGATTTTACAGCCAGTTTTAAATGCTTACTATTTTTTAACTTTGCGGCGGTCTCGAAACAAGTTTAATTTATTACTGAACAGGGAAAGGAAATTCAAGTACAAAACCTCATCACAAATTTAACTTGTTTTATTGTTTTTTATCAATTTGGAATAGTATTTTTTTTTACAAATTTTGCACTTTTTAATTGTATTTTGAAATTCCTGTTATTTAAAAAAATAGTAATTTTTTTTAAGTTTTGTATTATGTTTTCATTTTTGGAATTTTTTTAGACTTTAAGAATTTTTTAAGGTAATTTTTAATAATTTTTGAATACATGTATGTGTGATTTTGTTTCACTTTGATATCATTTGAGTGTCGGTTTTGTGTTATCTTGTATAATTGTTTGTAATTTTTCGTGTAATTTTTAATAATGTTTAGGTATATTGTTTTCATATTTTCTAAATTTGTATATATTTTTTGTAGTTTTTGTAACTACGGATCCCTTTTGATTTCAGTTATACATATTTGATAATGGCCCATGTTTTAAAATCACACGGTTTTTAAAACAACATATCTTAACATTTTCCGCTTTGAAAGGATCAATATTATATAGACAAACAACAAAAATGGGGTTTAGCGTTCAATTAAACTATGAATTGAAATGACAAACTATTTATTGTACATCAACTGATCACTAATGATTAAAGTACTCAAAGAACATAAAAAAAATCATAAAACTCAGAAACAAATACAAACAAGAAACTTGAAATGTCAAAAAATATCTGAAAATAGATGCAAAATGACAAAAGATAACTAATGTTATAACAAATAAAACATTCCAAACTAAGGTTGCCAGAATTTTTTCAAAACATATCCGGGCTGGGCAAATACGGCCAATTTTATACAAAAACCTGGAAAAATCCGGGCATTTGATTTCAAAATAGACAACCAAAAATCCGGCCAATATCCGAGCAAATTTTGGTCAAAACCCAGAAACTACTCAACAAAAATCAATAAAAAAAATCCATCAAAAGTCATCGACAGGTTTCAAATCGTTTTGAAGGCTCCAAAAAACTTACCATGATTATTTTTATAAAACTTGCGCGAAAAATTTCGTTATGGAGGCATAAATAAAAAAATTAACAACACAATTTTTTTTTCGTTTGATTTGCTAAAAAAAGCGATATCCGGGCAGTTTTCAATGAAATCCGGGCAACGGGGCCGGGCCGGACTGTTCCCAAGTTGTGTATTAAATATCCGGGCAAACCTGGATAAAACCGGGCAAACTGGCAATATTTTTTTTTTTTTATTTCATTTATTCATCGAACATATTTGTTTAAATGAATTCTAATATATATAAAAAACAGATCAGATAGAATTAAATAGACTGGACTGACGAACACGACGAATAAATCGACTAGCTGGTTCATTGAACTGGTGCAGATGTTCGGCGTCCTGGAATACTCTCATCATCGCACTCAATGGCTCATTATAGCCGTAGGATGTTCGGTGGACTCGAGTTGATAGCAACGAGTGAGATCGTAAGGTCCTTAATGGCGCACTAAAGCATATCATTTCCAGCAAGTGTGGTGACTGGACCTCACCGTTCAATACTTTAGCGACTAATGTTGCTTGTTGAATCCTTCGGCGGCGTTCCAGTGTTTCAATACCCAAAAGCTGGCAGCGGTCAGGATAAGCGGGAAGATCCTCAGGATGGTGCCATGGCAGATGTCGTAGGGCGAATCTTAGAAAACACTTTTGTATGCGCTCAATTCGTAGAATCCAACACAGCTGGTAGGGGGCCCAGACGATTGCAGCATGTTCTATTATGGACCGGACGAGTGCACAGTACAGCGACTTCAAGCACAGCGGGTCAGTAAATTCTCGTGCTATTTTTGAAATGAAACCAAGTTGTCGATTGGCTTTATTTATGACGGTTGTTCGATGGCTGTTGAACGTGAGCTGTGCATCAAGGGTAACACCTAGATCGTCAACTTCCAATACCCTTTTAAGATGCTGATGATCGATGCTATAGTCGTGTAGAATGGGTGATTTTTTTCGATGGAAGGTTATTACATAGCATTTAGGGACACTGACAGATAACTTATTCAGTCTACACCATTCACTAAACCGATCGAGCAGCGATTGGAGGTGAGCACAATCCTCGGAGCATTCTATTGGCACATATATTTTCAAATCATCAGCGTATGCAATCTTAGTTCCATTATCCAAACTGATTATCAGATCGTTGAAAAACAATACAAACAGCAGAGGTCCAAGATTGCTTCCTTGAGGCACACCAGACCGATTTATGAAAGGAAAGGATATGCTGTCACCAAATTTAATTCTGATACACCGATCTGTGAGAAAAGATTCCAACCAAACAACCATGTTCTCATAAACACCAAGTTTAGATAGTTTGGCAAGCAATATTCTGTGATCAATCCTGTCAAATGCAGCCTTGATGTCGGTGTAAACAGCATCTAGGGTGATTTGCCAATTGTTGAACAGCTAAGCACATGATTTTGGTTTTTATGCTGTATTTAAGTCATTTCAATCGAATTCACTCGATTTTTTTGACGATTGCACTCATACAGGATTGGTCAACAAGATCCAAAAGTTCAAGTGATCGAAAAATGTGACATAAAAATTTAAAAATCATTTAAAACAGCTTGTCTGTGTCTAATAGTTGCACAGGCAAAATTTACATCGTGCCTAATGTTGTCCGATTTTTTCCAATGGTTGACCATTTTAAAAACCTTCTAAAGGCTCAGCCATTATCTATTCAAAGAGGCTGATATTTGGTACGGAAACTTATTATGAGGAACTTCTAGTTCAAATGAAATCCAATTTGGAGGCGACCCTTTTGAGGGGGGGTCTTCCATATAAATCGTTCAATGCACAATGGGAAAATTCGGACCCAAAATCGAAAAAAAACACGAAGCCGCCGGTTTGAAAGTCAGGAATATCATTTTTCACTCGTGAAATTTCCTCAGAAACTCAAATCTGCCGCTGAATTTAACCGGAGCCATCTGAGTGAAGTGTTATTTGACCTTATTTGCCCAGTATTGAGTTTTTTTCTTTATATGTCCTACCAACATAAAATTTTGTTTCATTGAAAACCCATAGAAGAACTGAAATGTTTTCAAAACTTTTTTTAAAGTACCCATTTACAGGTGGATGGATAAACGGACGCGATCTGTTTTGCCCCTCTCTACCCCTATGAAGAAAATGGGATTTTATATAATAATTGCTTTAGGACTCACTTGAAAGTTGATCGATATTTACATAATGAATATCAATTTTAAGCTTTAAAATGGACTCAAGGACACCCAAAATTGCAGATCGTTTGTCTGATTTATTGAATATATCTTTTCAAAAAGTTGATTAATTTTGGATATCTTTTTCATGAAAGTGCGATTATTTGTAATAAATGTAACCTCTGAAGCATGTCATAAATCATCTAGAAACATTCATTTCACATTACATCCTTCCAAACATTTTACGGCTGAAAAACTGTTTTGATCAAATTAAGTTTTAAGAAGTTATGACTGTTTATTTTTCTGTTGATATGAAATACAGTTCTTTTAGATTTCTCGTCTCGAAACTTGAGAAACAGGATTCTTAGAACCAACTTTAGAAACCTTGCATAAAATATTGACTGAATGGTCGGGATAAAATATATGTTTTTCAACAAAATTTATTATTAAAAAATTTCAATCTTAATAATTGAATATTTTCATGGAAATAAGAAGTGTCTTTGAATAAATGTTGAATTATCGAAAATCAACATTGAGTGCACGAAATATGAATATTCTTAGTGGAAAACAGTCAATTTGAGCACTGAAATTACTGAAGTTATTAGTTAAATAGGTAGTTGAAGAAGAAATTTTTGAAAATAAAATAATTACGAAAATTCAAATAAGCTTGAAAGGAAGTTTGTCTTTGAGAAGATATTGATTTAACCTATTCTTATGCTTAATTTTTTTTTTTTTTGCTAACATGAATAGATGCAAAGTATTTCACGAAAAAAGTTATACCCATTTCCAATTAAAAAATACAGTCCATTGAAAAGTATTGTAAAATTGCAGGTTTTAATTGCTGGAGCTTTCAATAATTTCATGACATGGTTTTGCGAAGGTTTTATAAATCAACAAACTCATTGGCTATGAAAAGCAGATAATTGCGATTTTTTATCTCCATTCTACGGTTGAACAGCTTTCAAATTAGCAAACAAAAACACTAAAAATTAAATTTTTAATTCAGTTGAAGTACAAGTTAGGATTTGGTTTTGTTCACATGGAATGTATTGCATGAACCAAAAAAAATATTTAAAAATCAAAAAATGAAGTTTTTGAATTTTTAGTACATCTTTGGTGATTTTTTAATGAAAATTTTCAATTTCCGTACGTTTCCGTAGCGCTAATTCAAGACTAATTCATTGAGTCCTGAATTTTCCAAAAAAAAATATTGCTTTTTGTGGCAGTAAAAACAGGCAAACAAAGTTTTTGGAGGTATACAAATTGATAAATTTGAAATTTCCATACAAATCTTGCAGTGGACTTATGTACAACAATAGGACAGGAGGAGATTGAGCGGACCAATTGTTGCACGATCCGACATTTTCTCTGGTTATGTATGGACCGCAATTTTTTTTCCAAAATAGTGGTCCTAAAATTGTCCAACAAACGTTTCGTAAAGAAACCCGATACGAAAAATGCTTTGTTCTGACACGAAACCTTATTTGCCGTAGAAGGAATCTTAAGGTTTTGTTTAACAATTAGCTCAAAAATCGTGCGAAAAAAACATGAAAAATTAATACTGTGGGTAGATGCATATTTTACAGCAGAAAATATCGTAAAACGCCTCAATTCATCAGTAAGCATATCAATTAACATGATTCAGTATTATTTTTGCGAAAAAGTTGAAAAACAGCTGAATTATTGACAATTGAAGTCATGCTGTGCAACAATGGGTAAGGGGACAACGATTGGCAAATCACCCTACTTGTTTTTTACACTCCATCTGGTTCAGGCAAAACGATGTGTATTGCAAAAGGTTTGTACTCACCGATCTACCAGGCATAAATCCGTGCTGTTCAGTCGCAATATATTGGGATGAAGCTCGTAATAGAGCGCCACTGACGATGATTTCGAAAAGTTTAGAACCTGCCGACAAACTAGTTATACCTCGATACTGCTTGACATTTCTTCGGTCACCATTTTTAAATTTTTCCATTTTTCAGGAAATTTACGTTGCTGAAAAGATCTGTTGTAGATTCGTGCTAGAGGCATTGAAAGAGCTTCGATGCAGCGGCAGTAAATTACAGCTGGAATTCCATCAGGTCCGGGAGCGAATGAGGCTTTCAATTTCTTCGCGGCATTTACAATTAGCTCTTCGTTAATTACAAAAATGTTAAGCTCTATTGCATCAACTGGAACATAAGAGTTGGCTACGCTGCACTCAGATTCGGAGGAAACAGTGTCCCAGAAAACCGATCGGAAATGCTCAGCAAATAAATTGCAACAGGTATCTGGAGAGCTAGCAACAGCATCATGGTAAAAAACGGAGGTCGGTAAGGGGCTCGTTTTGCGTTTTGAGTTTACAAAAGTCCAAAAACTTCGCGGATTACTGCGTAAACTAGACTGTAAGCGTAAGACGTGGAACTTATACAAGGATTCATTCAGTCTACGGTAATCAACGCTTGCTGCTTTGAACTGTCGTTGAAAATCCTCAGTTCGATTTTTCTAAGTCTCCGTAGACAAGCATTTTTTTCGCGTCGTAGTTGCCGCAAGGTGGGCGTACTCCAAGCCGGCGACATAGGTGCTTTAAACTTCGGAACGTGCGAATTCAACCAGGTACAGATCAAATTGCAGAACGAATCTGTCATTGCATCAACTGACAAGTCTCCAAAAATTTCATCCCAGTCAACACAGTTCAAGTACAAACAGTTCAAGTATAATCAAAACAAAATAAGTTCTAAATCTGTTTAAAAAAAAAGTAAAACACAACAAAAAAAGACTGAAAATTATTAACAATTGATAAAAAAAGACGAAAAAAAAAATTTTCACAAAGTTTTCAAGCGTGTTGCCAAAAACGAAAAAGGCCTTTTATATCTCAAGGTAATTATTAACGATGTACCGAATAGTGGTATTCGTCAAACGGCTTAATACTGACTATTGACCTTTTCACTATTCGGCCGAATATTCGGTCGAATATTCCATTCAATTTTTAATGAAAAAAACCAAAAGCGGTTATTTCATTTTCTTTCTATTTTTTCATTTTAAATTATACCCATCAGGGGTCTCTCTGATTTTCGAAATTTAACCAATAACTGAAATGACATCAGATAACTTATCGCTTCTAGGGCTTTTATCACAAAACAAAGGGCAAATCTGAAAAATATTGGGCATTATTCTAAAACATAGAAGGGAAAAAAGAAAGACAATATCTTAAAATTTAAAGATTTCATTGAATCACAGCAGCAGTGTTAAAATTAAAGAAAAGTTTATGTTTTGAACTAAGATTTTTTTTTAAGTCGTTCTCGAACACAAAATCTTTTTATGTTGAGAGAGAACTTTAGGTTTTAATTGATTTAAAATAATTTAAATAAATTCGGGTGAAATCCGGGAAGTCCTTGGCATCTCGGCCAGATTTGACTTATATCGAATTCTTTATTGGATATAAGGGCAAGCCTGGATAAATCAAAAATATCTGGAATAAACGATAATCAAAATATAAAGCGTCAGCATTGTCAGCATTCTTCTGTACTATCTACAGAGAAAGATACACGGATACACCTAAGATATTTACTGAAACCATAAGTTTTTGGTGTTTGTTGAGCTTTTACCAATTTGTTTAGATACTTTATGAACTATCCAAAATTATTTGAAAATTTTGACAAATCTAGTATTTTGTAAATTTTAAAAATAAATATTCGGCCTTTTTGCCCAAATACTTTGCTCAACTATTCGGTGAACCGAATATTCAACTTAACTGTTTTGGGCGGTTTTCGGCGCCAAATATTCGATACATCTGTAGTATTTATAATGTTGGCCTGATCGGTGAAAAGTGATGTCCTTTTAAATGCGAAAATTTTAAGATTATGAATCCCATACCAAATTTTAGTTTTGTAAATTAAGTAACAAATTTAAATAACGGTGATTAATCTCTATATTTGTATAATTATTGTGTGTTTTTTGTAGTATTTGCAAGTTTTGTAACTGCTATATTTTTTGCGATTTTTTAGGATATTTTTACCATTTACCAATATTTTCATTTTGATAACTGTGATCCTTTTTCAATTTTTGTAGGCTAATTTTTGTGTAATTTTGAGTTAATTTTATAATATCTATCTTATTTTGATTTTTTTGATTTCACTTTTTGTATTTTGTAAATTGTAAAATTTGTCTATTTCCTTCAATTTAAAAATTTTTGATGTTAATTTTATGTCAATTTTTACATCTGATTTGAATTATTTGTGTGTAACTTTATTATCATAATTGTCTTATGAATGTGTCATTAATTATTTGAAAGTTATTTAATTTTTATATAATTTTTGTTTGATTTCGTCATCACTTTTAAGAGATTTTTGTGTTATTTCATTATCTTTTTGTGTTATTCTGAGAATTTTTTGTTATTTTGATGTTGTTTTTTATATGCCTGTTTTGTGCTAGTTTCGAGTCATGTTCAGTTTCTTATGTATTTTTGTTGTCATTTTGTCCATTAAAAAAATGTTATTTTGGATTCTCTTTTGTTATTTTTGTAATTTAAGTATTTTTTTCTGTATTTCTTCTGATTATGATTTTTTTTGTAAATTTTGCACTGTGCGTGACCAATGGTCGCTTGTTTAACCCTCATCCGCATTAGAATGTCATTTTGACACTATTGCAAGTTTGAAGGCTTGTAACTTTTTTCAGAAGCTTCAAAAAACAAAAATTTCTTCGGGGACCCTAAATGAATTCAAAAGTGCTTTAATATTGTATCTTTACTTTTTTTTATGGACAAACCCTGGAAGCCTGGACAAAAAAACTCCCTTTTCCGACTTAGAGTGTCAATTTGACACTCCAAAAGTAAAATCTATCTAAGTCGTTTGAATTATTATGGATTTCATATAAAACTTATATAAATAGAAACCTTGTAATGTCAGTAAAATTTGTTTAGAACATTATATATAGCTAAAGCTTCTAGTTTTCTCGTTATTTAGCATGAAAGAAAAAAAAAGGAAAAAAACATGCCTCAGGAAAACTGCTGTAGTTCATATATAACACGTTCAAAAAACATTTGTCTTATGCATATGAAAGCTGAAGTTAATGTCTACATCATGGAACTAAGAAATATTTTTTTAAATTTGTTTTCATGAAATGGTCGCAAAAAGTTCAAAAAAGTGGTCTGAAAAACCATTCATTCGATTCGATTCATTCGATTGCTTGTAAATACTGTTTGAGCGACGGTAGAGTTTTTGAAAAAATATGACTACAAAATCTATTAAAACTCTAACATTTTGCTGTCTTTAGATTTTCCATGCAACAAAAATTGAATTTACTGGAATTTTTCAAAGTTCACTACTTTGCGCGATTTTTTTTTACAAATTTAAATTTCATCTGTTTTTGTGGTCCTCCGTCAGGTTGTACCCGGATTTTCAGTGCTTTTACTTTGTTTGGACCAATCAAAAGTATATTCATTGGAAAGCACATTTAATGTACATTCTAGTGAGGTGCAACAATTCACGCTGTGAGATTTCACAAAAATATGAAAATTATAAACGTAAAATCATTCCTGAATTTCTAGAACCACAAGCAGCACGTCCAGCAAAACGTGTTTGTTTGCTCTCCGAGAAGGTGATTTGGTCAGAGAGCGAAGCCCACAGACGAAATAATATGTGTGTTCAATGGAAGTTAGTCGAAACAGGTTGAAATAAGTCGAAACAAGTAGGAATGGATTTTGACAGTTGGTAATCTGTCTCTTTCCAATTGACTTCGACCGATTTCAACCAGGTCGTCCGTTGAACATACTTACACCAATACTAATGCGTGTTTTGTGCGTTTTGCACACGAATTTCTAGACAGACCGAAATAGATCACGCGAAAATTTAGACGCGTATCGTAACGGGCTAGAAAACAAGCTTAGATGCATGGAATCCTGAAATGTATTGAAATAAAAAATTTCGTAATATTAAATGAGACTGAAAAAAGCGATGATGGGACAATCTGAATTTATTTTCCCATGCATCTGCAGAGTTCCGCGACATTTTGCCGGTTGCTTTTTGTGGACGTGTTCAAATTAGTTGACCATCTTGGTCTTAGCCGTCCACAAACAAAAAATGAATAACAAAACTTGCGTGGAATTATTTCAAACGCATTCGTGAGGTAAAACCATTGAATTTCTTATAAATAAGATAACTTTATGACAAGTTTTTATTTCATTCATTCCCCCCGGGGCAAGTGCAAACGTCTTCTACCGCACAGCACAGGAATAATTGCAGGAAGAGTTAGCACAACGACAATCCCATCGACTCGAAACACACAGAACCGACTGCCTACTGAATCCAAACATCCAGAGCACTTGACGAAAATGAAATGGCGAAAACGAAACAAAAACTTGCTCTCTGTCTGACACACACGCTGCATGTGTGTTAGTGTGGTAGAAATGAATCCTGCTTTCGAGCTGGATCGGTTTCGACTAGTTTCGATCGATTTCAACTTGCTCCGTTGAACAACGACCAGACCTGTTTCGACCAAAACATGAGCCCGTTGAACAACGACCACTTGACAGAAACTAGTCGAAACCAATCGCTACTTACGATTGAACGCAGCTAATGATGCGTGTCGTGACATTTTTTTTTTGTTTTTCTGGGATTTTAACACTCTCGTGTTATTCATCCCCTTGAGCGTGTCGTGACAAGCAAACGAGAACTACTATCAATAGAAAATTTCCAACCAAGAAACGTACGTAAATCCTGTGTTTCTGAAATTCTGACTTTCAGTGATTTTATCCAAAAAATCTGTGCTGGTTTTCTGTAACGTAAATAGCATAAACTTCTTTGTAAAGTCATGTAAAATTGTGATTTGTGATCTGTGATAGAAATTTGCTCAAAATTCTGTGAAATTATATTTTTTTTTGTGATTTTGGCAACCTTGATTGACACTCAAAAACTTTTATTCTGAAAATCAAAAACAACCGAAATATGTATTCAGTTTTGAAATTGAAAAATAACTAGTTTGGACATAAAAAATGTTAAATATATACGTTAGACCGTTGCAAGCTTTATATAGAATTTTCAAATTCTTATAGTGAAGCGATCCATCCAGTCTTGAACTAGCGAAACGAGTTTTAATTTTGTATGAAAATTTGTATGGGAAAACCAAATTTTCCTTCAAAAATCTCCAGAGATGTACTGAAAGTATGTATGTTGTATGTATGTTGGTTATCAACCATGGGTGCACGGATTCACCGCAGTTTCTGCCTAAGTATGTGCTCACATGCATTCTTTGATTATTAGGTTCGACAAATCTCCAATGCAACGCGTACACCATACCCGGACCCCGTTGCTTCGTATGAACTGGTATGGATGAATGTATTGTGTTGATGTAGGTATATTTTGGAAGAACGAGTCAATCAGGTGGGCTAGTTTACTTACAGGTATTCCGGCATCCGTGTATATATAGCTGGCAACTGATTGAACATTCTTATTATATACAGTAAACACATCTTACCTGTCGGCCACTTATGGGATTCGAACCCAAAAGTTTTCTTGTCGATACCGGGAATCGAACCCAGTACGCCTGGCATACCAACACCAGATTCGCGTCAGTCTATCCACTAGACCACACAGGCGCTCATCTCCAGAGATGTACTGAAAGTTCCAAAAAATATAACTTTCGATGAAAAATATTCCTTGTTTCTTGCAGTACAATTCATGTGAACAAACCACAAACCGAACTTGTACCCCAGAAAAAATATTCGATATAAAACAATTTTTTTTGCCAAATTATTTTTTGAAATTTTTGCGTTTTTGGCTGTTTATTTGAAAGCTGTGTAACCGTAGGATGAGGAAAAAAAATCTAAAAAAACAAAAACATTTTAAGATATCATTAAAAACTCTAGCAAGCAAAGTCTCTTATTTTTAAATACTTTTCATTCGAGTCAGTTTTTTGTTATTTGAAAATGTTTATTACTTTTTTCATGAAATGTTTAGCTGCTTGTCATGTTAGCAAAAATTGAAGATAAAGAATAGTCAAAAGCAAAAATCAAAGAACAACTCCATTTCAAGCTTAGCTCAAATTGTGCACCGATGCTTAGTGACCCAAAAGCATCGAACAAAAACATATGGGAGCAAAAATAAGTGAGGTTCTAAAAATTGTAATTCTCTATTCGTCAACCATGGAATTTATGAAGAAATATGCACGGCATTTCTGGATAGTTTTGAATAGTTGAAGCTGTTACAGATACATATTTAACCCTTCATTTCATGATTTTTTATTTTTTCTCGAAAAAATTCACAATAGTGCGCAATGATGAATACATCAAGGGAAAAATAATGAAAAAATATTATTTTAACATATTTCGGTTATTTGGCAAAAAAATTAATTGTTGCAAATTTGCAACAACATGAAACGGTTACATCTTTTTGTTCTTCACACTAGACAACTGGAAATAAATGCTTATTCCTAATTTCTTTTGCACTTATCATAGTTTTCGCGCAGGAACTTCGCCAATCTAGATTTCTGGACACAGTGAAAGTTGAGAATTAAGCTGGGAGTAGTTATGTATGTTGGTTATCCACCATGGGTGCACGGATTCACCGCAGTTTCTTCCTAAGTATGTGCTCTCATGCATTCTTGGACCGACCCCATGGCTTCTTATGCTCTGTTATGATGTGAAGTATTGTGTTGATGTAGGTAAATTTTGGAAGAACGAGTCAATCAGGTTACTTATAGGTCCGTGTATACCTGGCCAGCTGGCAGCTGATTAAACATTCATATAATCAGTTATTAGAGGAAACACATCTTTCCTGTCGGCTACTTATGGGATTCGAAACCAAAAGTATTCTCGCCGATACAGGGAATCGAACCCAGCCTGGCACATCGGAACCAGACTCGCACCAGCTTATCCACTAGACCACAAAGGCTCTCGAGAAATAAGCTAGGAGTAGTTATGCGATAATATACCACCTACTGAGGAACTTAATCCTTACGTTTGCTTGAAGGTGCTAAATGGAAAGCTTCTTACCTATACAACTTTTCTGGACATAACCTTGAACAAATCAACACAAATCAATTCCGAAAACGTATTTAAATTGGTTCCGATAAAGATTCTAAATCTTAAATTATACCATAACTTTATGAAAGTTTTAATAAAAAAAAACTTGAGTATTGAAGAGCAAAGTCTCAATTTAGTTTTGAAAGAATGAGCCAATTACAAATGACATTAAACTATTGAATATCATTTGTTGGCAAAATTAAAGGAACAATAATGATTTCTTCGGAATGAGCATTAGAATATGGAACATGATTTTAAAATTAGAATTCAAACTTGAAATCAGTTTAAGAATAAAATAGAAATAAAAAACAGAATTCAATAACAAAAAGTTTCAAATTAAAATCCACTTCCAGAGCTTCCAGGAAAAGGTTGAATAGTATAAATAAAGAGCATTCTTCGTCGATTCATTATAAGAAACGGCTCATACTTTAGTAAAAAATAATGAGCATTGTAATTTTCAAACAAATCATTCATTCATCTCTAAGAAAAAAAGCAAAACATTACTTCAAACCTCGGTTATCGAATGTTGGCAGATAGTACTGAATTTTTATACGTTGTATAAGTTGTTTGCTATTAGATTTTTAAATTCTCTAGATAAAGCCCCGTACTTGAATTTGAATCATGATCAATATTGTAGAACTTTTGAAAATTAGTGAATGCTTATTTTGCAAGTTATGAGAGCATCTGACAATTTTTTTATTCAAAGTATGTATTTGTTATACCAACGGGCCGTGGAAATAAATCAAAATAATGTGTTTTACATACGCTTAATTACAAATCCTAAATAAGTGTATTATTCGGACCCGTCCTAGTTTAAGATTTGATAAATTTTGAACTTTTAATAACATTTTTCTAGTTTTGATAACGGTTTAGAGCAGGCATGTCAAACTCGTTCAGGTGTGCGGGCCGCATTAAAAAATTTCTATGACGTAGAAGGCCGCAGCCAAAATCAATTAGATCGGTACATTCAGCTTTAGTTTTTTTTGCAGTAATATTTTACATAAAAATCAGTGGAGTTTTTTTGTGACAATTTTAGACGGGGTACGCGGGCCGCATTGACCTAGGTTTGACATGTCTGGTTTAGAGCAAAACTTTTATTTTTTTCACATCGGGGGCCCTCTTTATCCAGGGGGGGGGGGGCGGTTCAATTTCCCCCATTCTCCCCCCCCCTCTCTTAATACGGCCTGAACATGATAATAAATCATTTATAACGATAACGATGCATGTTTCGAAAACACACTATGGAACCCATATAACTAGCTAGGGTACTACCGTTGCATGATGTTGCAAATTTGCAACAATTAATGAAAACGCAATATATCAGAGAAAAAAACAAAACAAAATCTCAAATTTTGTTTATTATGTTAATTACTTTAGTGGGAATACGAAAATATTTTTTTTGCGTCGAAAAAAAAATTCTCAATATGAATTACACTAGGGCAAAAATTTGAAAAATAAGGCTTTCTACACATTCCATATTTTTCAGATTCAAGTTGGTTTTTTTGTACCTTTAAACACTGAAAGTATTTATTTTTTTAATTGAACGTGATCTTGAAGTTAAAAATATTATTCCCATCGAAAAAAAAAGATGACTTTTTAGCCATATGTGAAATTTAGAACAGTTTAAATTAATTGTTGCAAATTTGTAGCTTTATGAAACGAAGGGTTAATTTAGATTTCTCGTACCCCATGAGCTACTGAAAACCTATACGATAGGTAAGAGAAAACTCGGAATGGAAGTCAAATTTTGTGAAATTTTATAATAAATGCACCCTTATTGCTTAATAATTATCCAAATTCAAAGTCCTTTTTGTCATTGGTATTTTTCGTGAAATCGTTGAAAAATTGAAACATGCCTTTAATCCTAATAAAATCAATATGTTGACCAGTGTCAGTGAGTGGATAGTTTAGGAAGTTAACCGAGTCGAACGTAGTACTCCACCATTTACATACATCAATATTTCAGATAAGGTTAGAAAAAGGGAGGGATGGTGAAAAACTATCTCTAAGACTTACTTGGTGGGAGCGGAGGGTACCGAAGTTGTCGCGACCCCGGTAGTTATCACGAGCGTTGTAGCCATCAGGCTGGAACTGTGTGAAAAAGAAAAAAAAAAACAATTCAGATTTAAAATCATTTGTTCTGATAGAAGGAATCTCAGATAGATGACCCTTAAATTGAAGTTCGTGGGTTAACTCACCTGGAATAAGGTTTCCGAATTGACCCCGTGGTGGTGGCCCATCGGCTTTCTTAACGTATTTTTTGGCGAATGCTGCATCTTATTCTGACTAGATGGTTGAGGTAATAGTACGGGCTCGGCGTAGGTCACTTCCTCGACCTGTGGAAGTAGCTTCGGCTCGGTTTGTATCCTGCAGAGGAGATAAAATGACCAGAGTGTTACAGACATTCTTAGAAAAACTGTAGATTAATCCTACCGGTTAACATTCTGTCGCTGTTCGAAGTATTCATACTCCGTATCCGGGTAGGGCAAATTGTCGTCCTCGTCCTTATGGCAGCGACGGCCGCAGAAATATCCGGTAAGGAAGCCCACCAGTAGCGCAAAGATGGCTCCGGCGAGGACGGCCATCACCAGTGTTTCCACAGTGTACTGAGCATTGATCAGGTCCGGCGTAATTTGGGGACCATTTTTGTCGTCATATCCGTTCTTATCCTGCATGATGCTGATCATGTCGTTGCCCGGCTGATCCTTGCTGGGCCGCTGGGGATCGTAATCGATGTCTCCTGAAGAAGTTGAGAAAATGAATATTGTGAGTGAAATTTCGTTACATCTTTTATTCACATTTTAATATAACAATCATGAAAACATTCGTGAAAATAGCTTATTTTTAATCACACATGTCGTTAGCCTGTCTAGAAGGTTATTAATTGTCGTTGATTCCATTAAAAATAATTGGTAGGCGATTTTAAAACTGCTATCAAACAAATTAGATCATGAAATGAAACAAAAGTTTTGTCTCAGCATGCCTACACTATCCCGCTCTGTTATCTTCAAATCACATTATTCCGAGAGCAGCTGTCAGCAACAGATATCGTATCGGTTATCGATATAATTATACCGACAAAGACCACCAGCTATGATTTATTAGCCACACCTCAATCAGCTTCAATCTAGAACATGCTAAACCATTATTAAAAATTAATTCGATCCGAAAGTACAAAGCCGATACATGTGGGTTTGTGTTTCTGTTTTGCTTGAAATCCAATCCTCAATGCATTTCCGGGCATTAGTTTGCATGTTTCGAAAATCGATATCGGATTTTGAAACCTTGTCAATTACCTATTATAGAGACTGGATACATTCAGAAGCATCGGTCGGCACTTAAAGGCCGGCTGAACCAATCGGATGAACGAACGAACGAACGAATGGAACCAAATCATCTAAGCTGCATCAGCATATGGATGCTGCCTCTCATTGATATTCCATTCGCCAAATGCCGATAGTCTTCCGGATTGTCTTGATGAGTGAACACTGTGTTAAGGCGTATATTTGTAGGGGGTTAAATGTGTCTTCCGTTCGGATGGCCGAGCTAGACCGATCGTCCATCATAATCCATCTCAATTTCTTATTGGTACATTGCTGTATCTAACTGATTTCCGCTCACATTTCCGGTCCCATAAATTGTGGTTGGTTTTTGCGAAAAAATCTACCATTTTTCATGCTTTGAATACATACTATTTCCAGCTATAAACTTGAACTTTAAGTTGAGCTCTTTGTTGGGTTACAAGTGCATTGCATATAAGCTGATTCAGAGAAAACATGTTTCAATAATTTTCATGCTTTTAAATTTTTCATGAATTTTTAATGAAATATCGTATTTTATTCTATCAAAAGGTATGTACTAGGATTGGTCGATCTTTGCGAAATCGATCATTTTAACTCAAATTTTCGATTTTTCGGACCGATTTTTTTAGCCTTGGGAAAATTTATCAAATCGATTAATTTTCGATATGATTTTTTGATCTTTTAAAGTTTTTTTTCTATTTATTCCGGAGATTCTGAGATTCAGTTTCTTGAAGAATTTTCATGCCTACATCATCCGAAAGACTGCTTAGCATTGTTGATGCTACCATGCCACTAACATAATCGAGACTGACTTAGCGTTTTTACCTCCATACTTTTGAGAAAAACCTGAAGTTTTATGTTAGTTGGAATGCTTAAGAATCGAAAATTCCATAGAAAGGCCACTCGAGCTTGACCTTAGGCTTGAATAAGGCATCTAAATATAGCATTTTACTCAGCTTTCAAGATTCATAGTCGAAGCTCAGCAGAAGACTCTTCATGACCATGTGGCTAAATCGATGGTATTTAAAATACGAACGTTAATAAATATTCATATGTATGAGCTTTCCTTTCGTTTTTCACTATTTACTTCTATTCAGATCTCGGACAGCACTTCTCTTTGACAAAAATTGGAAAGATGGATCTTGCAGAGATCGATAATTTTGCTTCGATTTGTTATGTGGATCGATCCTGGAAACATTCATCTAAATCGATCTAGGGAATCGATCTTTTCCACAAAATCGAACAATCCTAGTATGAATATGTATATCGCATCATGGATTATTTTACAGGAATCTATTGAAAAATCGGTTGCGTTAGCCTGGAAAACCGGAGTTTGGGGGCCCAAAACAGTGCTGTCAATATTTTCTGAACAATTTTCAAATGAAATTTTCATGGTTTTTTTCAACAGAATTACGTAGCATATGGAATGCGTTGGCCTAGAAGAGATTGATGGTTGAAGTCTTGCTGTGGTAGTCAGTAATTTATGCAACTTTTCACTCAGTATAATTTTTCTTCTATTTTATACTTTCTAAAAATCTAAATATTTGTCATAAACTTATTTGTTGGAAAATGATACATAACTGTTTATCATTGATTAACATATTCATTCAAAAGAAATTCGCCAGTGATGACAATGTTATTAATGGAAAAGCACCTCAAATCACACTGCTGTATCTCTTGAACGGGTAGGTACATATATTATCCATTTTCTCAATTTTCAACTAAGTATACTATAAGGGGGTGAAGTGGAGTTATTATAAACACGTTGTAATTCCGAACAAGCGCCATGAGGACTGCAGTGCCCTGCATGTTGACGACATATGAGGATGATGTAAAAGGACGGGCAGTCGGTGTTGAAATGTGAATTTAGACAGACTAACTCAGAATTATGGAAACTTAAAAAAAAAACAAGTTGAATTGAAAATCGTTACACTGGGGGCTCAACCGGGATTAAACACATTCCAAGCCATTAAATGCGGAAAAATATCGAGTTTAACACAGCTCATTGTAGTTTTTAAACAATTGAACAATATTGACGAGTGAAAAACAACAATTGTTGTGAACAATAAACTTGGTTACGACCCTGTTATTAAATATTTTAAACGCTGACATTGGATTATACAGGCTTGTGAAAGTGAGTAGCATTCCTTTCGAACTTTAAATTCCTGTGTGAGCTACTGGTCTTGAAAAATTCCACAAATATGTGGAACTTCGCATCAAGTTCCCGAAGAGGTATAGGTGGCCGCCTGTTCGCACCGAAGG
Source organism: Uranotaenia lowii (assembly GCF_029784155.1). Lineage (NCBI taxonomy): Eukaryota > Metazoa > Arthropoda > Insecta > Diptera > Culicidae > Uranotaenia > Uranotaenia lowii. The sequence continues at coordinate 218,701,380 of NC_073692.1, read as the reverse complement.
TGGTTCCGCGATCTTTAATTGCTGGATTGGACCAATTAGGAAGGCAATCATCACCAGTAAACGTAGAAAGTGCAACAATTTACATTATCTTACGTCCGGCATATCATCGTTAGTACACCCGGAGCACCACGAAGCAGTACGGATACTGTTCCACGGAATCTTTCGTCGAAGCCTGATGAAGCCTGTGTATAATAACTGAGCAGTCTGATCAACCTGTCATGGCGAATGGCGCAATGCTTGCCAACATCAGTGGAACCCTTTAAACCGAACTGAAGCCGTTAAACATAACCAAAAAACGCATCAAGAAGAAAATCAAGCACCGTCATTTGAAGGAAACCCGTGGAATGATAGCAAGCAGCACTTTTTCTCAACGTCCTGCACGAACTTGGAATGACAATACACGCACCAATGATTTACCACAAGAACAGTTCAGCACTATTCCAAACATAGCTGCGAAAAGTATTGATATTCAACAACTTTCTTTCAACGGAAATTAAGAGGAAAAGCATCGTTAAGAATTCCTTGAGGAAATTCGCCAGTACGCAACAGCGTATAATATCGATCTCCGTAGTGCCCTAAAACTTGCACTATCATGCCTCAACGGAGAATCCAGACTATGGGCTCGGGGATTCGGATACCTTCTTTACGATAACAAACAATTTTGCACTCAATTTATCCAGCAGTATTGGGGTTCAGAGTCCAAAGAACAAAACGGGAAGAAACTATGTTTGGAACATACGTTCCAAGTAACACCGAAAGCTATGTAAGACTCCTTAAGGCCCTTATGAAACCAAAACTTGATCTAGTAGCTTGCTATACAACTTTCAATGTTACTTGGGGTATCCAAACCTTCATCGAGATTGACGGATTCTTTTTTGGGACTTGTTACGAAACCGCGCTACTTGAGTGCCCGTCTTTCTGGAATTGAATTGGTTATGCACCTTAGCAATCATTTTCCCAAAAATGTCGCTGCTAGACTTACTACTTGCAACATATCAAATCAGCTTACTCACAGCTACAGGTCGAAGATTACTTCAACAACCATTTTCTATGAAATAACCTAGCTTGGAGATCTCGAAACGAAGGATGACGAATGAATGTCGAACGATTTCAAACCGTGCCGTTCGGGTGACCACAACAGCTGCAGATGGAGATGACGATCGGGTTTCTCAGTTGCACTCAGTGGCCAATATATATATTCGTGGGTTCCAGAAAACTTCTACAAAACCGACGATCACCAAAACCCGAGTGTTAGATTCGAAAAATTTTCAGTGATCAAGGTTACCATTGACTTAATGAAAAAAATGATTTGGAGTGTTGACTGTACACAACACTACGATTCAAGGAGCGTATGGCAATAAAAAGAAAACAGTTTCAACTTTAATAATTATTCCGTAAGAAATTCGTGCTTATGTTTTTAATGTTCTTCTAATCGTGGTAGACGAACTGTGTAATCCAATAATTGTCGGTATGGATACTTTACACTTCCTTAATGCAAGATTGAATTTTAGAACCAGAGAAGCTGATTCGAGTATCAATGATGGAGACGTCAAATTATCGTTTGTTCTTGGTAAAAAAACAAACTCAAAATTGGTATCTTTATGAGCTTTTTTCTCAGAAGATGGTGTTGATCACCATCTGCAGACTAATTTTCAAGACAGAATTGATGGTATGTCAGTCAGAGCTCCCAAAAGACGATCCTCCTGAGATCAAGAAGGTTCCCTGTAATCTGCAGTGCTCACGAGTGTATTCACTAATTAACATTACTTGCTCATACTGGCAAATCTCCATTAAAAAAGAGCATCGTAAGAACATTGGGTGCCCTTTTGACAACAGAATTTGCATCTTCAATGTGCTCCCCTTCAGTACCTACTTTTCACGACAGCAGTCGGAAGTTTTTTTCGCGCAACGGTTCTGGTTCCAGAAGTATTAGCAGTTTCTGAAAAGTTTTATCTGGATGTACTCTTGTTTCGATCAGACACCTTTAACGACGATATAATACACATTCACACTCTCTTAAAACTACCTCTTTGATCCGGAATGAAGTGGAAACCAGTGTTAGTTTTGCTGGAACGGAAGGCAGATAAATACAACAAAAAATCTCCAAAACAAAAGATGGTCATCAAGCAGGATAATTTGGGTTTAAAAAGAGCTGATCCTGTATTCTGTTAGACGGATGCGATCGTAAAAAAGTTCCTGAATGTTTACGAAGTGCCATACCGTACCGCTGGAATAGTACATCCCGACGTTCATTTACAACAATTTATCTACAGCGACGAACTAAGGGGTATGTTCCTCATAGACTTAATGAAGCTGTTTGTGAAGCCTTGGATGGCGGAAGAAGATCCGCAAACTTTGGAAACCGGTGCGTTTGCTTGAGGGGGTACGCTGTAACACCCTGAATGCCCCTTGATGATGACGACTACTGAGGATGCTGAGAAAGGACGGGCAGTCAGTGTCAAAATATGCTTCAAGACAGACTAACTCAGACTAACATTTTAAATTTGATTGTCCAGCATTCAAGAATGTGTGGAATTCGAAAGTGTATCTTAAACGGATTCTATAATTCGACAAATTTATCTAGCATTTTTTAGTCTTTTGAAATGTTCTCAATAAAAAGTCTGTAGGACTTTTAGGATATATTTTTAAAAGAATGTTATCTACATACATGTACATTATAAAACCATTTTGATTCAAAGAATGTTGGTGGTGTAGCATTAAATTTTAATGCATGATCAATAATGTACTGATATAAATAAAAAAGGAACTGCCAAGTTTATTATAAATATAGGAAGCACGAATCATATAGTAATTTACTTATCATTGGGCAATGAAATTTAGCTTAACAGCTGCCATTTCGAATCATTTTTCGAATTTTCATAGATTAATAAAAAAATGATCGATTCAAGAAAGATGATTTAAAATAATAAAAAAAAACAGTGAAACATTTTCAATTTTTGAGCGTGAGTTTTGTAGTCTAAAAATTTGAGCTCAGAATATTTTGTCACAGTCTTTTGGAATGATATTATAGGGTCCTGGGAGAGCCAAAATGTAGAAACTATTTTTTCCTCATCAAAAATTTAGATTAATAGGCTTCCAAGAAGATTATATTTCCAGAACACAAAAACAAGGATTGAAAAACAAAAACAAACTAATTTAAAATAATACAAAAAGTTAAAAGTTTCACCTAAAAAATTCTTTATTAAAAAAACCATTCTATAAAATTCGGTAATAAATTTAAACAAAATATGAAAATAGAAAAGTTTTTTTTAACAGCATAGAAGGAAATTTTTAACTGAAAATATCTTAACATTTTGAAAATATTATTTAAAGAATTTAATGAATCACTCAAGGAAACAGCATTCCGACTCTATTTTTTTTCAGATTTTGTCTGTCACCTCTAGTTTTTGGTGATACGATGATTATGAGTTTTGAGTGAAATCAATCATTGAAAAGTAAAGTGAAATGAACTTATAAATCTAAATTAAATACATAGAACGAAGAGATGAATCAGCTGAAAGCTGCAAATCTCTATAATAAAGAAAAAATACATAGAAAAAACCTATTCTGAATATACTTTATTCAATTAACGAAATATTGAAAAATGATTTGAAAAGTTAAATTCTACAGTTTTGAACAAAATGAAAACTATCATAACTAGTATAACTAACATTACTGAAGAAAGTTGGATAAAAGGTTTTATTTTATTCAAAAAATTTGAGAATCCTTCAAAACGACTGCTGTTTGCATGAAAAGATATCTAAAATTCAATATATCGGTCTTGAGCAAATTTGGCAATCAGTTTCTTAATTTTAAACTTTAACGTTTTTTGAAATTTCTTAAATGGTTCTACCGTATTTTCAAAGTTATTTTAAAAATAAAAGATGATAGCAAAAAAATACTAATTGAATATTTTAATACAAGGCACCCAAATTAAGCATAATAAAATCTAAAATTCAGTGCACCTTGGAAAAATGTGAATTTTGTGGCCTTGTGTTATTTATTAAAACCGTTTTGAATGTGTAATTGAACATTGAAAAGAACAAGAACCAAATTTAAATTGAGTCTGACATTGGTTTTTTGGTGAATATAAGCCGACAGACGAAATAATGATGCGTGTCGTACGTTTCTCGGTTGGAAATTTTCTATTGACAGTAGTTCTCGTTTGCTAGTCACGACACGCATCATTATTTCGTCTGTCGGCTTCGCTCTCTGACCAAATCACCACCCACCGTACCTACTCGGAGAGCAAACAAACACGTTTTGCTGGACGCGCTGCTTGTGGTTCTAGAAATTCAGGAATGATTTTATGTTTATTTTTTTTTTTTTTTTTTTTTTTTTTTTTTTTTTTTTTTTTTTTTTTATTTTTATGTTTATAATTTTCATATTTTTGTGAAATCTCACAGCGTAAATTGTTGCACCTGACTAGAATGTAGATTAAATTCCCTTTACAATGGATATAGTTTTGATTGCTTCAAACGGCGAGAAAGCGCTGAAAATCCGGGTACAACCTGACGGAGAAACACAAAAACAGATGAAATTTCAATTAGTGAAAAAATCGCGCAAAGTAGCCAACTTTTAAAAATTTCAGTAAATTCAATTTTTGTTGCATCAAAAATCTAAAGACAGCAAAATGTTAGAATTTCAATAAACTTTGTAGTCATATTTTTTAAAACACTCTACCATCGCTCAAACAGTATTTACTAGCAATCGAATGAAAAGTAGGTTTTTTAGACCACTTTTTTGAACTTTTTATGACCATTTCATTAAAAAAAAAATAAAAAAATATTTCTTGTCTTCATGATGTAGACATTAACTTCAGCTTTCATATGCATAAGGCAAATATTTTTTTGGACGTGTAACATATGAACTGCGGCAGTTTTCGTGATGCATGTTTTTTCGGATTTTTTTTCTTTCATGCTGAATAACGAGAAAACTTGTAACTTTAGCTGTATATAATGTTCTAAACATATTTTACTGACATTACAAGGTTTCTTTTGATGTAAGTTTTGTTTAAATCGGTTTAACACGCCAAAAGTTATAACGATTTGAGCTTGTGGTGTCAAATTGACACTCCTAGTGCTGATTAGGGTAATGAAATCTAATGCGGATGAGGGTTAAACGCAACTGTATATCTGATTTTACTCAAACACTAGGAAATTAGTTAGAAATTTTGGGCTTTGTAAAATTTGGTATGAAATCAATCAATCGATTTTTTTGATTAATTCATCAACAATTTAGATTCGAAAAAACATGAAACGTTCAACCTTGAACGGGTACTGAGTAGGCGAACATGTCTTATTAAGGCTGTAATGCCTGATACATCACTTTCAAATGTTGCTAACCCATTTCGAAGAGCTTGCGGGCAGAATGCGGAACTCGACGACTATCTACGTTCCCATCCACAATTAAGTAACCCTGCTACCATTCCTGGGTGCCGTAAGTGGCACCAGGCCCCTTGTTAGAAGAGAGCACTCTTACCTATCCATAAACATGAGAGATGATGTGTGTGAAGACATGTACAAATGAAGTCAAACTCTTACCTCGGTATCCCTGCTTCTCGACGTTCCCGTCCTTGGAATGTTTGCCGGACGGGCAGGCCGCATGATCTCCGGTGGCCACACTCTGGTAGAAGTAGTTCTCCTCGGACCATCTCGGGGCACCGTGGGATCGACATTTTCCCGCGATTTTGTCCCAGGCACAGTACGGATCCTGCAGGGCCACGCATTCACTGTAATTTTTACGAGAGAGAGAGAGAAAGAAGAAAAAGCACATTAGCAGAAATGTAGAACCATCGAAAATGCTAAGGAGACGATGGACGACGGACGGAAGAACTATTAAGGACTTTTTGGCATTGCGGCCCGGGTCCTTTGGCTGATGGGTTGGTCGGGACGAAGCCATGAAAATGAATGAACCTGGCCTGGCCATTCCGGTCGTTTGCCGGCAAGCTCCAAAGCCATAAATGGGAATTTATTTCCTTTCACTTCATCGCATCAAACGCATCAACACAGTAGGTCAGGTCTCTTCTTGATGATGGCGTCGGTGGCAGCCATCATGGTTTTTCTTCTACTTTTCCGCCATCATCAGCATGGCCTGCTCCGTAAATATCTCTCCCACGACTCGACTCGGGCTATCGTTTTCATTGCGTTTTAACTTTCAATCACCATAAAGAATTATACACGTCGACGTCGTCGTCCCGCTAAGAATTGTGAGCGGTTTTCCCAACTTTCATCGTTTGTTTTCAAACTGTTCTCATTCGCCGACAACCAACCATGCCAAATGGCCAAAGAACCTGCCATCCCAGGGTCTCCGTATTTTCCGTTTTTTAGTTTTTCCACGTGCTCGGCTTGTTTAATTACCTGCAACTTGTTATCTTTTCACTGCTGCAACGGTGTAATTTAATCGCTATCACGGTTGTATCGGTGACTATAATTAATTTTCCATCATCATAACTTCCGTCCTTTGGCGTGTCTGGGGATAGTTTTTTTTTCGTTTCGGTTCATTGTTGTTATCCATCCGCGGCGGCGTGGTTTATGTTTTTCCGTCGTCCCAAGGTAGCAGGTAGCAGCAGAAAACCGTCCGCCGGATTCGGGTTTTGATCGATGTTGATGTGGTAGTTTCCGGGCGAAGGCGATAATTAAAATTGTGGAGAAAGTGAGAAAAAAAGGATAAATTATGCGTTAATTTTTGCGATTACGACACATTGCGGGGTTCGAAAGTTTTAATTGGGTTCGGGGAAAATTGAGCGCGCTGTCTTTTTAGGAAAATCCATATTGTGTTGTCATGAAATTTGAGATTGTTTAGAGGATAGTTGCAACTGCTGCAATCTAGAATGATGATTTTTATAACAAGTTTTTTTTGTCACACACATAAGGATACCAAACGTACACTTTTAAGATTACATGTACCCTTATGCGATTGTGAAATTTTACGAAATATTCTCTTTTTAATGAGAGCCTTTTAATCAGATAAATGAACTTGTTTGTTTCAGTTTATGAAGTATGGTTCCCATATCTTATAAGATCTGACAAGGAATACAACTTGCAAAAACTCACAATACTTTACTTATATCCCGTATTTATGAAGGCATCTTAGAATCGTAATAAACAGTGAGCGCAATAAGCGCCTTAGAGTATGCGATAATCCCCAAACAGTTATCAAAGAGCACAAAAGCAATACAGATCCCGTTCGATTTTGGTAACAGGTCCGTAAATTTTGTTTTGCAAAATCGAATGTTACTAAAATCGAACAGTCACTTTTTCATTTTTTATTTCAAATTAATCAAAAATAATGTAAAACACAATATTAGCTTATTTTTTCAAATTTGGCTCAATGATATTAGTTTTAAGCTGTGAAAAATGGAAAAAAAAATATTTTTTTTACTATTTAAAATTAATATAATAAAAAAAAAATCATGCTAATTTTATATTTCACCAACATTAATTGGAACTTGAAATGGAGATAAAAAATAAAAAAAGTGACAAAAACCGATTTTTTATGTTGCTAAAACGCCAAAATCGAACCGGGTCTGTATACTCGAAAGCTTCGTAGCGCACAAATCTTAAGTATTGTTGGTTAAAAGGAAATGTACGCGCCTAAAGTCTATTTTGAAATCAAGGTTTTTATCGTATTTGGTGTGCTTTAACATAAAATACTTCCTTCGAATAATCCAAATAAAAGTAGTATTCATTCAATGCCTTTTCCCTTTTCATTATTTGAAAAACATTTAGAAACAAATTTATTATTATCATGCACGTCATACCCAAGCTTTTAGAAATGTTTCTGAACGTTTTCGGGCCTTACAAAATCCGGGCATTGGATTTTAAAATTTTCAATTCAAAACCCGGGTAATATCCGGGTAATTCTGATCTTAAGACATGCTTTTCTTATGAAAGGTCTAGAGAAAAAGTGGAATATGAATACATAAATATTATTTTTTAAATATATTATTTTATATCACATCAGCGATGTTCAATTCAAATTTTACATTTCCAAAAAATGCTTGCACGTGTTTTTCGATGAAACAATCTGAAAATATAATACATTATGTAAAATAAGTATGGTTTTGGTTAAGATTTTTTCTCAATATCTGTGCAACTTTCTTTTTTTTCTTTGAAAACCTGGCAAGCCCGGATAAAACCAGACGATTTGGAATGCTCATACCCAAGCTTCTTCTTCTTCTTCTTCTTCTTCTTCTTACATCAACATGGCCAAAACATGTAGGCATCCTGGAAAATGGAAGACTTGCGTCTTTCATTTTTCTTTTCAGCGAATTACCTGTTACATATTGCTATGCATTGCAGATATTACTACGGCCAGGCCAACCATGTGATGAAAACCGCGAAAGATACAGGATACAGGGGCGGAATGAAGCGTGGAGATCCCTACCAAACGCTTCATATAATATTTTGAATATGGAAAGACCTAAATATGAATTTATGTCATATGGGAAGTATATATGGAATATTGATACATTAAATGCTGTTAAGGAATTAGGAAATTACGAAACTTACCAACATTATAGACTACCGCAATAAGAATAAGAATAAAGAATATTACATTTGGGTTTCTGTAAATCACCAAATGTCAGTACGGTTAGTTGGAAGATGTAATGCATGGTAATGCTAAAGATTGAAGTTTCGAGCTTTTATGAAGCTTTTGAAGCGCTATTTACATTCAATTTTTGGACTCTTTTGCCAAAAACAATGCTGCGTCTTCATAAAACCAATTGCGAAACATCGAGGAAAAAATACATTTTACCTTGAAACGTTGATGACCTAATGTTTGACTCCATTCTTTTCACTTTACTCACAAACCAACAAAATTTTTTCTTGAAAAAACTATTTCTAACATCTCAAAATCAAATTAAAAAAAACTGTCAACAAATAACGCGTTCACCTGGAAACAGGGTTCTCAGCCTCCTCTCGCTTTTATCTTCACGAGATTGTCTACGTTAATATTAGCACACATGATTCGTCACTATTTCGTCTCATAATTTTCACAATTTAACAACATTACACTTAACAATTTCAAAATTTCTTAGAATTTTTGAGGGAGAAAATTTAATTTCACGGAGCTCCTGCAAAACACGTCATGTCTCAACCGCTGGCTACTTTGATCTTCGGAATGCTTAGTCATACGGTATGAGTATGAGTCACTCATACCTATTACTTCCAACAAATAGGGACTGAATGACTTTAAAAAACTCAGTTTTTTTTTAAAGTTTTCCTTACTCGTTTGGAAATTTTATTTACATTGTATTTTTTTTAGCATTGCGAGATATGGTAGTTGTCATCACTCGAAGTGATGTTGTGATTTTGTAGTGTACTTGCAGGCGCATCTTGGCGCTAGTCGGGCGAGCCAGCCATGAAGAAAGCACTTTAAAGTAAGGTAATCAGATCCCACAACACCAAAAAGAGTACATTGATATCATTTACCCAAAAAGTCAGGAGAAACGATATAACTCCTGTATTTTTGAGCTCCCAGCCATCAAGTTGATACAAGATAACAAGATCCTTTTAATTCCCAAGCTTTGCGCCCGGAAGGAAAAGATGTTCATATTTCGTATTATCTAAGGAGGCCCCGACTACCTTGAATAAGCGGGGTTTTACTGTAATCAGAAACCGAGTTATTTCAATTCAATCAAATTCTGTCAATTTGTTGAGGTTATGCAAAAGTTGGTTATTCGTAAAGATAGCAGTATTTAGATGTTGCTGGTGCTGAGAAACCACAAAAAACGTTATAAAACAATAAATTTTCATTTTTACTGATGCGTACATTTCCTTTACAATCAATATTTGAAACTTGTGCCCATTCATATTACCTAATTTGTGTACATATTGATTACTGTTTGCATACTCAAAAGCGCGTTTTTTTACGACTTAATATGCATGTTAACGAAAACAAGATGTTGAAGTCATTTGTTGTAAGCTGTTATTCCGTAGTTTTTGCCTAAAATGTGATACAATCTCATAAAATGAAAGATATACATAGGTTTTTCTGATCAAATGTCTTTAAAAAAAAGAGTACATTTGGTGAAACAAAAAGAAGAGTACGCCCATTTTTCGATCGACAAAGAGTACATGTACTCTTAAAAGAGTACGTTTGGTAACCCTACTTTAAAGCACTTTTTGTGACTTTTGAATCCCATTTTAAGCAGTTTTGTGACTCAAGGCCCATACAACGTACATCTGAATCACTATTGCAACTTTCAAGTTCACCAATGAGTACATTTTCTTTTTCAGCCAATATGAAACTTTCGAAGCCTTAATTTAAGTAAATTTGTGACTTTTGGTTGCTTGGGAGTCAAATGACAGAACACACCTGAAAACTATTTTCGTTTCTCAGAGACATGAATTTTGTTAACGACAGTTATGTTTAAATGTTTGTAGTATAGCTTGCAAGTTATAACTGTATCATATCAATAATATGATGACTAGACTCAATAAGCCTCAAGAGGAGAAAAACACAAGGCTCAAGCAGAGAAAAAATATCCCGACAAATTGACGAGTTCACATGAACATAGTGTTAAAGGAGTATGGGCATTTTAAATAATATATGCCTGATCTCGGCTCAAATTTTGCCTAAGTATCGAACATGAAATCTGATCATTTTTACAACCTTTTGAAACGTTTTTAATTTGAAAATATGTTAAGAATTGTCCTAGATTATTTGAACCAACCTCATTTTAACTATGATAACGCTGTGAGTCTTCAACTTCTTCTTATATTAGATATCAAACTGTTCAGAACAACGCTATTATAAGTTTTGGTTCATCGTCTATAAGAAGATTTTTTAAATAAATTTCAAAGGATTTTTTTTAACTGTGTCGGTACCGAGCCTTATCTCTCTACTGCATACGAGTTTAAATATTTCTTCGAAGTTTTTGCAAATTCTTTAAATTAATTCACCCACTGTTAAAGATTTAAAAAAATTAATCCATCATTCAATAAGCGTTTATAGAACCCAAAAACAAAAATTTAACAAAAAAATAACACGTGTATAAATCGAATCAAAACTATTGAAAAAACTTGTTTGTACTATTTTGCCTGAATTATTTAATTAAAGGCCAATAAAGTTATTTCTATTGACAATTTTTTTCCTCAAGGGATTCACAGTTCATGCAGTAGATGGTTCAGGTAATGAAATGAAACTTCGTGTTTAATTAGCTCTGTAAGCCATCTATTTCATTTCAAAATTCAAAATTTATGGGAATACCTATTATGAGAACACTAAAGCTCTACTCGCACGTATCCGGAAAATTTGTGGCGAATTTTTTAAACCTCGCAATATTATCAGGCATTAAATTTTAAATATTTTACTTAAAAACCAGGCAATATGCTAGCAAATCTAAGCAATATCCAAGTAATGTTCGAAAAAAATAACAAGAGCCAACCACTTCACATTTTTTTTCCATCGAAGCTCATTGGATATATTCAAAACATAATCAAGCCTTCCAAAAATTGATTTCTTGTTTATTTTGTGTTTATTGCTTAATTTTTAAAATGCTGAGAATAAATCTGAACAACCTGGAATGCGAAATGAGAAATATATCAAAATTCAGAAAATGTTGAACGCTAAAGTGCGCCTGTAAATTCTGTGCTAGAATAAGTTCTGAAGAACCACTTCGATTGTATTTGGATAGGCGAGAAAAAAAAATAGATTATGAAGATTTTTTTGACAAAAGTAAACTTTGCGAACAAATAAAATAACAATAACGATAAATAAAGTACGATTTAAGTAGATTTAGGTAAAACTAATTTCAGAGAAAAGTTTCATGCCACATAAGAGTTTTTGAGTAGTAATGAATTGTTTCTGGAATATTGTCGGAACAGATATTTGTAACGAAAGTGTGAGCATTACTGGTACCCAAAAAATTTTCATGCATAAAACTTTCGTAAGAGTGCTCATGGAAAATTAACCTTCAAAATTATAAAAGTTTCCTAGCAAAATTTTTACACATAAAAATATTCCACAATTTATTTCCCATGCGGTAATGGGATTATGCCAAAAACAAAAAATTAGTAATGAGTTTTGAAAAGAGCGAATGTGCCAAATGTAGACAAATGGAGTTATCAGCTAGGTGTAAAGGTTCGTTCGAGACCAACGTTTGACAAAATTATCTGAAGGATATTTGGTTTCCGAGGAATTAAGCAAAGAAAACATTATTTTTGCTGGGAGCATATGGAGCTGTCAAACTTCGAACGAGTTTTACACGAAACAGTGATGTAGGCGCATTCGCCATATTCAAAATTCGATATCGAAATCATTTTGCTTGCCCAGAAAAAAGGTTTCATCCTCAGATTCATACCTCTTTTATCGTGAGAACAAAATAATTTAAAAATAAGATTAAATCTTTCGAACATATTTCCCCGTTTTTCCGTACGAAATTTCAAATCAAAACCCGGTACCTAAACCTCATTATAAAAATCTGCCAAACTATCGTTTGTTTTGATAAAAAAGGAAACTTTTGAGACTACAGACGTTTTCAAAATTGGAAAAAAGTTGCAATTCGATCCACCCTCATGAGAGTCCATGAAAAGCAAGCTATGTATTCTACTCTACACTAAAAATATGAAATTATGTTCAAATTTCGATGATGGAATAAGGTTAGGTCGGAACAAATATTATTTTCTTCTTTTGTCACCCACCCCCCCCCCCCCCCCTCCCTGAAGAATTTTATCAAAATTTTGAAAAATTTATCAAATATCTGAAAGATAACAAGAACAAAAAGGAAATTCTAAAAGATGAGAGTTTTATTACATTTTGTATCCTTGATTTTATTGTTTTTTTTCGATAACAAATTACTTGATTTATAGGTTTTGTGCAATAATATTGTATACATTTTTGTTGCAAACAAGCTTTCGTGCAATTTAATTTATTGGTTTTTTGCATTATTTTTTTTTATTATACCCCCTTCCCCCCACGCGATGTTCCAACTCTGAGTGACAAAAGAAGGATTTGAAATTTGTTCCGGCCTTATTCGAGAGTAACAATCGTGTCTCAGAACTGATGTCAAAACCTTTTAAAATGAATCCTAGATCCAGATTTCAGCTACAGTTTTTTTTCAGTTTTCTTACTTGTTGATGGTAATTAATATCTGAAAATAAAATTTCACCCAAGATTCAACTTATTGCAATCGAAATTGTATTCGTGTTTTCATATTTTGGATTCTGTATCCAGTTTAGGATTCTTAATTCTCGGTTCGAATTATCATCCGATGATATTTTTCAGATTCGTAATTCTTGAACTTTCTTATGAACAATTCGAACGTTACCAAACTTCAAATGGCTATTCATATTCATCATTCGATATTTTTTTTATTAGATTTGCAAGTCGGATACAAAATGGATACAAAATTGAAATAAAGAATTGAATCGAAACCCAATTCATCAGAATTTTAATTATGGATTCATGATTAAAGATAGCCTGAAACAAACGTATTGAAACTGCGAAACAGATTCGATACTCAAATTTTGAATTCAGGTTCAGATAAACTCTTCTTGATTCAGATTCAGATTCAGTTCTAATCAGTTCCATAATTAAAAATAAAAAAATCAAGATGACTAATTCGGTAAGGAATTGAAGTTGCAAGAGATCGCACGCTTCTAATTCTAATTGTTAGTTCGTCTTCAAAATTTCGAATTTTTAACCAATGTCAGTTCGTTTTCACAATTTTGCTGAAAAAGACAAAATAATAATTAGAGTTTGAGTTTATTTTGCGAGTTTTGTCTTGGAAAATACTGGGGTTTATAATTGAAAAAAAAATCACAGGAATGGATTTTAAATAACAAATATTTGATGAGAAAGAAACATGTATCTTCTCTTAACGAAATTACAGGGAAATCCATATGTTTTTGGCATATTGTTTGTTTGTTTTTTTTTGCAGTTTTTTTTCAAGTGGCAAATTACAAACAAAAATCTTTAACTAGGACGGAGTTTGCATGATTTCAATTGATTTGAACCGCAAAATTTTAATCAATTACGTTTACTTTTGAAAATTGGATTTTTTTTCATTTATGGCAAAAATTATTGAATTTATTTAAGAGTTCGATGAATTCAACTTATTTGATTTATTATGAAATAATTTTCTGTAAGAAATAGAAGGCTTCTCGGAAAAAAAACATGTTATTAGTTCAAATCAAATATCCAAAACTAAGCTTGCCAGATAACCTGGTTTTAATCGGACTTGCTAGGATATTTAATAAAAAAAAAATTGAAAGGTCCGACCTAGTCCAGTTGCCCAAATTTCAATGAAAAAACCCCTGATTTTGCCCGGATTTATTCACATTTTTTTTTACAAAATCAAATTAAAAATTCAAATTGTATTATCATTTCGACCTAGATTTATTAAAATAAACATACACGATTTTTTGGAAGCCTGATATATCATTAAAAATCTTATTGTATTTCTAATCCGACTTAAAAATTAAAAAAATAACATGATTAATATGGATCGGCATTTTGAAGCTTGGTTACGTTCAAATTGTTCATAAAAAGTTCAAGAGTTACGAATCTGAAAAATATCATCGAATAATGATTCGAACCAAAAATCAAGAATCCTAAATTGGATACAGAATCCAAAATGTTTTTCGGTAAAAAAATAATTGATTTTTTTTCTTGATATTTGTTGAATAGTTCTTAGATTTTTGTCAAATTTGCACGGATATTGCATAGATTTTGGTTCGATAATTTGGAAATAGAATGCCTGGAGTTTATCAGGTTTTGATTAAAATAGCTAAGATTTGCTCGGCTTGGATACGTGTGGGAGAACTTCTGACAACCTTAAGCTAAATTAACCAGATTTGGATGCTTATTTTAAGATTTCAACCATCGATGAAAGTAAGTATCCTATTAGGTTATAAAAGGATTTTATATAACTTATTTTCTAATTGGCATTTAAGTCTTTAGGAAGCAAATTACAGAATTTAACAACTTGCCCGACGTTTCGGCCTTTGATCTTGGCCTTCTTCAAGGGATAATTTGCATTATACTGTATATGTTCCTAAGTGTATACTGTGTGAAGAGAATTGCTGTCGGATTTCAACCTATTTTAATGAATTTTCTTAATCGCAGAGATCGTAATTGAACAAAAACTGTTGGATTTTATGTGAACACATTTCTCGTAGCTTACTAAGTAAGTAAGCCAAGAGAAAAGTGCTTTCTTACTAAGTAAGATGCGAGAAATGTGTCCACATAAAATCCAACAGTTTTTATTCAATTACGACCTCTGCGATTAAGAAAATTCATTAAAATATGTTAATATCCGACAAGAATTCTTTTTACACAGTATATACTTAGGAACATATACAGTATGATGCAAATTATCACTTGAAGAAGGCAAGATCGAAGGCCGAAAAGTCGGAAAAATTGTAAAACTCTGTAATTTGCTTCCTGAAGACTGAAATGCCAATTAGAAAATAAAGAACCAAACAATATCAGTCGTTAAAAATTACCAAAAAAAGGATTCTTTCTACACAAATAAATCACCATTTTAAAGATGCATTAAATGAATAATCTAATAGTGTGAAAAAAATATTTTTGTTTTTTTTATTCATGCATTAGGCCGGAAAAAATTTCAAATCCTTGCTTTGTCACTTGGAGTTGGAACATCGCGAGGGGGGGATAATAAAAAAAAATGCGAAAAACAAATAAATTGGAATAAATTGCATGCTTGTATGCAACAAAATTGCATACTATGTCATTGCACAAAACCTATAAATCAAGAATTTTTTTTATCGAAAAATTCAATACAGAACACAGAATACAGAAGGTAAAATAACTCCCAGCTTCCACAATTTGTTTTTTGATCTCGTAATCTTTCGGATATTTGATTTTTTTTTCGAAATTTACATAAAATACTTCAAATTTTATTCCTCCCTTCGGATTTTTTGGAAATAGAAATTGATATTTGTTCCAGCCTTATATGAGCACAAAAAGTCATAAAAAATAGGTAACCAACCCCCCCTCATGAGGCAGTTCTTTCTACGGCCCTGAAAAGAGTATCATAAAGATTTCCAAACTAAACTTTTTGAGCAGGATATTTAGGCTTATGATTAAGAAAGTTTATGAAATTTACCTTTTTATTTACTTTTCAATGAAATATGAGAATGTTGAAAAAAATTGAAATAAAATAAAAAATGAAAAAAAATTCCAGTGAAATCAGAAAAAAGTTATTTCCAAACCCCTCTTGAATTAAGGAGAATAAATTGTTTCATATTTTAGTTTATCAATAATCAGTAATTGATTTTACTGAAAGCTGATGAATTTTTGATTTTTGAACGCCGTACCCTAAAAACTAGAGATCAAAGCCAGTTTTTATAACATGATCACCAAAATACTGTTTACTTGTTTTATTGTGTTCAGAATTCGTTTATTATTTTTTGCTAACGTACTCGAATTTAAAAAGCACGTTTATTTTCAAAGAACCAAACTTTTTCAATCAACGAAGCACGACTTTAAGCTTAAATCCCTCGCGTGGAAACTTATCGTCCAGTCACGTTTGTCCGGTATTTTTTCTACTATTTTTATCTACCGCTAACTGTCTTCCTACTGTTATCAGAAGCAAACGGAAATCGAAAGAAGTTAAGTCCACCCAATCAACGCAAAACAAACTGCACCGACAACCGATGCGGGAGAATAACTTTGGCGAAGAAAATGAGTGAACTGGAAGCTAGGAAAGCGAAGAAAAAAACAGAACTTGATTTAATTTTCAACCCACAGCCCTGGACAATAATGTAGGTTGGAGCTACGTTTTTGTAAACATTCGCTTATTGAAAAGGTTTTTGGCTACTGAAGTCGTTCTAGCGAATTTGGTGAACTTTGGAAGTATGCGTAATTGTTCTATATCCGAAAAGATGTCATAAGCTTTGAAAATTTTTGGGAAAACTTGATTGGAAGTTTAAGTCAAATGTTGTTCAAAATGGAAAATAAAGAACAGTTGAGAGTGAAATATTTTCTGATTGATTTTCGGAAAACTAAAAACACTCATTTTTTTGCTTGTAAAAACAGCAAACACTTTGCTTTGTTTTTGTTGCTTATTCATTTTTACATGATTGAATTTATAAAGAAAAGCAGTTAGAGATAGCGTTTAAAGCAGCCCCTTCGTTATTTTTTCGCAGCCTATTTGAAATCAGAAATGGAACTAAAAACATTTTCCATTCGGTAGTTGTGTGCTATAAATCTTACACAATTTTATGTACGTCTTGCATATAAAAGAAATGCTTATTGGAACTAAGAAAGTTTTTTTTTTAATTTTGCAAGCTGATTTCTTGCTTTTCATAAGAATAAACCCTTCGCCTTAGTTTCTTTTTGAAAACAAGTGCAGAATCTAGTTTTGAGCTCAATTTTAATCAATAAATTCAACCCTAATTACTCTTTCCCCCCAAAAAACTCGTTTCCTGAAACTGTAATCATTTTCAAATAAAGCCATTTCCCTGTCGCCGTCGTCGATCGCTAATTTGTCGTTGGTTCGGCTGCAATTAATGAATTTCCCGGTGCAGCTTCCACCCTTCCACGTGGTGTCGACATAATCCAACAGCTCTGCAGCAAGTTTCGTTCAAGTCGTGCAACACTCAGCACATTCTGGACAAACATCAATTAAATTATAATTTAGAGTTTTGTTTGAGCGACTCTCGTTGTCGTCGTCGTCCTAATTACCTACCTACTAGCTGAGCTCAGCGAGAGGAAAAACTTGGCACTTTCGCTACTGGCTTTGGCTGCAGCGTAAAAAACTTTTCGCGACTGCAAAATTGGGATAGTTGTGGGTGGGTTTTTGGGAGTGGGAGGTGGCGAAATGTTAAAACTGCAGTGCTACAGTAAATAGTTTTTTTTGCCAGGGTGTTTTGTTAGTTTTTCTCCAAATGCAGTAGCACAAGTGCATGTAGTTGTGATCAGATTTCGGGTTGCGGTGGGTCGCCGCGGTTGAGCATATGGCACCCAAACTAGTGTACAAACTAAGGGAAAAAGTTCATGCCAAGCAATGTTGGCTGCCCTGGTGGTTGGTGGCTACTTCTAAGCGCATAGATATTTTCCGAGGTGTTGATATCTCTCTAGCCAAGTGAATGTGGTAAATAAGGGAGCAGCGTGATTCGGGCACTTTTAACGGTGTTATTTTTTTCTGAAGCTGATTAACTTCAGCCTCAATTAGTTTTTTGGTGGATTTTTTTTATCACCGAATTTAGGATTTCCAAATAAGACAAAATTTAAATAAGCAACCGATTATCGTCACAGCATTCTGGAATACTTACTACAGTGCCTCAAATGACCTGACTTTTGAAAAAATTATGCGTTGCAGGCTAAAATTAATCCTATGCCTAGAAATCACGGAAAGGGGTCGCTTAACGAGCCTGAAGCTTGAGCCTGATATTGAGGCCTTTTGTTCGGGAGAAACATGATACACTATTTATTCATCAATTATTTTAGTTTCCTTCGAGCGATTTCTTTTGAATACGTTTTTTCTTAAAGCCTAAACTATGCCAAATATTTCATCCCAAGACTGTATTTCGACTAAAGTTATGATAAAGAAGTTATGGAGCTTCAAAAATGTGCTAAGTTTCTCTGTTAACCCTTAATTTAATGATTTTTTATTTTTTCTCAAAAAAAAAATTCTCAATAGTGCGCAATGGATAAAGAATATATGAAGGGAAAATAATGAAAAATTTTATTCTCACATATTTCGGTTATTTAGCAAAAATATTAATTGTTGCAAATTTGCAACAACATGAAACGGTTATCTATACCTTTATGTTCTTCACACAAGACAATTAGAAATAAATGCTTAGCTTACTCCTAATTTCTTTTGCACTAAGCATAGTTTAAGCATAAGAAATTCGCAATTCTAGATTTCTGGACACCATGTGTTGACACGGCCTGGTTCGTTGTTGAACAACATGTATTTTTACCGCTTAAAAATTTGGAGAAATGTCAAGTTTGATTATTAGAAAGAGAAGGAGTATAAAACAAATATTTCGTAAACGTGAACTCACAAGTTACTGAGATTATCTAAGTTTATAAATTGTAAATTATTCAACGGTGTTTTTTCCTTTAAAATTTAAAAAAGTATTTCCTAACAGTATCATACAAACCAACAAATATTGGATACATCGGTACGTTACTTTAAAATTAGTGAGGCAATTAAAACTTATGGAAATATTTGTACAGGTTAGGACAGTGCACTTTGAAGGGCTTGTAAAACTTTTCGGCTTCCTACAACGTTGAAAGAATATTAACAATAACCTAACTTAGCAAAAATAGCCATAATTTAGCAAAAATTCCCTGTCAGATAAATTAAGGTTGATAAACCTCTAAGAAATCTAATCGCAAAATTCCTAGAATTTAGAATTGTGTAAATTGAAATTCATTTAACAAAATCTTATGAATTTCATTTTTCTTAAATTTTATTTAGATTTTTTTGTTTTAATTTTTCTATAATAAGAGTTGCCAGAATGCCCTGTTGTGTCCAGGTTTTCCCGGATATTCAATACAAAATTTGGGATCAGTCCAGCCCGGCCCAATTACTCGGATTAAAAAAAAAACAAATTGTGATTTGAAGTTTTTTTTCCATTGATGCCTCCAAATCGAAATTTTTGGAGCAACTTTTCCCTCTTGATTTTTGTTTAGTAATTTCTGGGTTTTGTAAAATAGTTTCCCGATATTGCCCGGACTTATGGTCGTCAATTTTAAAATTAAATGCTCGGATTGTGCCAGGTTTTGAAATAAAATTGTAGGATTTGTAGGATTGCTGGCCTAGCAGAAATTCGTGTGATATTTTCCAGACTTCACTTGATCCAGTTGAGGTTAAATATATTATTTGAAGCTGACCATGAAGAGGTCTCTGGAGCCACCACTTTTCGTTTAAAGCAGTTTTTTCTTATTTCGGATCCATATAAACTAAGATTGTCAGAATTTTTTCAGCACGTTTCCGGGTCAAACAAATGCGGAAATATTAATATACAAACCTGGCATTTGATTTCAAAATTGACGACTGAAAATCCGGACAATATTCGGGTACAATTACTCAAAACTCAAAAATTTCTGAAATAACGAATTTTTTTTTGGAGGCATAAATAAAAAAAATTTACAACACAATTTGTTTTATTTTTTGTTTAATTTGTCAAAAAAATTGTATAAATCGGGTACAAAATCCAGGCAACCAAACTGGGCCGGACTGTTCTCAAATTTTATATAAAATATCCGGGCAATTTTTTTTGTTACGATTATAGTCTTTTTACCATCTTTATGGCATTCGCTACTTTATCAACGTAGCAGTTGGCGGATCGTTATTGAAAAACTTATCCGGTACAACTGTGTTCGATGTTTACTATTGGGCTCGAACTCGCGGACATCGGCTCAGGAGACAACAGACTTGCCAACTGAGCTATATCACAAGCCCTCATATCCGAGCAATCTGGCAACCTTCATATAAACAATTATCAGCCGTTTTTTCATATCCTTTTTACAACCGAGAACAAAAAGACTTATTCTTTAAAAAAAAAACAGTTTCAAGTGAAATAGCTATATTCAAGGCCGTAGGAAGAACCGACTCATAGGGAGGGGGGGGGGGGGCGGGGGCGCGCAATCTTCCAAACTATTTTGCAAATTCAAAGATTTTAACCCTTGATGGATATAAATCAAATTAAAAAAAAGTAAGGGTTAAAAATTATCAGATTCTCGGATAGAATTTCCTTGATGCAAACTTGAACCTAATCAATGATTTAAGTATGAAATTTGTTTTAAAAAAAACTGCAATATTAACATATTGCGGACCAAGTACGAGATTTCTCGTTTTTTCGTTTGCTGATCCATTAAAAAGCAAATTTTTTTAACGTATAAATCTAATAATGAAACCTCATTCTACAAAATTTAACACAAGTTTTCCCGTAACACAAATATCTATATTAAATTGGCAGAATTTTGTTATTTGATTTCTGAAACACAAAGTAACAAATTATGGTGTCTTTAATTATGTAAAAAATACACTGGGAAAATATAAAATTTTGTGCAGATTTTTTAGGTGAAGATGTTTCTTTAACAGCAAATATTTTTCATAAAGAATCAATTCCATTATGAAAATCCTGTGGAAGAATTTTTCAAATAGAATTTGGGGTTTTCGGATGAAACAAAGAACTCAAATTCTACTTTTAATTTGTAATTTTCAATCAAATGGTGTTTACAAACTTATTTTGTTTAAAAAAATAAATATGGAAATTGAATTGACGAGCTATCTTAACACATCAAGGGCCGCGAAGAAATCTCTGACGAGAAACACCGAAATTCGACATTCTATATCTATATCTATATCTATATCTATATCCAGATATAGATATCGTATTTGGTCTGCAATGTTTTAAGCTTATGATCTCTTAAATTTCTGTACAATTTATATTGTTGGTAAAATTTCTTTACATTCTGAATCGGAATTCTTTTAAAAAATCTGATAAAAATTCAAAAAACGATAATGAAATCCTTTTTAGTTTGAATAAAACACTTTATTAAATTTGAGAAGCTTCTAAAAATACCGCTCCTGGATCTGATGGTCTAAAATTAAAGTTTCTATAAAGAATATTTTCACATTCTCTAAAACGACGTGGTGAGGTTGTATAACATGCATCTTCATTATAATGTATGTATATCCACCTGGATTATTCACAGCAGGAATTATTACTTTGTTACCAAAAAAAGAAAACTGTCATGAGTTACAAAATGTAAGACCCATAAGCGTGCTTAATACTGATTATAAAATTTTTTCCAAAATTCTTTGGATTAGATTACAGCCGCTCTTGAGCAAGTTGATCAAATAGCAAGTCTTATAGCTAGCTCATGTATGCAAAATCTTCAAACTATCAGGAATATTCTCATACAACCTCAACGTTCAAAAAATTTCAAGTGTTTGCTTTTGAGTTTAGATCTTGAAAAAGTATTCGATCGCGTCGATCATTGTTTTATTATGGCGGATCCTTGAGAAATTTAACTTTCCTATAAAATTTATTAATAATATCAAAAGACTTTACTTGAATGCCACTTCAAAAATACTCTTTAATTGTCCTTTGAGCATGGCTCTTTTTTGCTTATACATAGAACCCTTAATAAGGATGTTACATGAATCGATTAATGGATGCTTAATAGACAGTTGTTTTGTTAAAGTTATTGCTTATGCAGATGACATTACATTATTCATTCGAAATAGTTTTGAATTTTATGAAGCTCCAGAACTCATAAACTATTTTCAACTAAATCAATATTAACAAATCACAATTTATGCGTTTGAACATCTGTGTTTCAGGGCCTTATTTGATAAAATAAGTAGAAAACATAAAAATACTAGGTGCTCTTATTAATAAAACTTTTCGTACCACGATAGAACATTGCTATACAGATTTGTTAAAAAAATTACAATTTTCGCTTTCTTTACACAGTAAACGTCATTTGAATCTCGTACCAAAATTTTTATTCTTAATTCGTATATGTTGTCGAAAATTTGGTATGTCGCTCAAAAATTCCCTCCATATATATATATATATATATATATATATATATATATATATATATATATATATATATATATATATATATATATATATATATATATATATATATATATATATATATATATATATATATATATATATATATATATATATATATATATATATATATATATATATATATATATATATATATATATATATATATATATATATATATATATATATATATATATATATATATATATATATATATATATATATATATATATATATATATACAAGGTTTTAAAACAACAGTTATACCTGCCCACATATACAAAGGTAGTTTATCTTTACAAGATATTGTTATCGAAGCTAAAAGTCTGTTTATAAACGATATTCTTTTAAAAATTGGTACTCAGAGCCAAATGATGATTCTTTTATGTTAAATCAAACACTATGGCTAGTTGTTGAAGCTACGTGTTTTAATTTAAATAACCATGGGAAAAATGACATCAATTGATTACGAGAGTTTCAAAAAGGGGTTTGCGAAAAACGTTGGAATAGTAAGGAAATTTTTAATAAACATTTTCGAATTTTTTTGAACATCTGTTAACAGGAAAGTTGAGGATTGAAAATAACAAAGAATTATAAGAACTATAAAAAAATTATTATAAGATAATTTTGTAATAAACACGATTATTGGAAAAAAATCAGAATCTGAATTATTAATAAATTGCGCTTTGAATCTGTATCCGAATTTCCATACTATTTCTGAAATGTACAATAAATACGATTTCCGGATCTTATTCCAGATCAGATTTTTTTGAGCCAATTTTTAAAGCTCTCATTCATGAATCTATTATTTTAATCTGTAGTTCAGGTTTAATCTAAATTCTATATTTAAATTATTTATTTTTAGCTGTATCGTGAATCAGAATTAAAATATGAGTTTACAAAGATCTGAATCTGACTTTCCAAATTTGAATTGTCCTTTTGAAGCTTTAAATTTTTGAATTTTGTGTGAGAACTAAGTTTAAGAACTTCGAATTTGAATATAAAACAAAATTCTTCTTTTTTTCATATTCGCCAAACTATTATCAAAATATTGAAAATGCATATGATATGCGAAAAAAATAATTCAAATTTGATATCAAATGCAAAACCAAATTTGAATCAGGATTTCTAAGTAGCTTTTTTTTCTAATTTTTTATGATTATTCGAACTGAAAATCAAGAATCCTGAACTGAATACAGAATCAGAAATACGAAAATAGAAATACAATTTTGGTTATGGGAAAATGGAATCAGAACCTCCGAAATGGGTTTAATTTATAATTTAATATTCAGATCTAAATTTCTATAAACAAGTGGAAAATTTTTGAAAAACTGTAGCAAAATTTGAATTTGGGATGGGGTTTATGAGGTTCTGGCATTAGTTTTTAGTTTACATTTTTACTCTTGAACAACTTTACTATCTTATCATATTTTGATTAATAATTCAAAATTTTGAGTGTAGAGTAGAATACCTCGTTTTTTTAAACTAATGTAGGGGAGTAGGAGGTTTTTATTTTCATGTTTAAATATTTCCTCAAAATAATGAACAACAATTTTATGTTATTATAACTTTTTAATTACTCTCTGGAGCCTCTAATGAACTTTGAAATTTGAAATCATGTTATCAAATACTTGAAACTAAGCGAAACGTAAAATATGTTAGGTTTCTCAAAAAATTGAGGATATGCAATGTGTTATTTGAATTCTTTATTCTCATCAAGTTTTAAAAAATTGAGCTTTAACCGAGATTACTTCCAAAATGCTCAAAGGAAACTATTAAAATTCGTATCCTGTATTCTTCATTGGAAGAGATCTTGCCTAAACGATTTTTTTGCCCATGATTAGAACCCTACCTCTGATCACCTGAAACAAGGCTTTATCTATTGACGACATCAAATAACACTAAACCAAGCTTATTTTCAAAGATAAAATCACCTTTGATGACGAATGAAGATCAAATTCTAAAATAATCCATAAACAAATTGAATGAATTGAATATGTATTGAAATTTTGTTGAAATTGAAAAAAGATCTCTGGAGCCACTGTACTCCTAAATTTTTAAGTGTTTTTTCTGCATTATTGGTTGAATATAAAAATTTTGAAGGGAAAAACACACATAATTGAAACATTGTTTGTCATTGAATTGGAGGAAAAACTCGAAATGTTTGGAAAAAATCGTATTTGAACAAAAATTTCACCTTTTTTTCTCCCGCCGTCAAGCATTCCAAAACTAAAAAATAATGCATTTTCAATTTTTAACACGACGAAAACCTAACGAAGTACTTTCCGATATTAATAATTGCAATGTATTTATCTAACGACAAAAATTTTATTTCGGATCAATTTGGTGCTCTCTGGAGCCACCACTTGATAGTTAAAATAAGAATTCATTTCAAAAAGCGATTTAATATTGGGAGAACAATCGTTTTCAAGGACATATCATAACTATTCACAGAACTAGTTCACTCTCTGGAGCCACTACAGGTAACACTTTCTTCAATAAGGTCAAAAAAAATTCCTTTTCCGTGTTTTCTAGCCCTTGAGGACTAATTTCAACTTAGTGGGGAGGATTGAAGCGTAATATAACATCGCAGGTATTGTCTTCAAAATATCAATTTCGTTTAGAAGAAATTGATGATTTTTTAAATCAAAAACTGTTTCCAAAAACATTTACAGTTTTTTGGATGATCCGAATCAAAAGTTTCGAATGAATACTCTAGTTTCGTGTTTTGGCTTATGGGAACAAAAAACTACAGAAATTTAGTTTTTCCCGTTAGGTTGAGTGTGGGAGTCTAAATGAAAGCAGTTTATTGTATTTGGAAGTGGCTCCAGAGGGCAAATTTTATTTACTGTTGATGTAATTTTTTATTTTTTTTTGTAACAAAAACTATATCAACTGAATCTTTAACTCTCTAGAGCCACAACACGTGATACTGTTGGAAGAAGGAAATTGTTAAGACATTAGTTTATAATGATTTTTTTTAAAAAGCATCTGAACATTCAATATTTAATCTACGCCGTCCAAAATTCTTTCATCCTTCTAGAACAGTTCTCATGAAACGAAATCACATTTTTCTAACTTCATCTTCAACTAATGCCATTTTCTCTCGTTCGTTGCACGGGTTAATGTTTAAAAAATCTCTCGAATAATTCTGCCAGAATATATTGACCATATGAGGGAGGGCAAACCCCCAAACAGAGCTATCAGAAAGCACAAGAAACCAATGACCCAGAACTAGTTTCCAGATTGGTTTTGGCCATTGTTCTCGATTTCTGGGCTTTCGTCGTCGCTTTAGAGAGCCCAAGAATTGAAACAATCAATTCCGGATGCGCCCGTTTTCGATGACGATTCCGTAGACTGGTTTCGTTTACCCGAATCGGGTGTGTCCTTTCAGCTCTGCTAGCAGTCAGGCATGTCATGGTAGACTGAGTCGATTTGGGGTCATTTTGGAATTTCTCAAACCCTGGGGTCTAAAAAGCTTCGTCTTGGTCCAAAACTCATCCATGATTTTTTGCAAAATTTTTAAGTAACGTTTACATGAGTAAATTTGAACTTTTAGGTCTGTATGGGAAAATTGAATATTTTGTACTGAAAAATCAACATCATTTTTGTTTCGTCTGTGGAGCCGAGCCAGATTATGGTTTTTGTGCCAATTTATAAAATTCTAAAAAGAAATTTTCCGCTGAACAACTTTGCCGAAAACCTTAACTTCGTTTTCTATTAGGAAAAAAAGGTATTAGCTGTTTAACAGGGGTATGGCCCATAATGTTACCGGAAGCAATTTTCCGATTTGGCCTTTTCCGTCACGAGTTCGTCTTTTTCTCGGCACCCAAAAATCTCAATGGGAATTCCATTTTGGCCTGATTCATCTGCGCTGGCTGGTACTGAGTTCAATATAGGAAAGAGCAGAAAAAAACGAAAACAAAATGGAAACAATCGAATCGTGACCACTTCAACAAAGTCTGGAGAAAAACTCTTGTTGCGGGTTTTTTTCTCTTTTTTTTTCATTTATTTCCAGCAGTGGACTGACTGGATCGGACCCAGGCCACATGAGCATCGGCGTTGATTTTTTACGATATATCAACCAAATTTTTGAAATTACAGTGATTTGCATCTTTCACAGATTTTCAGCTAGGTTTAGTACTAATTAGTCATATTTATTTTTATTTTCTTCTCGTTCTTCTCCGGAACATTCAAGCGAGACATGTTAACGAAAAATTTCTGACAGAAGATCCGTCAAGTATCCGCTACAAAGTGTTTAAAATATATTTTAAATCAGTACTCGCATGAGTTTCCGAAGAAATGAACTCGTTTTGTAGTGATCTAAAGCCTCAAAGTGGCTCCAGAGAGCTTATCTCTAACTAATCCCTACGCCCATGAAACTGCTTCTATCGAATGACGAGAAAAAGTCTCCGAATCAGCGTGTGAATTGAATAAAAATTTCCACTTGAAAAAACACTAACCGCATCTGGGCGCTCCGCGGCGGAATCGTTGGGTTATAAACCCAGTAGTAAAAAGAGTCTAAAGGGTAAAGCGCAAAAAAAATTAAAACACTACACTTTTCGTTCGACACACAATCGGCCCCGAAACTCTTTGCCGAAAATGAATGGCGCAGCAATCTGACGGTGAGGACGACGAATGAGCAATAAATTGAAAAATGCAAATGAATTTTTCTAAAGGTATTTCCGGGTGATGAAGGCGGAACAAGAAGAGACTCCGGGTAGGTTGCCGGAATCGATTCCCGCAATTTGCCAGAATGAAGTGCAGCACCTTTGATTCGAAATAGCTGAAGCAGCCACCATGTTTCGGTTCCTTTTTTCGCTAAACTTACCTACTCTGCCGGTCTGGGTTTTCCGCATTTGTACTTGCGATTTGCGAAAATGAAATAGTTAAGAACGATAAAGTGAAGTGCAAACCGAAATTATTCGAAATTGATTTCGAGGGGGGAAACATTTGCCTCAATTGGAGCTTTCCTCTTGTATGGGTGGAAAAGTTTGCGGTAGCTATTTTAATCAATATTTCGATTGCAGTTCGATGCTCTTGTGAATTTCAGTACATTGTACAGAACCTTAACATTTTTGGGAATATTTGAAGAGTTCTTGATTGTATCCGCAACTGAAGAATATAATTCAATCTAACTTTTACTGTTTTAACGAGGTGAGTTCACTGGATAATCTTAGTTCGAACAGAAAAAAGAAGGTACCAGTCGGAATCACGTTTCACTTTCCACTCAAACAATCAACGCTGACGACGGTCCTTTTTTTTCGATTTCATTGGTCCAACATCCAATTTATGCTGTAGCCAGTTCGTGTTTCTGGCAGCTCGTTTGCTTATTTGGTCAGTAAGATTGGGTTTGGGATGGCAGCAGTAAAGAGCAAGCTACTACTAGTACGCCAAACGAGGTTAAGCAGGTTAAGGAAAAAGCTCTTCCATCAGATGAGACCTGGACAAAGGTCACAGATACGATGATTTATTACAATCACAATGATGTTTCCCAAAGAGATGCCAGAACCTTTGCAACCTCCTATATACAGTAGAAGGAGCTCCTGACGGTTTCCCAAAGTTGACCGGGAGCAAATATTTGACCTGATCTGCTCGTTGCATCCCCTCTTAGAGGAAAACGTACACCCATAGTTCAATCACAATTCTTTTTAACCAATGTTTTCAAAAAATCTATTTTTTACATTATTAACGTCGGAAGAATAAATTAGGACATTCAACTCTTTGTCTAAATTTAAACCGGTATTCAAAGTTGAGAACATTTTTGCTGACAAAATTTTCCATTTATTCGAAGTTGTGGGTGTACATAAAAAGACAATTTGCTCGAAATTGTTTCACGTGAACTTTCCCCCCATTAATGCGAACCGGTGATTATTTTCGCTTTTAGGGGTAGTAGCATCTTATCTTGCTGATTCTTGAGAATCCTCATTTCATACTTTTTTTTCGTGTTTTCGAGCTTGAAACACTGCAATTTTATTAAGCTACAATGAGCTGAATGAAGGGAAATCAAACAACACAGTATTGGATTTTCCATGCGCTTCGGAAAATAAATAAATTTAAAAAAAAATCCCAAGTATGATTACTTACCGTACTGCATGGTTCGGACGATTTCCAAACTGCGCACCGGTTCGCTCGTCGGAAGGGCATCGATTTCCTCGATCACGACCGACGACACCTTCTTGTTCGAATCGGCCGATTCGGCGTTTACGGTTTTGATTATTTTTCCGTGGTCTGAAAATGAAAAAAAAGAAAATAATATAAAAATAACCACGTGATATTGCTAGAGAGAAGGCCTTTCGACCAAGTACAAATTAGCCTAAATTCATAAAAAATGTATTTCTGAAAGATACAAATTATCTTCAAAATCAAACCAAGACGATTTCTTTGAACAAATGGAAGATTTTTTTTGGCACACCCTGTATTACTGCCTAAGCATAAAAAATTGCTGTATTCATGCTATTGGATTAGAAATTGTGGATTTTGTAGTGATAAAATTGTATCCATTTCAAACTAAAGGGTGAAAAAACAATTTATAATCCATAACACATTGGATTTATTTTGATTATTACTTCATCATTAAAATTACTTTTTCATGTTTCTTATTCCTACTGCTTTTTTGCACTTAAAAATTTCGAATTCTGAGAAATCCTGCTTGATTATTCAAGTATCAAAGTTGTGTTCTTTAGTTACAACTTGTCATTAGTTGACTAGAGCTGGAACTATATAATCCACAAATATAAAGCAATACATTATGTAAATAATGTTTCTTGATTTTTATATTTCGATATTGAGGTCAGTTTTATAGAACAATAGATCAGCACAGAACATTTTTTGCTTCATATAGATTTTATAACCCTAAACGAACGCTAATCAAAGTATTTTCAAACCACCTTTTTTTGACCTTTATACGTTGAAGATTTGTTGATTTTGCTTTGATTGTTGGTAATTAAGTGAATACGTTAGGAAAATGAAACAAATTATTATATTCTTGATGCCTCGGACGTCTTTTGGTAATGAATTCTTTGCCTTTTTGCCTTTCTTTCAGAAAGGTATAGTTATCGGTCGATTTGGGAGATCCTTAATTTTGGGTCTTAGATATACCTTTATAGGTACCTATCGAATCAGCTCGACGAGTTCAGACGATGTCAGTGTATTTGTGTGTGCTGGTGTGATTTTTTGTAAACATTGTCCACACGTTTTTGCGAAACTGGGAAGTTCAATAAAAATGATTTTCGTCTTAAAAAATTTGATTTTTTTCCCTCTTCAATGTATAAAAGAAAGAAAAAAAAAACAAAATAGTTTGAAAAAAAGTTTCATAGTAATTATCATCAAATCATCACTCCAAAAAACGTGTCAATTTGGCTTGCTAGCCACAACCAGCAATCACTAAAATGAAAATTATCGTGTATATGACGTCATATACACGATGGGCGCGTTCGCTACACGCTATTCGCTACACGATGGGCGCACTCCACTCCCACTCATAATGTCTTCATGACGACAAAACGAGCGATAGAAAAGGGAGTAAGAATTTTACTTTTTTACCAGCTCAGTGTTAACCGAACCGGTCTCAAAAATTTTGAAGCCGAAGCTTCAAAACCATATTGTGATAATATGGAGTTTCATAAAGGGGTACAACCCCGAATTGCCATGTCAAACCGATGGGTGTAGGGTTCAACCAGGCTTCGGATTCATTTGAGAGCAAACACCCACGGAGCTAAAATCTGCACTCCCTCTTTAAGCGGCGTGAAGGAATGAGAAGGAGTGACCATCTGCCTCGAAGATGTCATGCTCCTAGGGAGTTCTTTTTACCTCTCGCTCCGCTCTTAAAAGATAAATGAGCGCTCTTCGGGAGCGATCCCTAGGAGAACGCTTTAAGACTAACGTTATGAGCTGGGAATCTGGCTGGTTCGTGTTCGTTTGTTTGGTTTGCGCCGGCGGTGTCATTAGGAAATGATTTAATATGAATAACGAAAGGACGTGTCCCCGCTGATTATTTTGTTGAGAAGAGTGGCTCAAATAAGCAGATTGTTATGTGAAGTTTACATGCAAAGTTTAAGTCAAATAGCACAAGAAGGGCCTCTAGTTTGTAAAGAAATTTGAAATATTATCTTCGGGTAGCTATTATTTCATCAATAACCGTCAAACGGGGCATTATGCAACAGCCGGGTTAGATGCTGCATTTGTATACCAACCCAAGAGGTGTTATTTTTCATTTGAATAAAATGTAGTGAAGTTATCATTTAATGATAACAAAATAATGATGACTAATTTCCTAACATTCTGAGATAGATTTTTATATATTTTGATTCTGATTTAAAAAATTCAAATTAAAAAATTGTGCCATATATTATTTCAAATGCCCTTATAACATTTGAATAATTCAGTTACCAATCTGGGCTGAAAATTCATTAAAATGCAAATCAAAGATTCATCTTTTAAATCTTGATTCTATATGCTGTTATGATTGATTCACTTCACGCGTTTGTTGAATTCAAAATATCATCTATCATAACATGAACTTTTATGATTTAAGCTAGATGATTTTTCACCCCTTAATGTACGCAGCACCTTTATGGTTTTAAAATCATTTTTGACAGAAAATCATATAATGAACTTTTATGATTTAATCTAGATAATTTTTTACCCCTAAATGTATGCAGAACCTTTGTGATTTGAAATCATTTTTGACAGAAAAACATAACATGAACTTTTATGATTGAAACAAGATAATTTTTTACCCTCAAATGTATGCAGCACCTTTGTGGTTTTGAAATCATTTTTGACAGAAAAACATAACATGAACTTTTATGATTTAAGCTAGATGATTTTTTACCCCTAAATATATGCAGCACCTTTATAGTTTTAAAATCATTTTTGACAGAAAATTGTAAAATTTTATTCGAACAAAACAAAAACTTACTGCATTTGGTGCTTTATGCGTTATGACATCAGAAATATATCTTAAACTATAAATTTTCAAACGTTTTCATTTGATTTTTTCATTTATTGTTGCCACTTATCTAGACCTCTTTTAGAAAGGTGAAAATCGTATGTTTTTGTAGATTTGAAAATAGCTGGGGAAGCAATAATTTTTCTGACTACGTAATTTTGATGTCCCATCAACCTTAAGCCTTTTGATTTAAAAGCAGAATGATTATCTGTGGACGTTAAGTTTTTAAAAGCCATGTAGGTTGATAAGTGTGCAGGATGTTCTTGTTTACAATACTTCTTTCAACACCAGCCGATTTCTTTGTAAAACATATTATCTGAAAGCCTTAACTTCGACAATCGTTTTACATGAACATTGAATGTTAATTAGAGTAACAATGTTAACGTTGTTTAGGTACGAATATAGTATAAAATTCGTTTTGCTTACATCGTCGCACAGCCACCCCCATCAGCCAGCCAGTAGCTGTGAGCTTCTTGGAGCAATCAAATATGTACCTAACTCGAAGCAATTCTGAATCGTCACACGCAAAGTGATTTCTCCCAGGGAGGCCTCTTTGGGAGGAGCTCAGAGCCTCTGAGGGAGCAAAGAGTGACTGGCGCTCCTAGCGATTCTGGCGGTAAGAGATGCGAGAAAGAGTGGTTTTCGATTGCCAGGAGTTTGGGAGTTCCTCCTCAATGAGTGGTACTGCTCTCGCCTCTTATGAGTCACGCCTCAGGATGCGTCCGAAGCCTGGGTTCAACACCGCATTTTTCTGCAGCGATGGCTGGCTTCGATACGTCGAAGCAAGCGTGAATCTGTTAGATAATTTTGTAGTAAGTTTGAAAAAGGGCGAACGCACCAAATGTAAACAAACATAGCATAACATTTCATAAGGGCGAAACTATCAGTTAGCTCGAAAAAAAAACGCTTTTGAAACTTCGGAACATCTAATCAAATCCTATTTCAAAAATCGACGCTATCTATTGGCCCTACCCGGATAAAAAAATCCTATTTTAAATAGGCGTAATTTCGCGTTCAAAAGAAAATGCATCAACAAAAAGTTTCACCCAATTTAATTTTATCAACTGTTTTAAAGTTTAAAGTGATTTTTTGTACAGACGTGTTAATTTCAAAATGTTGAATTCCCTGGACTTTAAAGTATTTCTGATTTTAAACTTAACTAAAAAAAAATCGGGTCCAATAGTGAGTTTCAGAATCCAGATTAAAATCCACAAATTCAGATGCAATCCAGCGCTAGACGATTTTCAAAACAAATTTACAAAACCGACATAATGGACAAAAATGTCAAAATAGTCAATTACTACAAAAATGACAATTGTTTAAATTTTCTTAAATTACAAAGTGTATCAAATTTACATAATTGATAAAATTGATAAAAATTACAAAATAGACAACATTCACAAACTTTAATCAAGTTTTAACAAGCCTGACATATTTCGCAAATATGGGAAAAATTGACCAAAATTGACCAATTTTGAATGGATTGACATAAATTATAACATTTACAAAATTGACAAAACTGGATAGATAAAATGAATATAAATCATAAAACTGAAAAAGTTTTCAAAATATGCAAAATTGACAGAATCAATATAGAAAAAAATTAAACAAATTTACCAAACTGACATAATTTACAAACATTTCAAAATAGTCTATAATTACAAAAATGACATGATTGTTAAAATCATCAAAAATTACAAATTGGACCAAACTTGCATAGTTGACAAAATTGAAAAAAAAATGACAACATTCACAAACTTGATAACCTGACAAATTTTGCAAATATGGCAAAAAATGTGCCCTTTTCAAAAATCGACCTTACGTTGGGAATCATTCGTTGGCATACCCAGAATCCCATTATTTTCTTCCAATAAGATTCTATATTCCCTACCCAGAATGAGAGCAGCAGTGGTATAATTTTTTTCAAAAGGGCGTGCGGCCAAATGTTAACAATCAAATTGTCAGCTGGGTGAAAAAGTACCGTTTGAAGACTTACATTTTAAACCTAATTACTTTCAACGCGATTTTCTCGAAACAGCTTTCGTCCTTTCCAAAAATGAATCAACATATAAATCAAAGTTTTTAGCATACCTATCAGGGGCATTCTTTCTTGTATACTAGTAAGAATGCCCCTGAAAGGTATGCTAAAATAATTTATACCACTGCTGCTCTCATGCTGGTTAGTGAAAATAGAATCTTGTTGGAAATAAAATAATGTGATACTAGGATCAACTGATCTAGCAGTAGCATGTATATTGACAAGTTAAAGTCAAAAATCAAAAATAAATATTTTAAATATTGTCGAGTATAAGTTTTTGCATCATTCAATTTCACTTGCCGTTCTAAATGTTCTAAATATTGACAAATCTACCCAAGTGGACAAAATGGACAAAATTTACAAAATTTTCAAAATTTACAAAATTCACAAAATTTACAAAAGTTACTAAGTTTACAAAATTTACAAAATTAACAAAATTTACAAAATTTACAAATTTTACAAAATTTACAAAATTTACAAAATTTACAAAATTTACAAAATTTACAAAATTTACAAAATTTATAAAATTGACAAAATTGACAAAACTAATAGAATTGACAAAATTGACAAAAATGATAAAATAGACATAATTGAAAATATTGACATTTCAAAGTTGTCAAAATGTTTAATATCTATTGTTAAATCGATAGATAATTGTAATCTACATTGAAGCATCGTATTTTAGTTTAGCAGTTGAAAATTTATTTAATTTTTTTTCCATTTATTCGCTTCCTTTTCTTGAGAGGTTGAATTATTTGAAACACATGGTTAGGAATCTTTTTTTAAAAATTATACCCTTCATTTTTAGACCTCTTCTATTTTATAAATATAAGATCATAATGTCATAGAAACGGGATCATACAAGATATCCCAGAATTCAATCATTCAAAATTTTTCAATTAGTTTACAATTATGTTTTTTTTTTTTTTAATGTCTTTATTATAGAGATTTTCAGCTTTCAGCTGGTTCATCTCTTACAATTATGTTATTATTTATGTGAAAATTATAATTATTTCAAAATACCTTCATCCTTTAAAAAATTTAGAATCCTAATTTCTTAAATTCATTTAGGATTTACTACGTTCGAAATACTTTAATCATTACTCAGAATTTATAAATCGATCATTTTATTATTTTGTGTCATGTGTATCCAAATATAATTTTTAGACTGTAAGAAAGGCTACAATCCACTGTTAAGTGTATTAAATCGGGTTTTTTATTATTAAAATAGGTATTTGCAAAAAGGCGACAAGGTATCAAATTCTGAATTGTAATTTTAAATCAAAACATGTTTGAAATTCTGTAGTCTTTATATGGCCAGCAAATTTAGGCTTTTACAGTGTCTTATTTCAAAATCTTTATTATACTACTTACATTTTTTTTTTAATCTTGATTCAGAGTATAAAACTTTATTTAAATTGAACAACTATTCTAGAAGACCCACAAACATGCTGAATATTGATTTCCTTTTAAAAAAACACGTGTTTCATTGCAAAACGCTTAAGTTGTCATTAGACAAAGTGAAGCGTACAGGGTTGTTAGCGATTTTTCGTTTTAAAAAATGATGATTTTGCCGGTATTTATTATTCTCATTTTTAATATAAAATAATGATAAATTAAAAAAAAAAGCATTGGCAAGCCCTCACATTTCTAACAGTTGTTTCCAAAAATTGTTAACCGGTAAGAAATCAAGATGATAGTCTTTTCGTATCAAATTGACGAATGCAGAATAATGAATATATGCAACGAAATTTGCATATATTCATTATTCTACACCACAATTTTGCGAAAAAAAAGTCCGGTGAATTTTATCTTGAAATTATAATGTAGTTCTTCGAGGCCACTGTGATAATTTCAGTTTTTCTAGAATTTATATAGAGTCGTAGAAAAAAATTGTATAGTTCGTATATAAATATGTAGAAAATACATCGAAACATGATATCAAATCAGCTTGTCAGCATTAATAGAGATTTGTCTTACAGAACTTAAAATCATCAGATTGCCGGATTTGTTTTTGTGTTACTCCAAAAAATCATATGATCATCACAAGAAATCGGGAAAATCCTTTTTTGTAGTAAAATACATTAATTGTTGAGATCCGGTCTGATTTTGGAAAATAGAATATGGTCAAAATTAACTCACTGGAACATTTTTCCAGTAACTGAAAAATTGGGTTTTCAAATGAATCACAACTCGATGCAAATCACAAACTACCCATATGTTTATGAAACATGTTTAACAATATTTTTCATCAAGCTGTTTAATTCATTTTCACGAGCAAAATATATGAATATGAATAACATAAGCGAGAATGAAGAAATTAAAAAATGCGAAAGAATTTACGTCGTGACCGGGATTGGAGTTCACGCCTTCTGAGTTAACTCTCTACCTCTTACCACGAAGCCACTCAACAGTGGGTGTAAGGGACTTCGAAACTCGGTAAATGTTCTCTTTTTTCGGGAAATGGAAAAGACACGTTCGAGTGTCAACGACCAACGGCAGAATACCGAATATTTACCTTTTCAATTATTCGAACAAACGAATATTCGGCGGAATATTCGATCGAATATTCTATTGAGTTTTTTTTTATGAAAAAAAAAAAAAAAACTTTGATTACTTCCATTTCCTTCCATTTCTCCCATTTTAATGCCCTTCATGTGTTTCAGTCAATTATTTTTAATCAGATGATATTATCAGATGATGTATTACATTATCTTATTCAAGTGAGGATCTTTCTGATTTTCAAAATGTCACCAATAACTAAAAGGACATCGGATGATTTGTCACTTATAGGGCGTTTATCACCAAAAAGAATGGGTTCCTGTGAAATCTGGGACAAAACATGTCGAAACAGGCGCTTATTTGATGCTTTGATTGCTTATTTGACATCGAACTAGATGAAGGTCGAATTTGAGCAAGATATCTTTAAAATTCTTAAGCAAGATATCTTTAAATTCAACCACAAGTATCTATTCGGTCGGGCAATTTAGGGCGAACATTTAAAAAAACAAATGAAAGATTGCAAATCTAAGCAAAATCTATGCATTATTTTAAAACATAGGTAGATACAAGTGAAATATAAAAGAATTTTTGTTTTTAAATTATTATATTATTGAAGTTGTCAGTGAATCACATCACAGCATCAGTGTTAAAATCGTATCCAAGGATTAAACGAAAATTAATGTTCATTTTGAAAAAAATAAAATTCAAATCATTTTTGAACACAAAATCCAAAAATTTCCAAAGAAAAAAATTGAGTTTTTTATTTGATTTAGCGAATAAATAGTCTGAATAAAACCGAGCAAAATTCGGGAAGTTTGAAAAAATATCTGGGCATTCCGGCCAAATTTGACTAATCTCGAATTATTTATTGGATTTATGGACAAGCCTGACTATACATGTCTAGAAAATCTATTCGGCCATATACTTAGCTCAACTCTTTGGCTTATCGGTTTTTGGGCATCATTTCTACAATTCATCATTCACCCGATTCGTGTGAAAGGGTATCGTAAATTAATCAGGATTAATATATCATGCATTTTTACGATAGTGATAAAAAAAGGTATCAATAGTCCATACTTAAATTATCATCTATATTACGATATCATGTTGGCTGGGAAGACTATACACCAACTTTAAATAATTTTTATATTCATTTTTCGTAGCCGGGATTACAAACAATCTGTACAAATTTTTAAATCCCTTATTTTTCCATGAACCGTTTGTTGTTATTTCAAACACTTTGGCAATACAGTGAATCCCCGATTTTGTCACCCCCATGATGCATTTTATTGTGACAAATTGGAGACAGCGATAAAATC
The DNA here is from genome assembly GCF_029784155.1 of Uranotaenia lowii. Taxonomy (NCBI): domain Eukaryota; kingdom Metazoa; phylum Arthropoda; class Insecta; order Diptera; family Culicidae; genus Uranotaenia; species Uranotaenia lowii. Next base: position 218,664,045 of record NC_073692.1, on the reverse strand, counting down.
AGCTAATTTTAAAAGGCTCTGTTTTAAATAATTTTGTTAAAATTAATCATAAAATATAATTACTGTTTCATTTGAAACAGTGTAGGGTGTTTTAGTTGATAGTAAGATAAGTTTTTTTTTTCAAAGAAAGATTATAAAATTTTGTTGCTGTTACTTAAAACACTTTTTTTTTCGACCGGTATTATCAAGAAGAATGAATGATCCCCAGTGGTTGGAATCCCAATGACCTTACAAAAAAACAAGGTATTAAAATATGATTGAAAAATGGAATAACACAACAAAATGAAAGCATGTTTTCTCTGGCTCCAATGGTCATTAAATAAACTTTTTGAACTTGTTGAATTAAAAACTCTTGTATAAAATCGGACATCTTTTCTTTGTGTCATTCATAAGTCATATTTAATATCGCTATTGAAGTTATCATGTTGTATAACAATGTTGTCAATTGACGCGATATCAATTAATCAACCCAAAACGAAAAGTTTTAAGTCTGAGTATTTTTACATTAATTCAAATATAGTGAGAAAATCGGGTAAAAAAATGCGACAAAATCGGGGAAAGACAAAATGGGGTGCAGACATAATCGGTGCGTGACAAAATCGGGTATTCACTGTAGCTGTTTATCGAATTGCTAGACGAAAAAAATTCAAAAAAAATCCAAAGGATATACAACTCAACACACATGCAACCGTTATTTCAATCGACGTGCACGCTTATTCGGTTTTGGACTTTTGAAATTGGTGAAAAAGAATGGGTAAAGCCTATGCCTACACTGATACCGCAATTGACACATTTCTGTGTAAAATTTGACACATTTTGAGCTTAGCTGGGTGATCACATGTTCAGTGTTCGAGGGTCGAACACTCAAAAGTGTAATACCGGATAAGAAAATGTTGGCATGTAAGTTTTAAACATCTCGTAGGGAATGCGGTACTAAAAATTTACACAGATTTTCTGTAGCTACGGAGGTTGATATTTTTAAACAATATCAATAAAGTTTAAATTGAATGGAAATGGAAATAAAAGAAAACTTGACGTTATTTGTACGTTTGGTTTGTGTTTTATTTCATCAAATTTGTAACATTAAAACACTTTTTTTTAGCAAGATCTACTGTTGGTGTTCGTTGATGATAATTTCGTCGTAGATTATTATTATTATTATTATGTTTTTATTTATGTAACGTAAGATTACAGTATCTTTTAAATTGTTACAATGTGGTTGTCTTCCTGATGTGAATTACTTAAACACTAATCGTTCCTTATTTGCTTCTAACTCTATCTGTGTCGTTTTACTCCATGTGTTCCTCTAGTAGCCCTCTCTTAAACTCTGATTTCCTCTGAAGAAGTTTTAAGTTAGTTGGAAGATTGTTCCAATTAACAATACCCCGAACGAAATATGATCTACCATAATGTGATGAACTATGTGATGGAATTAAGATATTTCTAGTGCGTGAATTTCTAAGCGGAATGAGCAAGGATTTCAGATAGTGTGGCTTTCCAGAGTTGAGAATTCTATGCATTATCATGCATGATCGGTACTTATAGAAATTATCAAAAGAACATCCAATAAGATATTTATGTAAGTGGGAAACTCTAGAAAAACGAGATAAGTTGAAGACATATCGCACACATGAGTTCAAGGCAACTCGTAACTTGTGAACCGATCTCTCCGATGCGTTCGAGTAAATGAAATCGCAATAAATGAACAAAGGAAAAACGTAGGCCTTAAACAATCTTATTTTTGTAGCAACATCTAGATGGCTTGTTGTTAAATTAAGTCTTTTAATCGAGCCATAAATCTTGCAGCATTGAGCATTAACCTGACGATTCCATGAAAGATCGCGGTCGAAAATAACACCAAGGTTTTCAGCGTAGTCGACAAAATTTATAGCAGTACCATTCATTAAAAGTTGAGGATAAGAATAGGAGGATTGTTGTCTTCCAAAAAACAAAGCTTTTGTTTTTGAAGGATTGATTGGTAAAAAGTTGGCGTTTGACCATTCGACAAGCTGAGTAAGATCATGATTTATTTTGTTAAAAAAGTCACTTATGTTTGAGGTGTGTTTTTCACAGAGATATATTTGAACATCATCTGCGAAAAGATGCACCGAACAGTACTGTAAAACAGCAGGAAGATCGTTAATGAAAAGCGAAAAGAACAAAGGTCCTAGAATGGATCCCTGAGGAACTCCTGATTCGATTGGAGCAAACTCAGAATAGCAGCCATCAAATAAAACAGTTTGTTGGCGACCCAGTAGATATGAACGCACCAAATTAACTGCTGAACTTGAAAAATTGTATTTAGATATTAACTTGTTTATGAATTTAGCATGTGATACACGATCGAAAGCTTTGGCAAAGTCTATCATAAGAAGTACAGCAATTCCTTTTCTATCTAAGGCATAGGCAATATCGTTATGAACCTTCATCAACGCAGTTTCAGTACTGTGAGAAGAACGAAAACCCGATTGAAATTCATATAAAATGTTATTTTGGTTCAAATATTCTGTTATTTGGCATTTGACAATTTTTTCAAAAATTTTTGAAACTGTACTTAAAATGCTTATTGGTCTCAAGTTTGATAAGTCATGTGATTTGGATTTTTTTGGAATTGGAATAACTTTTGATACTTTCCATTGAAAAGGAAATTTAGAGGTTCTTATAATGGTATTAAAAATATGTTTGAGAGCAGGTAGTATGTGTGGTAAAGCAATTCTAATAAGTTTGATTGGGATTTCATCCATTCCCAATGCATTAGATTGTATTGAAATAACAGCATTTATGATTTCATAGTTTTCAAAAACTTTAAATTTAAATCCATGTGGGTTATAAGGATTATTAAACTGTTCAACGTCAGAACTAGTAAAGTTTGTTGTGAAATAGTTGTTAATTTCATCAGCACTAAAATTAGATACATCAGAGTTACCTGGAGATTTTTTCAATCCAAACTTTTTCAAGTTATTCCAGAAAGTTCTAGCTGGTAAATCAAGATTTATACGTTTTTTATCTTGTATAGTTTTCGCTTTTGTAATCAAGGTGTTAACTCTGTTACGCAATATTTTAAACTTATTTCTATCTTCTTCAGACTTCGAATGTTTCCAGGTGTTATAAGCCAGATTTCTATTAATAATAGCATGATTTATTTCGCGATTGAACCATTCATTGCGACGAGTTTTTTTGTATTTAAGGGGAAAAATCGAGTCGTTTATTTCCAACAAGAATGTATTAAAATGGCTTACAAGTATATCTGAATCATCAATACTCAGAAATCCAGTCCAGTTTGTTTCGGAAAGAATAGTTTGGAGTGCATTTGCATCAAATTTGTTATAATCTCGAAACCAAAAACCGTCCGATTCTAAAATTTTAGGGAAATTCAAAGATGAAATGATTAGATCGTGGTGAGAAACACCTGGTAAAGAGATTTGGCTGAATCGATGAATAGCATCAGGAGAATCGGTTAGAAGCAAATCCAGCTGGGAATTTCCGGTATTATGGAAAAAAGTAGGTTCTTTGTTAATGCAGCTAATATTTGAGCAAGACATGAAATCTTTGAAATTCTGAATTCTTCCAGTTTGTTTTAGAAGATCAATATTGAAGTCACCGATAAAAAACGTATAATTACAAGTTAAAGCGAACTGTTCAACATGAGCAAAAAGTAAATCGGAGCAGTCTTTTTCAGGAGGATTGTAATAAAGGCCGAACAAAAGTTTGCTATCATTCACAAGAAATTCTGTGAGGATAAATTCAGTGGAATTTGCTTCATTATTGCCGGATTTCACGAGAACCCTACACTTGAGGTTGTTCCTATAATAAATGCAAACACCACCACCACGCCTGTTACGATCGTTTCGTATCAAATTGTAACCCTCAATGGTGATAACATTATTACTCACGGCTTCACTAAGCCAAGTCTCGGTCATAAAAATGACGTCCAATTTGCTTTTGATGAAAAGATTTTTAAGTTCGATGAATTTTGAGAACTGACGTGCGCAAAGGCTTTGCACGTTCATGTGGCAAATATTTAGCAAATCGTCGCCTAAAACACTATTAATTACAGCTGTAGGTCATCATAGTTGGACGAGGTATTACTATTTGGATCATTATCCATTAGGAAGAAGAAATATTAAGAAATCAAAGTCTAAAAAGAGGTCACTAGGAGGAAACATGTTTGGAACGACAATCAGATTGTGTGCTGTTCAGGCTCAATTGTCGAACGTTAACGTTAACGAAAGCTGCTAGTAGTATTCGTGTGATAATTTAGGAAGTGTCACCAATACTTTTCAATTTTGGGAACATTAACCTAAAAAATGACCGTGTTCATCGACTGGCTGCCCAGTTCTTCTGAAATTTCTACCGAGAGTTTTTGAGGTTAATTGTCCCGACTCATCTGTACACGCTCAGCAAGGGTGCGTAAGAAATGTCAAAAACAACTCTATGGTAAAGCCACCTTGAACTGCGATTTTGGTTTTGAGACGAATTTTGTTGTCTGCTGTAGTCGTTAGAAACACGAGAGAGCCTTAGCCCCCCGAACCAATGGGAGACATTGAGACCGTTTCGAGACCAACTGTCTCATAGTGCTAAGCTAAGCACCGAACCATGTATCATAAACATAAAAAGAATCCAAAGATACAGTGGTTTTTAGTTCATAGAGTCGCTCTAAAATTCTAAAAAGGGCTTGAATTTCAGCAAACGTTCTTAACAAAGTTATGGTTATTTAGAAATACCGAAAATACCGGTTTTGGGAGGAAGTAAAACCGGCATTTGGTATTGGGAAAATAGTCCGGTATTACCAGTATTTCCATTCCTAATTGTAACTAATATTTGTTACTAATTGAAGGTATGTACATTTTGGAAGTTTTGGTAAGATTTTATTTCTTGTTGATTTAAAATATTTTTTTTTAAACAATTTTGTGGAAAAAAGAATTGAATTTAAATTATCAAATAAACAAAATGAATAATATATCGGTATGCAATGAGTTTTTGTTCATTTAGAAGCTAATTAATTTCAAATTTGCTAAACATGCTTGATTTTTACTTTTACATTTACATTTACATACATATTTACATTTTCAAATTTGAAATGTTTACTATGACTGTATTATGAATATATTTACTCAAATTGGTAGGAAAAGAAAGACTTCTAGAAAATATATTTTAAAGTATTGATAATTTGAAACATTGCTTTGTGCTCGTGCTCGTAAAGAATTAAAAAATGTGAGGAAAACGAAAGAGAAAAAAATCCAATAGTTTTCAAAAAGGTTGTAATCATAGAAAAACAATTTGGAAAATTTAGTATCTAGATATTACAATACAATCCATTCCGTCTCCAACCATTAAAGCCGTTTAGTAAACTCTTCGCTTCAACAGGGATCACGGTTGGGAAAAATGCTAGTTTATCACGAAAGAAATCTGGACGGTATTGATTTGCTTTCAATATTTTACTCGATCCATTTTATCAAACGCCTCATAGAAATAGGAGTTTCCTTAGAAAATGTCTAGTAGCATAAAAGGTGTAGGAAAATCATGATCGTACCATTTACCAAAATGGATCTTGATCTCCTTTCACAAATTAACACAACCCCTTCCTTGGATATTTGAATATTGATTCGCAGACATATAGACCATATATATTTTGACTACTAGGATGTGGCCGGCGCCGTCATTAATCATATAAACCATATGAAAAAGGGAGAACATCAGTTTTGTACAATGAAAATGGCTGCTATTCCCAAGCACCATTCTTTGGCCTCGATTAATCACGGAGTAGCGACCATTGGCGACGTGGAATTTGTTCTGCTTCGCCACGATCATGGATTTCGAAATGTATAATTTGGAAACAAATGTAGAAATACGAAGTTCCTCTAGAATAGATTTAAAAAAAAACTGTAAATGAAGCATTTCGAGTTCAATGATTTAAGGTGGATATGAGAAGTCAATCAAGCTAAGCTAAGCTAAACCCTTGGTTGCAGAAAAAACATCCCATGCTCAGAATTCAGATATTAATTTTTGAAATAACACTAGAATTGGTCTATCTGGCAAATAGGTCTTTTCAACTCAGTTTTTCGATTCTTTGGATAGATTATATAGTTTGAAAAAATGTATTCGATCGGTAAAACTTCTTCTCGGTGAGCCGAAGATAGATAGGTTCAATTTTGAGTAACAATTTAATACCAAACAGTGCAATCAGATTGGTTCTGGTGGAATTCCCATCTGCAGTTTCCGATGTATTGAGTTTTTATATTGAAGTGTTTGTAAGCATTGTTTTTTCCATGAGTGGAAGATTCATGCATCTTTATAACTCCGAGTTCGTTATTTTGTTTTTTCTTTTTACAAAATGTAGCTCCTTCTAGTTGAAAATGGAAAAGACATCGATCCTCAAGGTCCGAATTTTTAAGTTGGATTGTAAATACGACCGTTCATCTGAATCGATCTCGATGATCAATCTTTTCCAGAAGATTGAACAATCATAAATAACACCTCATCTGGGTGTTTCAAACATTTCCGAGTCATGAGTCATAAAAATTTAAATTATCCATATTTCATGGCAATTTTTAAGGGTAATAAATTCAAAATTTGAAGCGCTTTAAAACACCCCTAAATCAAGTCCGATTGAACTGAAATTTTGCTCAGATCAGTTTTTTTTAAAGTTACTGATCCGTTATTGGAAATTGAAGATGAAATTATTGTTCCATTCATCCATTGCAATCTTATTATTTAAGGCTCATGCTATAGGGTATTCTACCTGGTTAGATCGATTTTTTTTATTATGAAAAAGAGTAGACGAATGTGTACCAATAGCTGCGTTTCATTCAATTACCACAAATGTTGTGTATGTGTGGTACTGGTAAGTGAAACAAAATGGTTAATGATGTTGTTACGATGTCTACTTCAAATGCTTGAAAGTAGACTCTATTTTTTTTTTAAATTAAAATAGACATTTTTTTAAGTAATGGCATCTGACATAAAGTGATGACTTTTTTTGGTCCATGATCATCATTTGCGGTGATTGTAAATAGAAGGTTACTAACTATAAAACTACGAAGTGTTTTGAAAAGACCAGGAAAGTTAAATGGTGATTTTTTAGAAAACTTCAGAAAGAGGAACTGTTCTAAAATCTCTTTATCAGAAATTCTGAAATTCCTCGAAAAAATCTAATCAATACATTTGAAAGTAAAGCTTTTGATTCTTGTATGTTAAGTAGAATTTTTTTTTAGTTCCGTAACACCGAGGATCTTTGGAATTCCTCTCTACCAAATATTCGTTTTTTTTTTGTTTCAAGGAATTTAACAGCAAACTGTCATTCTTCCCAAGATAAAAAACGAAAATGTTTTTGCCCTTTTCTAGAATAAAATTAAAGTACGCGGGTTTCTATTAACAGTTGTTTAAACCGATTGGCCATCAGCTTGAAGAATTTAGTGTTTCTAGAATGTTCCATAAGTAATGACTCCATGCAGAAAATTCCAGAAGTTCTTCCACGTGCTTTCGAATGTTCTGGAATTATTCATAATCGATTGCTCGAAGGTTCCAGAACATTCTGATTCTTTCTTACCTTCGTGTTCTCTTTCTTTCCAGAACACTCGATGCATTTATAAAGGGTGTTTGCGTAGCGAGACGTGTCAGTTAAGCTTAACATTCCGTGCACGTTTTATTCTTCGTTTAAGAACAAATTTGTGAAGTTAAGTAAACATCCGCCTTGTTAAGATTTTGTGTTAATCCATATAATTTGAGACATCATTCCTATAATTTTGAAGAGTGATGAATACCTAATAATCTTTGTAAGTAGAGTGCTTGAGAAAATATAAACCCTTTTAAGTAAAAAACCAGTGCAAGTTATACAAGCGTGCTTGTACATCTGGTTGTTTCATGTTCTTTTTTTTCCATGAGATGCAAAACATGTTTCAATAAAATGAATTTAAAGTAGAATTTTCAGGCTACAATTCTGCTGAGCACTACATACATAGCGATAGAAAGAGATATAGAATTTGTAGCGTCGAAAAATTCTAGCAACACTAGGGTAACAATTATTCTTTACTCAGAAATATCGTAATATAAGAAAGCTATTGATTTTTAAGTTCTTGAAAAATTCTGAGAAATTAATCAGTAGGGGAGAGTGGGGTATTGTGGGCCATGGGGAAACGTGGGCCACTTTTAATATCTCAGATGTGTGTTTAGATAAACATCTCGATCCAACTGTCATCGTCGTCGCTTTGCGTGAGCATATATTTCTATATGTTGTTGACTTAAATACGCATCATAAGCTTCTTTTATTTATCAAGCTTAAAAAAGTTAGAAAAATTTATTTTCATAATTAAAAATACACCCGCTAATTGCATCAATGGGGAACCTAAAATTCATTACAAAAATATGCTCATACGCTTATGATCTTAGTTTTGTCTTGATCTATCATGAAAAAGGAATTTTTGATGAAACATCAATAAATCACACAAACGCAACCAATTTGCAAATCACAGCTTGTGGGGAATCGTGGGCCACACATCTTTAACCACCTATATTTTTATGTTTTTATACACATTCAGATCTTAAAATACGTTTTCCCTATCTGTAAAGTTTTCTTATGCCAAATGAAGTTGTGAAAAATATTTTATCCACCATATATAAGGAATTTTGCCAAAACGTTCGCGAGCCAGGTTTTGGAATCTATTCGATCATACACAGCTCTCTTTTTTATATCATCATCTGAAATTGCTTTAAAATAATGAAATGAATTATAAAATCACAGTTTTGGGTCATGTCATAAACATTGCATGTTATTTGGTAATATTGCTTTTTTTAACAGTCTCGAAATAACTCGAAATAAAATCCTGTTGGACACATTCCAATGGCTTAACACTTGATCCCAAGAAATACGAACATCCATTCCGATTGCACTAGACGGAAATGGCATTCGAAACAGAAAGCATCTAAATACCCCTACATCTGAATCTGACATTTTTGTCATTATTTCCTCAACATCAAAGATGATTTACCGAAGGTGAAAATTTCTCCTACATTTTTAACTTATTTTTTAGAACCAGGACATGAAAAAAAATAGAGACGCTCAGAACTCACCTGTTCCAACGAAGACCACGTCGTAGGTTTTGCCGCCGGGAGTTTTGATTTGCGGATCAACCGCAATGGCAGTGAACCGATACCTGTGGGCGGCAGGAAAATGGGGCTAATTAGTGAATTTATCCACCACTTGGAGAAATTAAGTTGGAGGTAAATGCTTTCTCTGTAGCCTGCAGTAGGAGGCTTTTAAATTTGGCAATAAAAAAACGATCCTCTTACATTGTACTGACGCGGGTCAAAAGTGGCGAACCGAAAAATGTTGGCACGTTCTCGTCCATCAGCGAGTGGGTTTTCTTGAAGTTGAGCGTCAGATCCGGCAGGGTGCGGGAATCGTTGTGGCAGGAACCGGGCCGCGGATCGGGAACCTAGAGAAAAAGAAACGAAAAGTTAGTATTCTAAAGAAAAAATTTAAATGTTCAAATATTTCAAACACTAAATGACTGTAGTATCCAATCCTCGAAAAATTAAAATTTGAGTTCAAATCTTCGACGGGAAGGAGAAAATTCTAGACTAAAGCCAAAAAGCCTTCATGGTTGCCACTGGCCTTTGATCTTTTCACATCAAAAGCATCTCAATGTCATCTCATCATAAGCAACAGCCAGCCATCAGTGGAAATGAATGAACCAACAAACGCGGCTCGCGGTTTTCTTACAAAAGCAAAGGTGTTTGCACCTTCTTGATATTGAGTCGGTTGTTTCTCTTTCCCATCTATGAACGAGGCCGTTGCTTCTTAAAAATCAATAGAAACAATCTACTTCAGCATTGTGTATTTATTTTTAGATGATTTTGTTCTTTCAGCATCCGTCGAATGAAAAGCCTCAGACTGTCAGTAGAGATAGGTGAAAAAAGATTCTAAAAAGATGACGATCGAAATGGCGAACTGATTGGGCCCAAAGAAAATAGAAAGAAAAAAAAAACATTTACCTTCGATGGGTTAACAGGTAACCAATTGGACGTCTTGGCGCTCTGCTCCTTGAAGTTTCCCTCGAACGTGTCGGCAATATCCTGTGATTTTTTTTGTGTCGTTGTGCAGCCGAGAAAGAAAATAAAAGCGGAGAAGAAAGAGAAGGTTAATAAAATTTAAACGATATGGTCTAGCGGGTGCAGAAAATTTTATTAATATTTCCTATGGCATTGAGAGGTTTTATGCTTCAATAAGACTTTTAAACGTCCGACAATCTACGAAAATGGGAACCATAACTTGGAATGGTCTCGCTTTGTATAACAAAATGATTTGTTTGAGATTTTTGATTTTAAGGGTTTAAATGTTTGAATCTGGGAATAATATTGAACAAAATTTTGTTCTCCGAAAGAACCGCTCAAAAAAAGCTCCTCATCTGTTATTTAATATCTGTAAATAAACCAGCAAAATAGTTCTATTCATGCAAGGTTGCTTTCCCCACTATTTGAATTAACCGAATGGGAGAATGGCAAACATAGCCACATTATATTTGTTGGATGTTAGGTGTTGGGGGTGTGAATATCCCGAACCAAATCAGAATTGCATTTCCGGAGAACCTCATTGCAAAACTGGTGCGCTTATCATTTTCGGGTTCAGATTCCATGTGGTTCCCGTTAGTTTGCTCGCTCAATTTAGCGCCGCACCCGCTCGGTGTTGGTGTGAAAACATAGCAAATATGGTTGAAAGTATGTGCTCCCACTGACATTCAGTTAATTGGCCCGATCTAATTTTGTTTAGTTATTTGAAGTATTGGGTCGTATTTGGAGGCCTGAAAACTGAAAACGCAACTGAAATTTTCTTCTTTTATAAATGCGTTAAAATGTTAAAAAAATTGTACGTGGTTCGAATCAGCCTTTGTTTAAAAAAAACCATAAATCTGTTATTACAATATAATATAAGGCATAATACTTTCAGAACCTTCACATGTGATCAACTTTCAAGTTCTGAATGTGTTGGCAGTTATAAATTGCACGTGTTGGTCTAATACGCTTTGCAATGAATAAACTTGCTGTGGTAATTAAATATGTCCAATGAATTAATTCGAGCAGCACTAAGCTTTGCTGGGTTTCAGCACAAACTTTTACTTGGAACAGAATCGGTTTTTGGATTTATGGTTTTGATGACTGTTTTTTCTGTATGATATTTTTTCTCAAACAATCCATGATTAAAACTAAAATAAAAAAAAAATTGTTCTATTTGATTATGGGTTATTTCATACCAAGTGATCATGAACCTTCTCCGATTAGGCTCTTAATCAGATCTCACGAATAACGAGAAATTAATACTAAAAGGATGAAGCAAAACCATCTTTTCGGATGCGTTTTCATAAGGCGAATAGAGAATTTTTCTCGAATTTTTCAAATCAAAACTTGATTATCTCAGGAATGGCGCATTTTGTTTTGGGTGATGGTGTGATCATTTTGTATAATTTAACACTGAACAAATTGACGACTAAAATATCGAAAAAAGTGGGAGCATTTTGAGGAAATCGCAATTTGAGTTTGAAAATACACAAATATTGGATCTGCCAACACTTAACACAAAATTAAACAACTAAATTCCATTGACAATAACTTAAACAAGGGTCTATCTACAGCTTCTATGGTTTCTGAGATATTAACAAAAGAAAATTGATGTTCGATCAACCCAAGACTTTGGATTTTTCTCATTTACATTGCAATGAATCATCCTACTGTTTAACATCCGAATTGGAGAGGGTCAATGTATTTTTATGGTCACTCGGTATGGAATGACCCTTATTCATTTTTAAATTGTGTTGCATTAAGAGTTTTTTTTAATCGAAATTTTTGAAATGCGTTCTAAAATCTTCAAAACGGTAGGCTAAATTTGTATAAAGAAATCAATAGCAACAAAAAAAGTTACCTTTATAGATGGTTGAAACCTTTGAAATTGCTCAAGACTCTGGGAGGTTTGGCCCATTTGATTTGAGCATAGAATTGGTATTTTTTTTATAAGAAGTCAATTTGGAATAAGCTGAATCTACTAAACTCTAAAGGAGATTCAAAAACTTCGATGAAAATAATTCGAAATAAACAAAAGTAAAAGCAAGAGTTTAACATTTTGTGGTTCAAATTTTATTCTTGCAAACTCGATCGAAATTTTAAATTTTTGTTTGCAATTTGAGTTTTACAAAACTGTTATATCAATAATATTAAACAATAAACCGAGGACAAATTTTATTCCCAGCATTTTTTTTGCATAAAGATTACAATCCCATTATTACAATCTTGTAAATGATTAATTTTTTTTCAATAAAATTCAGGATTTTTCATGATACCTACAAAATGAACTCAAATTGAATTCTTTATTTGTGACATTTAGCTGATTTTGTAAATAAACTGATTTAGATAAAAAATAATTCGAAATTTTAAAAATTGAGTGTGTGAATCGAAATCCTCGACAAAATAGTCAACCTGATGTATTTATATTGATTCTGAATTGAAATATGAATTTGGGATGATGGTTTTGTGTTTTCAATTCTGATTCGCCATTTTGAAACTTTGTTACGTTTGAATTCTGCATATTCAATTTTAGCTCAGTTATATGTGTCTTGAGTTAAGATTCTCAAATTAAAATACTATATATCGAGCATTTTGACAAAAACAGTGATGATTTTATTTCGTAATTCTCAATAGAATACAGCTCGTATGAATTTAAAATTTACAATTAAAAAAGGGTCTATAAATCCGCTGGTGTACAAAATTTTTAAAACCACTAGATACATACTTGAGTTTCCACTTACTTTACGAGTGATTCGAAAAAAAAAGGGAAACTTTTCTTTTGAAAATATGTGAGGGGTCTATCAAAATATAAAAGAAAAATCATGCTTAATAACACGTTTGTAGGAAAGTCGGGTAAGACGGACACCCTAAGGTAGAATCGCTATAGACAATCAGATATAGCTACTTTCATCGCAGTTTTCGTGCAGATGGATAGTTTAGGTTGTTTGCTATGGCATTTATCATTGGAATTAGTAAATTTCTTTCATTCATTCATGTTTTATAGCAATCTGAAATATGCTTGCAAATTACACTTTTCAAAACTAGTCAGTTAAAACAGACACTGCGTAGAAAAGGTACATTTTGTCGGAAAATTGCTGTAAAAGTACATATTTTTGTGAGTTTAGTGAAAAAGTTCTTTCATTTAGTTTAGTAAAAACGTTCTTTAAACCAAAATGAACCAAAATAAACCAACTGGTCCGAGTCTAGAAGCAAAACAGTGGGTTTTCGTAATTCCGTATTTTCTAAGCGCTTTCTTCATCGGAAATCCTGTTTTATCAGTTTTTATGGCATATTTGAGATGGTGAGTGTTTTCGACCGACAGTCGCTCTTGCCAAGGTCTTTTGAAGACATATGGAGGACCAATGCGATGAAAAATTATAAAAATCCGGAGGTACTTATGTGTGCGTTATACCTGACCTTTAAGATAAGTGTCTGTCTTACCCACCTAAGTAACTTTTTTTTATCAAATCGTTTGTTGCTCAAGCCCTTTGACCAAAATTCGTCGATTTTCCTCCAGATGTTTAAAGAGGAGCCTAATAGACACTCCACCTTTGAAAACGAGTTATGAACTATTTTTTGAGTAGAGAAAATTACATCAAATAAAAGATCTTCAAAGTTTTTGTTTGTTTTGTTTACTATTGTGAAACCTTGCTTGATGTAAATTGTTCTGGAACGAACAAATCATCATGGGCCGCACTGTAAAGTCAAAAGGGCCCAGTAATAACATGGCGATGCTGCGCGCATTAACGGCGATAATGCGCGCCAAAATCATCGGTTTTTCCTCGGCAACGAAGAGGGTTTTCCGAAGGGTCCAGCCAAAGTCAGCCCAAGGCTCGGCCTCTTTTCCCAGCCAACCACCATCGGAGACGGTAACCAAGTCAGAGGCCAGAATAGCCAAAGTCAGAGGTCCAAACGGGACCATAGTTTGTGAGAAGTCCATAATTGTAAAAGTCCAAATATCGAAGTAAAATACAGTCCACTTTATTGTAATGTTTTGTGAGAATGAGTGTGTTAATTTATTTATTCGGTAAAGGAATTCTGATGCTATCGATCCATGCCATCAGGGGCGATCCTGAACATAAATAAACAAAGGGTCTCTAAAGTGATTATACACTTAGGCAAACATATTCTCATCATTAGATTTGAGCCAAACATTCGAAATATTAAAAGTGTCCGTCTTACCCGACTTTCCCCTAAACAAAATGGTATGAGAATCTTTCTTAAATTCTTGCAGCATATTATACGATAATTTTGCACTTACAGCTATCATACGTGTTTTGTGTACCAAATTTTATGGTCGTCTCTTGCAATTGATTTAGTTTATCTTATATTTTCGGTTATTTTAGAAGATTGCAAAACATTTCTGCAGTGCTGGATTTAGCCTTCGAAGGCCAGGTACAATTGCTTTTGATATTCTAAGGAACTTCAATACTAATGATTTGAAATTATTAACCAGCTCAGCAACTTCAAACTAACTAATATTTTCAAATAATACTGTGAAACATTCAAGAATAAATTAGCATTTATTTTTTAAAAAATAGAATTCTGAAAATAAAAACAAATTTCGAATAAATGAAGCCAATGCACAATGGGGAAAAAAGTGTATAAACAGTGAAAAATGTTCAATATCTTCCCTCCAAATATATGAAAATACACTTACCTTTAGTGAAAGTGTCCAGAAAATCGATTGGATTCTTCTTTATTTTTAAAACAATCCCAAAAACACTGATTTAAACTAGAAAGTGTTGAACAGAAATAGTGATTTTTTTTCCGAGGAATCAAATGAAGGCTGTTTGAGCTACCACACGAATAATAAACTGGAGTTTTGGCTGTTTTTTTTCAGAATTTTTCAGAAATATGCATGTTCGAATTTGAAAATTTAAAATCAAATGAAACTTATTTTGTGCAATTTTCTCCGAAGAAGCGAATGAAGGCTGTTTGAGCCACCACACGCTTCGGAAAATGGAGTTATGGCTTAAATATTCGAAAAATGTAGGAGAATTGAGAGTAAAAACAGACTTATCTCCATTTTTCGATGCGTAAGGTGGCTCAAACAACCTTCGTTCGATTCTTCGAAAAAATCACCTTAATCAAGGTGAGTCTCATTTCATTCAAAATTGTCTAGACCAAATCAGTGTTTTTCGTTTTTTTTACATAATATAGGGGAGATAAGGGGATATACCTCCGTTTGTAAGTGCGGCGTCTGAAACTACGTTCAATCGATTTTCCAGACATTTTCACAATAAGACAGTAAATTTTCATAGATATGTTTCGTGTACAGGGAAGAAGATATTGATTTTTTCACAGTTTATACAGTTTTATCACCATTGATTGGAAGCGACTTTAACACTCCTGACTGAAACGGGTATATCTCTATTGTTTCTCAACCGATTTGTACATAATTCATAGTTTGAGAAACCACGTAATATGATTCTCAGGTTGTATTCTGCTACTACATTTCAATTTTCCGCTATTCAATGTCTAAGAAAAAAAATCCGAACACATTCATTTGATGTCCAGAAAGCTGAAGTTAGATGCTATACGTTGCACGCAAGGATATTTTTGGTTTTTATAATTTTTTTAGGATCATAACATCAAAAAATGTAAAAAAGTTGTTATAAAACCGTACTTTTCAATTAATGAACCGTCAAAATTGTTAAGGTCAAACCAGATAAATTTTGAAAACTGGTTTGGAATTTCAAATCTTGAGATTTTCAAAATAAAAAATACGGAATTTTTGACGAATTTTCAGATGTAGCTGTTTTTCGAACTTTTTATCAATTTGCAATTTCTCAGATTTTCTAACACCTTAATTCAAACTTGCATTGGATTTTGATTATATTAACGGAAGAATTTCGCAATTGAATTATATCTACCAGAAAGGAAATTTCATACCGATTCTAGTGATGTAATTAAATTAACGTTGCAGTACTAAAATGCATCTCTTTAAAAGGATTTTTCTAAAAAATATGATATGAATAAAAATAAGATATGAAACAATGCTGTTAAAATGTCATAACACTTTTTTTTAGTAAGGGTCCAACTAAACTAAATTGAACACTAGTTAAATCACTTAAGTTTCATATATCTTAACATGAGATGAAATGTATGATGCGAATGAACAAGAATGAGTAACAGAAAATCCGTAAAAAATCCTTCAAGGTTTCACATATGAGCTACAAAAGATTCAGATTCCTATGTCTAAAAAATTCTGAAGCCACTCGATCAGGTTTTGTTGAAGTACGACTATTTGTAATGTTTCAAAAACAAATTTGTAGCGGATATGAATTTTCTTAAAATAAAACCAACGGGTTTTTTTTTAGATATTTATTTAAAGTTGCAAGGCTTTTGAAGCTTTGAAATTTGAAATCGGGAGTGAAGATTTGGTTAAGAAAATTTAAAAAAAAAAATTCAATGCATACAAGAAACCCAGATTTTAAGAAGGCTGAGACTCTGATACAGTTAAAAATAAATTAAAAACGAATTCATCGCGGAAATATAGAAATGTGCTTCAAATTTGAAAAGATTTCTTCGTATATGGCTTTTTGGTTTGGGGACATGGTATAAATAGAAGTTTCATTTCTCATTTTACTATATACAAAACAAGGTGTCATAATATGTCATCATAGATTAGTTAGTTGTAACACACACACACAGGGTTAAGCCAGTAGTCTATAAAGAAACACATTGAAGGTTTCCGAAAGAAGGTTGAAAAATCGAATGACAAGCAATTGAAAAGTCAGGTTCTTAAAAAAATGCTCTTGAATATTCAATTAAACAAAATAAATCGTTGAAAATTCTGAAAAAAAAATTGAAAAAAATCATTTTAAAAATATTTAATAAAATTGCAAATCAAATTTCTTTGTTCAAAATTCAAATCAATAAAGATTTAGGATAAAATTTAAAAAAAAAAGTATAATTCTGAGTCCAAAATAAAAACATTTTTTTTAAAATAATGATTTGATAATGCAACAGGTACTTGAAAAAAAAAGAACTAAAAATCAAAATCGATTTTATATTTTATGATGAAAAATTATGCCCAAGAATTCAAAATGTGTAGCTGTAAAAGTTTACTGTGCTTATTATTTCAAAATTATTTATTATTGAACCCGTATCATACTTATAAATTTTAGTGAAGATGGCTATACTCAATAAAATTTCTTAAAAAAATCTCAAGATTAAATCAAGCAATAAAATTGTAATGAAAATTTGAAATATAAAATCGGAACATGGTTCATTTTATTCACGTTCAGAATATTAACCAGTTCTGTCTTTCCGATCAGTTTCTAAATTTCAATTTGTGTTGTGTTCCATTAAATTGATTTTAACTTAATTTATTTAAACGGGGTTTTAATTTTAATGACCTCCACATGATAATGTGTTTTTTAGATTCGATAGCTTTCATATAAAATTCTCGAAATGAACGTAACATATTTCGATGAATATACATATAAGGATATGAGAAAGAACATTACTTAAAAACGTAAAGACATTAAAAAAATGCTTTAAAGAATAATGCCAACAACACAGTGAAGCAAATTGCGTGATGCAAAAATGGATCATTTCAAATAAGTTTCACATGTAAAATTCAATTTAAATCCTTTCAATGATCCCTTCCAAAATGTTTGGTTGAAAAATTATTGTATTTTGAATAATTATCCTTTATACGAAATTTTAATTTGGATTCTTAATCTAAATTTTGATTCTAAATTCTGAAACAGAATTCTAAATCTGAATTTCGGATTTCCCAATAAATTTTTGTTTTTTTTTTTGTAAAATCGACTAAAAAGAACGACAGAAAAAGAATTTTTGTCTGTAAGTACATATAAAATTATAACTTTTACAAAAAAAATCCAACACATTTTACAAAAGTTTGAAACAAAAATCTATAACTAAGAAAGATATGCCGTATCAAACCGGACAAAAAATACTACAACTTCTACGGTAAGAATCATTTAGATTCAGTCAACGTAAATTGAATTTTGTAAAAAAAAATTAACTCCCTGATGATGTTTCTATAGGAATCGAAACGTTGGATATGTAAAAGTTGTTTTTACAAAAAATCCGAGTCTAAACACTAAAAAGTCATCCCAAATCGAGAATCTGAGTTCTGAATCTGTATTCTGAATCGAAATTCTGAAACAGAATCTAGACTCGCCCTATTTACTATTGTAGTTAGATTCAAGCTGTCCGTCCAATGATCTGGAGCACTTCCATCAAAATGCAGAACGTGGGTGGAGACGAGGAATACCTATACTGGAATGAAGTCGAGCTTACCTGCAGTGAGAATGCACAAATAGCCGAACCCGCAATGGCGTTGGTGGGCGTTGTGAACACGGCGTAGATCAGCTTGGAATTCCCGTGGCCATACCGACCCTCGACCAGACTGCTCACCGATTCTGTGAATATGTGGAAACAAGAGAAAATGATATTATATTAGTTAGAATCGAGAAGTGTCGGGGTTTTAGGGTGGTCTCGTCGAACGAACGAAACTAGCAGCATAAATTCATATGGGAAACATAAATTGATTAGTGTTTGGGCGGCGCGAAGCATCCGTCGATTTTGCTCATTCTCGCTTCGAGAGGTCGCTACAACTAACTGGGGCGCGATGTGTGGTGCATTTTAAATTTTCTATACCTGTCCGTCCGCATAATGAAGCGATGTTTAATTTAATCTAAAACAGTAGCAGCAGTGCAGTTCGGTTGAAGTGTGCATTTAAATAATTGTTAACGAGAGAGCGCGCGCGGCGATTCCGGGAAAGGATGTCAACAACATTAGATACTGTTATTCGAGTGGAAATGGCTTTGGATGCAAACTGCTGCATACATACACTTTTTGAAGGAGAAATTATTCGGAAAATTTAATTCCTAGAATGTTGTGTTGAGTTATACAATAGCTTCAACAAAATTTCGAAATATTATGAATTGGAATGCTAGATCTTTGCTGGCTAACCAAGATGAAGTCTTGTTATTTTTGAAAACTCAAAACATTCATATTGCTGTCATCACTGAAACTTTTTTAAAGCCAGACAATAACTTGAAAAGCAATGCTTTCTTCAAAATTTTACGATATGATCAACTTGATCGACAAGGTGGGGGTGTAGCTATTGTCATCAATAGTCGTTTCAAATTTAGACTTTTTTCTTCTTTCAATACAAAAGTCTTAGAAACAATTGGAATTGAATTAGAAACTTCTATGGGGAAAATTATAATTATTGCCGCATATTTGCCTTTTCAATGGTGAACAGAAAAATTTTTTGAAGGGAGATTTACAAAAACTTACCAGAAATAAATCTAACTTTTTTATTATTGGTGACTTTAATGCAAGACACCGATTTTGGAATATTATTTCATCAAATTCTAATGGGAATATTTTACTGCTCTTCAGGTTATTATACTGTTGAACATCCTAATGGGCATACTTGTTTTTCTTCAATTAGAAATCCTTCCACAATTTATTTGGTTCTACCGGATTTAGGCGAGCATTATAATCGATTAATTAATTAAAAATTAAATGTATTGTGTTCTCAGCATGCTTAACTTTTTTGTAATTTGCTCGCGTTCTTTTTAATTACTTTGAACTTGTTTGCTGCCAGACATGCTGAGAAATGAAGTGTCCATTACCAGGAAGCTCTTTGAGTTTTTTGGTGTGGGGGAGTGTGGCGGTCCATTCAGAGATAAAAAAAAAAGTTACTCATGCGGACCTCGATTCAGACCACCTTCCAGTAACTTTTTCTTTATCCCAAAGTCCCATTGAAAACCCTTTAAAACCAACATTTAACCTCAAAAAGCTAACTGGGAGCGATATAGGAATTTTATAGAACGTAATTTAGATGTAAACGTTCCACTGAATTCAATAGAAGATATTGATTTGGCTGTAGAAAATTTGACAACTTCAATAGTCAATGCTAAAGCCGCTTTAATACATAAAGTTAAACATCAATTTAATGAACCTTTGATCTATGATGATCTTCAGTTTTTGATACGACTGAAAAACATTCGTCGACGCCAATATCAACGAACTAGAGATCCTTATTTGGATTTTTTTTTATTGCGACCTTCGAAAAGCGATCAAACGTCGCTTAAATTTTGCAAAAGCAGTAGAGGACATAAAACCCTACTCAATGCTATTTTGGAAATTAAATGAAATTCTGAAAACGTCCCAGAAGCCAATTCCTGCTTTGAAAGATGGAGATAAACTTCTTTTAACTAACGCAGAAAACCCTAAAAAATAAGCCCAATAATTTGAATCTGCTCATGATTTTAATTTAATTGTAAGTCCAATTGATGTTAAAATTTCTCTAGAATTTGATAAAATTCTTTTTAAACAAACTGTGTTTGAAAATTCTTGTGAGACAAATATTGATGAACTTAAATTGATTTTCAAAAAAATTAAAAATATGAAAGCTCCGGGGAAGATGGGATTTTTTATATTCTTATTAAAATGCTGCCTGAAAGCACTTTAAATTTTTAGTTAAAATCTTCAATAAATGTTTTCACTTGGCTTATTTTCCCAATAAATGGAGAAATGCCACAATAACTTCAATTTTAAAACCTGGAAAAAGTTCTTCACAGATCCTTCAAGTTATCGACCAATTAGTTTGCTTCCTTCTTTAAGAAAACTATTTGATAGAGTTATTTTGATTAAAATGATGATTCACATCAATCAGAATCCAATTTTCCCTGATGAACAATTTGGTTTTCGTCATGGACATTCTATTACACAGCTACTTTTGAGTAAAACCAATATGATTAACGCTAGCAAATCTGAAAGTTATTCAACTGGTATTGCTCTTCTAGATATTGAAAAAGCTTTTGACAGTGTTTGGCTCAAAGGTTAAGTAAATTAGTTCTTTTTGATTTTCCTATATATCTTTCTAAAATGATTCACAATTATTTGACTAGCCGAACTTTGCAAGTAAACTGTCAACATCCATGCTCTAAAAGGACACCCATTAAAGCTGGTGTCCGTGTCCTTCAGGGCAGTATTTCGTGCTGTTTCCTTAAAAACTTAGCAATTAAACTAACTGATCCTCTTCTAATGCTTTTCAACATGTCGTTAAAACACAAAAAGTACCTAAACTCTGGAAAAAATCTTTTTAAATCCCAATTTTCAAGTCCGAGAAAAAACAGATATACGGAATCATCGAGGAATAGCTATTTTATTTTGCATTCCCAAACTATTTGAACCAATTATAAATGAAAAAGAATATCAACAAGCTATAAATATTATAACGAGCAAATAACATGGTTTCCCTAAAGGACGCTCTACAGCATCAAATATTCTCGAATTTGTTACGTACGTTTTCAATTGCATGAGCAAAGGCTTTCATACCGACTTCAGCAAAGCCTTTGATCGCATCGACATACCACTTTTAATCTTCAAATGAAAAATACTTGGATTTCATCTAAATCTTCTCTCCTGGTAAATATCATACTTAACCGATCGAATACAAATCGTTCGCTTCCAAAACGAGTTATCAAAACCCATAGTTGTAGCCTCTGTTGTGCCTCAAGGGTCTCATTTAGGACATCTTCTTTTCATACTGTTCGTACATTATTTTAATCATACTGCTTTAAGCTCTAGAAATCAAGAATTGAAATGAGAAAACTGGAATTAAAACGTAAAATATAACAATTTAGGAAGCCCCAGTGAAATAATATATCCCATAGTTTCACTATAGTATAAGTTAAGGGGCCCCCTAGGATAAGAATTGTAGATTTTTTCCCAAATTTTTATTGGGTGGGCAAATCAGAAAAACTATTTTTGAAACCTAGAAAAAATTTGGCATTTTGTTTTGAATTGTTTCACACAAAATCCAGCAGAATCCAGTGACTATTTGAAAAAAAAAATCCTTAACAAAGTGACCAACACCAAACACCTCAAGTTTTCATTTTTTATCGAATTAAGTTAACAACGTTCGAATCGTTTTTAAAACTACCTAAAACAAATAGGATAGAGGAATCTAAAGAAAATTAAGATCAATTTAAGTTTTCTATTTGAGCCAGATCATAGTTTGCTTTACTTGTCCAGTCCATCTTACTTTGAAAACCCATTTATTTCCAAATAAATCCAAGAAATCTGGGATACCTACGATAAAAAATTCATTTTCTATTCTTTATTAAATAAAGAAAATATTTTAGGAGTTAAAAACGAATCAATATATGAAATATTTTGTCCACGTTTAAAATTACTATTTTTACAACAGCTAGAATAACGGGGGCTAGAATAATAATAAAACAGAAGAATTTGGAATGCTAACTTTATAAGCATAAGTATTAGTATGAATAATGCAAAACTATTGTAAGCTTTGCGATCCTTATTGAAATTTGCGTAACACTCTACACCCTTTTCCTAGTATGTAATTAATTTTGAAAAACAAAACACTACTGTAGACAACTCGGTACTACTCAATTGATTTTGCATTGCATTGCATTGTGATTTGAAATTCTAAATTAAACTTCTCCAACTAACTCAACCCAAGATTTATACTTTTCTTTCTGATCCACTTTCATTTTAAAATTATCCTCTACTTAAGTAAATAAGCGGAAATCAGCATATTATTTCCTTGCTGAACAATCTCAAATAATTTTGAGCATAAAACTTCTTCCAGAATTATGAGTTTGTGTTTTGAACATTTGACAAAAGTTTCTTTTACTTAATATTAAAATCTCATTTTTTTATACAAAATTGTAAACAATCCGCATTATTTTTTAAATATAAAGCACATTGCTTGAAAACGATTCTTATTGTTTTTTTAAATATATGAAATTCAAATAAAACATTTGGATTTAATTTAGCAATTCCTGCTTTGTTTTTGATTGAAACTTTGTTTCTCAATTTTGAATAAGAAATCCATTTGATATCTGTATCTATATTGATTTGAAAATATTCAGAGGGGCCCTCCGGGAAAAATTGCCCCGGGCCCCTGATGGCTTAATCTGGCCCTGGGACTATGCCAAACATCAACCGACTATTCAAATGATGTATAAATAAATGCACAAAGTGAAGGTATAGATGTAACAATAAAAAAAACACAACTTAAAAATGCATTTAGAAGCCGTTTCATACTACAACAAAATAATAATTTACATTAGTTTTAAATAGTTTTAAGAATTGTAGCGCAGACACCAGATACACAGACTGACCACTGAAAGCTGATTTTGGCGCTTGTTCCGCAGCGCTATCTACGGGTTATCGTGAAACTAACGGCCACATTAATAAAAGGAAAAATCTTGATATATCACACACACACATTTGCATTGTAATATTTGTTTTTTTTTACATCTAGCGATGAACACGGTCGTTTTTGAATACCTACTTTTGATAGAAAAAAATAACGTTATATTTCTAAAACCCCTAAAAAATCGTTTTTGAATTGGAGCGCATTAACCAAATGTGGTTAGAATTCAACCATAAAGCTTATGAAAAATACATCAATTTAGACAGAAATGAAAATTGAATGAAAACTTGAGATTTCCTGCTCCACTTCCTTATTGCGTTGTGGTTGAAAAATAACCATTTTATGACATCTTTGGCTTCATTTGTGAAGATCACAACTGCAAGATTTTGTTAACCCCGAAACCTCCGTCAAGGGTAAGTTAAAGTTTCCCGAGTAGAAAAATATTGTGACAACCCAATTATTTGAAAATAGTTATAAAACGATCTAGGACTTGTTGAGAAAACGACAAATGACTTAGTAAAAACATTCCACTGATTGTATATTGCAAAACTACAGTATATATTGAATGTGGCTATAAATTATATTACTGTTTAGAACTGTTAAATCAGTTGAATGGACAAGATTCTTACAAATTTTGTTAAACAATCTGTTTCAGTTAGAGTTTCTCAAAACCCTTCACCTAGCCGAATTGCCGCATTCATAGAGGTTTACAAAACTGAATAAAACAAAAGTAGAGGTAATATTTACAAAATTTGTAAAGCAATGTTTTGTTAACAGAGACTCTTAACGAAAATCGCAACAACGAATTATACCGTTAAGTCACCATCTACAACAAAAACAGGTGTCAGATTTTTATTTACTTTTTCTCCAATAAGTCCTAAAATTTTCCTTTCTATGAAAAATTTAGTTACATTCGAGAAATGTTTTCTTTTCAAAATATCTAACTAAACTTGGATATCAAACTAGCCCTTTTACCACCGATTGGAAGAGGCAGTTGTGGAAAGAATATTTTGGGCTTCGAGATGATGCATGCATTTCCCTGCAAATTTAGTACAATTTCTAACAAAGTGCGTTGACATAATGATGATTGCTGACAAACACTCTCAATCATCCGACTTTGTTTAGTAGAATAGCTTTGCTTTTCCTGTTCTATTGTTAAGTTATTTTTTCATTATTATTTTTTCGGTTAAATTTCGAACCATTTTTTGAATATCGCACGTGTAATTGATTTTATCCATGGGTAAAATAAAAGAAACGTGAATTCTTCACATCAAAATCAAAACATTAAATGAATTCACTCACACAGACATACGATATTTGACATTCTATAAAACGGCAAGAAAATAAAAATGACTTTCGTTTGCATCAAGATAGTACTGTTTTTTTACCATTCAAAATTCGTTTCGGTGGTGCGGAAAAGCTTTGAAATCGATATATAAGTTTAGTTACAGCGAAATTATTTCTTATTTACTGGGCAGCGGTTAAGGAACATTAATACGACCATTATTCAAAATTATAGTTTTTTGAAGAATGGATTGGACTTTCGAAATATGGTTTTAACAAAACTTTGAATCAAAGAATTTGGTTGAATGTCAAAGGTGAAAAAATTTCGGAAGCAAAGAGAAATGGATTTGAAACATACCTTTTTAAATATTCCATATTCAGTGCAGATTTTCAACAATTTTTTTTTGAATAAAAGATTTTTAAGTTGGCATTTCTCACACGCTCTTGCTCTCGTGTACGGATTAAGATGGGGACAAAAGTCTAAAAACAAGGTCCTTTTAAGGTTAATTTTCCAGTCCAATCCAGAATTATCCCAAAATCTAGCGTGAGCTTTCATTACGTCGTATGAAATGTAAACAAACAGTTTCATTACGAAAAAAAAAAACAAAAACTGACATAAACTAGTCGCAATTTCTTTCTATTTAGAATATTTGTAGCCTGGACAACATATTCTATATGTGAAATACAAATTTTAAAGTTGTTTTGTTAACTTTTGCAGCAATTTTCTGTGAATTTTCAAGATGTTTCATACGATGTAATGAAAGCTCACGCGAGATGGTCATTACAGTTGTTTTTTGACATTTCTCACGCACATTTGAGTCGGGAAAAATACCCGGTCGACAAACACTTCACTCCTCAAACCTATCTAGGTACGAGCCAAGAAACAGTTAAAATAAATTAGAATTCAAGTTTTTTAAGGAGTTATTTGTAGTTTGTCTTTTTGGTAGCAGTCAACTTTTCAGATTAAGACGAACAATTCCGAACTCAATGAATTATTTATAACAGACATTATAATTTTCATACTGTTACTCAGCCGGATTAATTAGTTTTGAAATCAAAACTGAATCTCAAAAATAATTGGCTCTGAACTAAGGACCGCTATAACGTTGCGTTTGTATTTTTTTTCATCTCAATCGATCAACAGTCATTGTTTGTATAACATTCATCTCTTATTATGATACAGTGAATTACAGTAAACAATTAACATTGAAGAAAAAAACGATAATGAAAATATTTGAGATAGAATTTCAAATACTAATAGGTGATTCAATCAAGAAGATTTCATTTGGCTTAAGTGTAATTTTTTTTCTTGCTGAAGCACAGTAGTTTCACGATGCCCCGACAGATGGCGTATGATTCTGGGCGACTTGTAGTTGTATGGATTCAAGCGCCTCTGATCAGTTTGGGTATCTGGTGTCTGCGATTGTAGTCTACGAAGATTGACTTAAATAAATATTCAGTAGTGTACTTGAGCCAATTTATACCATATTTTTACTTCTGATTTTACTGATGTACCAGAAGGAAAAGGTAGAAGATTATTTGCTTACAATACTTTGCTTTCAGCAAAAGTTCGAAGTTTACGGTTGGTATGCAGTAGGTTGCAACAGAATTGAAATACCTTTTTGAATTTCTTGAAACATGGAAAATTTATCCTAACGCTTCTTAAACTCAACTTATTTTATTGAGGGTTTTACGACGGGTCGAGCCAAAGTCAGCCTTAGAGCACCTGCAACGGTTCAGGCGTAAATATTGGTTTTAAGTATACCAGTTTTAGCACAATTTGAAATTTTAGAATCGGCTAAAACACCCACTCCCCACCGGTGTAGGAGCAAATTTAAAACGGAAACACTTTCATTGCAGACACTCAATAATTGAGAAGAAAAAACCCATTTTATTGGAAGAATTGCATAAGTTTTGAGTTTCACGGTTGATTGTCTTAAAATTAATTCTACGAATATTCTTTTTGACAGAACAATGATTTCAACTATTCTACCAGGATTTCATTAATTTAATAGCAAAAATGACTACACAACGAGGAAAAAAGGTCAATTGAAACAATTCTTCAATTAATTCAATCAAATTGCTTTGAATCAATGGAATAAGGTTTTGTTAAAATGAAATGAACAAGCAATTTTTTTTTTCAAGTTATTGCTGACATTGATAAAGGAAACGAGAAATGTTTATTTCAAAGTCAAAGGAAATTTTCCTTTGATTTGTCGACATTTTACGTTTGACAAAAACTTGTTTCACTATTTGTAAATTTATGTATGGATACAGAAAAATATGCTGATATTGACGAAAACTCCGAGCAATCCATACGAAACTAAAAATCTCTCAATATCTCAAATAAAACAAAAATTATAGAACATACAATAAACATTTATTTTACCTCATCGAAAAAGTATAAAAGTTTTCTTTTCGTTTTTTTTTTTCAAATTTTTGAACGCTGACTGGATTCACTAATTCGTCGAGCCCAAATGAAAAGCTTTTTATTTAATGACATTAAATCGAAAAAATGTGACATCTATTATTTATACTTGATATGGTTTTTATTAACATCTATTCTCAATGTATGTTACGTATAGGGTGGTTGAAGCGAGAAAAAGAAAGATTCAAATAATATCTCAAAAAGAAATTATTATCACACCCAATGTTACCCAAACATGTGTGAAAGAAATCATTGTTGGCTAAAATTTTCTCACCGTGAACTAAATCGGTCTGTCATATATTTTGAAACCCGGTTCCAAATTTGCATGAATTTGGAACAAAGGCGTATAACTGTTGGGAATTTTGAAATCGATAAGTGTGCTAAAACAGCAATTAACGCCACCGGTGCCAGCCGAAATGTTTTAGCGTGGTCGAAACCGTGTTTTGCATTTACTGTTGGGACGGCCCTTAAACTCGTTCTCTTTTCCAAGCCAACCACAATCGGGTACGTCAACACTATCAGAGGCCTGAGTGGCTAGAGTCGAAGGCCTGTGTGGCCAAGTCAGAAAGTCCAAAGTTGTAAAATAGTTCTAAGTCCATTACACAGTCCACTAAATCGATGTAATGTTTTGTGAATGAGTATATTTTAATTTATCCGGCCACGGAACTTCTGATGCTATCAGGGGCGATCCTGAACATGATCCTTCGAACCGGATCATAAAACCAAATCGATGCATCAGACGGTGTGTACGGTTATTCATCAAAGGAAGAAAAGTCTGACGCTATCGATCCATCCCATCAGGGGCGATCCTGAACAACGTCCATGGAATCAGGAAGTCCCAAACTGTTCACAGCAACGCACGTCGGTTATAAATGTGTCAAAGTAAATTGCTTAGTTCTCTCGAGTACTTTTTACTCAGACAAATTTCATCAATACATATTTGAAAGCTTTTGATTAAGAACCTAAGTGGAGATTAATAAAAAACCGGCAAACATTTTTTGTTTACCGGTAGCACTACGAGCACACACATATCTAGGCAGGATCTCCAAGTGCAATCTGAGCTCCCTTGAAAAGATCTATCCACATACAATTCCAAGGTAGACCGGCTAGCATTTCAACAATGCTAAAATCGCCAATCTTCATCATACTATATATGTGTGCCAGTTTATTTCACGACCGATGACCGTGGACTTAAAAGACAAAGACGCTATCCTCTAAGAGTCTAAGCCAAGAACTACCGGCAACCTGCGACTTTGTTAAATCAGTTTTCCACGGTCACCATGTGAAGAAAAACGTCAACGTACAAAGATTTTGATGCGGTTTTCAACTTCCAAAGATGCTTTCGGAAAGTATACTGTTATCGGACCTACGTATCATTTAACTAATCAATGAATTTTGTTTTGAATAAGTTTAAAAAATATCTTCTCAAATATTTTCCTCCCACCATCTATACCCTCCAAGCTACGAGTAAGCGCTCCAAAGAACATCCTCATACACGAGCAACACCCGCACAACAGCGCCATCACAGCTTTCCGTAGGACTAACAACAAGTTCGCAAGTATGTGCATTGCGTAATCCTCTTAAAACAGAACAAATTTATTCTTGGTTCAGATAAATTAAGATAAACTTGGAGATTTAATGAGATCTTCCCCTGGCACTTCTGCCACCTGCAATTCTTCACTTCACCACACCCAAAGGCACCGGCTATATTATTCGGGTTTGGGGTTTCCGCGTGAAAGTTTGAGCAATTTCCCCAGGTGAAAATGGGTGCTCCCTAGCACATGTGTGTGTATGTCTCGCTTTGAGTATGTATGTGTGTGGGTATTGCTTCATGTTGTTGGGTTCCAGAAAAAGGGAAAAGTTTTTGCGATATGTTCGTCGTTCTTCTGCCAGCCACGTTCTGATGGTTGGCTGTAAATTGCTGTATTGCGACCCTATTCTACAGAGAAAAGTGGATGATATTTTCTTGGCTTTGAAAATTATCTTAACCAAGTGGAGGGAAATTTACCCAGCAAGCAAGGAAGGAAGGAAAGTAGCAGATAACTCATGCGAGGAAACTTGCCTCTTGAGCCACGTTTTTTTCTCGCTCTCCGTTGGGTTCTCGTTTCGAGTCCAATGGATGTGTCTATTCGAGTGAGTGTGGAGATAAGACGAACGAAGCGTGTCATATCCTGGTTTCGTCTCGTCTTGTCTCTTCCTTTTCCTACCCCAAAGTGTATGAATTTAATTTCGAACCGGAAATTTCATCCTGCTCTGAAAATTCTTCCTCGCAAAGACCAACAACCCCCACTTTTCCTAACATTTTTCACATGACAATTTGCAATGTGTTCCAATACTTTATGGCTCGAAAACAGCTTTTAATTAGACTCTTTTCTCCGCATTCAGCCTCTTCTCTACTTGCTGATTTAGTGAAGATGAACTCTCTCCGTGTTCTGCACTTGTCGGTTGTTTGCCAAGCAGGGACAAAGTTTTGGCTTATAACTATCTGGAAAAAGCTTATTTAGCAGCTTTGACTCGACTCGACACACACGAAAACATCACTTCGGTGGCCATTCTGGGCACGTTTCGTATTCCCTCCCAGCAATCTGCCGGGGAAATTAAGAATTAAGACGTTGTCATAACGCAGTACAGATATGGATGGGAATGATTTTTCGCTTGCTCGAGCTTCTTAAGTTTTTAACATTCATTAGCGAAACGTTTTATTTCGAGCTCGCCAGGGAGAGGGTTCATGGCCTAACGAACGAGATAGCTTTGACGTTTTGCTCCTAACGAACGGCTGTCATTAAGCGTTTTTAATCGTATGCAAATTCTAGCCGCTTCGAGTAACACACCCGGAAATGTCTACAGTAATGAAACTAAATTATACGTGATTCGTTAACGAATGTGCTAGCTAAATTTTTTTTTTCGAGGAAAATGTCCTGAAAGAACAATAACAAAACAAATGAAAAATAAATACCATTAAAGTATAACAACATACCCAAGGCAATTTTCTTTTTTCGAAAAACAACCTAAAACAACTCTTTTAGATTTTTTCTCATTTTTAAGTCTTTCATGAATTCCACAGTGGAACAGCATTTTTGTTTGTTAATGATTATGTGTACGGCCTCTAGATTTAGTGGAATGGATTGGAAGGAAAGGAAATTTATCAGTTTTGAGTCACACCATTCTATGACATTTCGTGCACCAAAAATTGAAAATAAAACTGATTTGGTGGACAGATGTTACAGAAAACTAGTTAAATATTCTAATTCAGCACCCACAAATTTGTTCTAACGAGATCTTTCCTAGTAAAATTAAGTTCGTATTAGAAATGAAAGCTTAAGTCGTTAACAACGGTACTGAGAATCGAAATTTCTATCAAATAACAAAAAGATGGTATAAAAGGATAGTTGAAGTCGGTATAAATCGGAAATGATAAAAATTCCGCCATGTTTGCAGATTCTTAAGACAATTTCACTCAATTTAGTATCCCATGAGAAAAGCAGAAAATATTTTTCCTGACAGTTTGTATGCGTCGAGAGCAAAAACTTGCGCTCTCTAGCATAAGGTTGCCAGAATTTTTCCAGCATGTATCCGGGCCGGAAAAACCGGACTATTTTTAAGTGAAAACCTGGCAAAATCCTGGCATTTGATTTTAAAATGGTCGACCAAAATCCTGGCAATATCCGGGCAAATTTAGGCAAAACTCGAAACGAAACGAAATTACTCATCAAAAATCAAGAAAAAAAAGTTATAAATAAATTTTTTTCATCAAAATCTATCAACAGATTTTAAATTATATTTTAGGCTTTCAAAAAACCTTACATGATTTTTTTTATGAAACAAGCTCAGAAAATTTCGTTTTGGACGCATGAATAAAAAAAATTACATCACAATTTGTTTTTTTTAGTGTGATTTGAGAATAAAAATGATAATAAACCCGGGCAAAATCCGGGCTTTTCCAATAAAATCCAGGCAACCGGGCTGGACCGGACTCTTTCCGAATTTTATATTAAATATCCGGGCAAACCCGGATAAAACCGGGCAATCTGGCAACCTTACTCTAGCATTCTTTCACGATGTATGGGTAACATATCAAATAACATCAAATTTGTACAGTTCTTATCGCCTCATCCAGTAATTAAAAGTGTTGTTCTTCAACGTTTTTCAATATTAATTGCCATCATATCTTTTCATTTGTGTCTTCAAATTATACTGTTGGATTCATTTCTCCACGAAAAGTTTCGCAGACTAAATGTTTGGATCAATACTTTTTTTCAATTATCACAAAAGATACTAACAACATTTTTGTAAATACTTTGTTTTAGTAAATTTGATCGAAAAATTGAAAAATATCTGAGGCTTATCAAACACAAAGTTACAAATAATTGTTTAAATGTTAACATTCAATTTTTTCATACCTTTGACAAAATCCACAAATCATCCTACTTATCATGAAAGACATTCGAATATTTTTTGTGGAAATAAATTACTAGAGAAAAACTTTCAAAATGCCTTGCAGTGTTCCCAAATAATAACCAGGTTTCAAAATGTTTAATACACTCCAAGTAACATGATTGGTGTCTCATAGATTTTCTCAGTTTTTCTCGATGCTGTTTTAGACCACAATATCTGTAAGGCAAACAAATTTCATAATGTTAAGTTTATCGTTTACTATTTAAAACTGAATTACGATCAAGTAACTGAAATTTACCATTTAGACTATAAAATATGAAATTTGTATTCATTTTTCTGAAACAATTGAGCACAATGTACAGTGGTTCATGACGGAACTTTACCGTGACAAAATTGATAACGAAGATACTATAAGAGATAGACAAATGGTGTCTTCGGCAAAAATGCTCATCAAACCATATGCTTTAATACTCTAAAATTAAATTCTAGGGTGTGTCATTTTTGCATGATTTGCACATAAAAACTTTTTCCAGTGAACAGATAGAGCCGAACTGTCTTCTACAAAGTTTTAGCCAACGGTCTTTGAGGCAACTTTAGCGAAGACATTACCTACATATGACGTTTTGTAAGCGAGTTATGATTTTCTTTAAATATTAAAATGTAAGAGTGTGTCGAAAAAAACAGATTTCTGGCTCTAACTTTTGTGAATGAACTCATACAATAAACATGTCTTCAAAGCATTTGTATGAAATGCAAATTCGTACATTTTTCTCTCAGATCGCAAACCTGCATCTAGAGGCGTTCGTTAGTTAGAAGACATTTTTAAGCAAAAATTTGTACTTTTTAAGTTGTCATATCTCGGATTACTGCAAACTAAAAAAATATTTTATGATGGCATTATTTAGTTCAAATATCAAATATTCGATTGTAAAATTTTGGGGGATAGGTAAGTTTTTAAATTCGAGAAAAATATTCCAAAGCTTGCTAATTTTCAATACAAATTTACACATTTGAAAACCCTGTGAAATTTGATAGCAATCGTTGACTTCGTACCGTACAGTCGAGTTTTACAATCGCTCTTCAATTTTTTGTTGTTGTGATAAAAAGTGATAAGTTTTGATACGCGTCGTGTTCCCGATTCAACACATCCGGTCTTCTGTACCGCCAGGACATCAAGGAAAACGACAATCGGTAGCCCGATTCCTCCGGATTCTGTATGCCGAGACCGGCTACCATCTCAAGACGATCATCGAATTGAAGACATTTTGCGATTCAAATCCGTGCTGAGCGTTTGCAAAATACGGAACCAATCCTGCCATCACACGGAAGGAGCCCGGGTGGTGGACGGCCCCTGTCGAATTGCTGCACAAATCGAGACAGTTACGAAAATCTCACATCCATGTTTGTTTTTTCATCGCCATCGCAACCGAGGCCGCCGTCCTAGCTGCCAAGAGCCAAGGCCAACTTAGCCTTCCTTCTCCAATCAACAAAGGAAAACCACGTGATTCGGACCGTTGCTGGACACTGGACCAAATTAAGTTGTTATTGTTGCTTTTTATAAATTACTTAATAGTTTTAACATTTTCATTCTCTTTTCACATTTTCTTTTGACTATATTTTTCTCTTTGACTTTTTTCGATTATTGTGTGATTCGTTTTTATTTAAGCACGATAGACGTTTACGTCTCCGTGCATAAATATGATCGAAGGCGGGGGGTTAAACTCAGTATCTGGAGATGATTCGGATACTATCGGCGAAGATGAGGAGCAACTGGAGGCCTTGGATCAACCTGGTCCTTCAGGTGCTAATTCATTTTCGGCAGATGGTGTTTCAAAATCATCTACAGCTGCTAGTTTGACTTCTCGACTCAGAGTGTATCCCGAAGACTCATCTATTTCTGGTCCTTGGGTGGTTTTCCTCCGGCCTAAACCAAATGGAAAACCACTTAGAGTTGTTCAGATCACAAAAGATCTGGCCAGGTGGACCTCAGTTACCAATATAACCAGAGTACGGCCAAATAAATTGCGAGTTGTCGTTGCTAACCAGAAAACCGCAAACGAAATTGTTTCCAGCCAGTTTTTCACCAGAGAATATTCCGTATTCATTCCCTCAAGAAAGGTTGAAATAGAAGGAGTGATCACTGAAATGAGCCTGGAGGAGGAATACGTTAAATCCAACGGTGTTGGCAAATTCAAGAACCTTGATTCGACTTCGGTCAAAATCCTGGATTGCCGCCAACTTGTAAGTGCCACCACCGTAGATGGAATTAAAAAGTATTCTCCTTCAGCCTCATTTCGGGTGACTTTCGCTGGTACCGCGCTCCCTCATTATGTTTTAATTGACGGGATGCTAAGGTTACCTGTGCGACTATTTGTTCCTCGTCCTATGGAGTGCAAAAAATGTATCAAATTAGGACACACCGCTTCTCATTGCTCCAACAAACCACGTTGCCCTCGCTGCGGAGAGAATCATGTGGAAGATGCGTGCTCGGCAATAGAACAGAAATGTGTCTATTGCGGGGGCTCACCACATGATATCTCTTCCTGCGAGGCTTTTAAGAACTGCTGGAACAAGCAGAAACGGTCTCTGAAAGAGCGTTCGAAACGTTCATTTGCAGAAATTTTGAAAAGCACTTCTCCTGCTTCTCCGTCAAACAACTTATTTTCAGCATTGTCAGTTGACAATTTAGATTCAGATACTACTGATGAAGACCAACCATTTTTGATTGTTGGGAATTCTCGTAAGCGCGCCAGAGTGACTTCTCCCAAAATTCCAAAAAAAATCCCCTTAGTTAAATCTCCATTCATCCTTAGGAAAAAACCGGAGACGGTCATAAAAGAAAAACCAACTCCACCAGGTTTTCGTATAAATTTTTCGCCCTCAAACAACCCAGCAGTTGCGAGTACATCAAAAATCCCTCAAATAAATGCGGATGCACCAAAATCATCAACTCAGACGGGATTTTTCAAATTTTCTGACATTGTGAATAGTATATTTTCATTCTTTAAACTATCTGACTCCGTTAGAAGCATTGTTAATGCAATGCTTCCCATAGTAAAGACACTTTTTCAGCAATTGATGCAAACTTGGCCCCTCCTTTCAGCGTTTATCTCTCTTGATGGCTAATTTAGTCCGAGAGGTCGGAGATATCACTGTTTTACAGTGGAATTGTCGTAGTCTTATTCCTAAATTGGATTCGTTCAATTTTCTACTTCACGAAACTAATTGCGATATTTTTGCGTTGTCCGAAACTTGGCTTTCTTCTCAATCTAACATCTCATTCCACGATTTTAACATTATACGTTTGGATCGCCACGATTCTTATGGAGGGGTGCTTTTAGGGATCAATAAGCGCCACTCTTTTTATAGAATTGACCTTCCTCTATCAGGAGGAATTGAAGCTGTTGCATGTCATACAACTATAAGAGGTAAGGACTTATGCATCGTCAGTTTGTACTGGCCTAATAGAGTTGCAGTGGATCGAAATCACCTAGAGGACCTGTGCTCAGTGCTTCCTGAGCCAAGGTTGATCCTGGGTGACTTCAATTCACATGGAACTGTCTGGGGAGAACAAACTGATGATAGTCGTTCTTCTCTTATCTATGACATTTGCGACAGTTTTGATTTAACAATCTTGAACACGGGTGAAAAAACACGAGTACCTAAACCTCCTGCAAGACAAAGTGCAATTGACCTCTCACTCTGCTCAAATTCACTATCATTGGATTGCCAGTGGAAGGTTATCCTTGATCCCAATGGTAGTGATCATCTGCCTATCAAAATTATAATCACAAATGGAGTCAACACTTCAAATTATACGAATATGACATATGACCTTACAAGAAACATCGACTGGAAAAAATATGCGGACTCGATTGTATCAGCCATCGGCTCTGATGATGGCCTACCTCCATTGGAAGAATATAAATTTCTTGCTCGTTTGATTTATGATTGTGCGATTTGCGCTCAAACGAAACCCATGCCTACTTCATCTCTTCGTCGAAGAATTCCAAATGCATGGTGGGACAACCAGTGTTCCGAGCTTTATAAGAACAAATCTAACGCATTTAGAACTTTTAGGAAAAATGGGACCCTTGACAATTTCCAGTCCTATTTATCTCTTGAGAATCAATTCAAAAAATTGATCAAAGGTAAAAAACAGGCTTATTGGCGTAATTTTGTTGGAGGTTTGTCAAGGGAAACGTCCATTGGCACTCTGTGGAAAGTTGCCCGAAGAATGCGCAATCGAGGATCTGCAATAAATGAAAGTGAAGAACATTCACATAGGTGGATCTACAACTTTGCACGGAAAATCTGTCCCGACTTCTCACCTGTGCAAAAAATCATTCGTAATGTGCCAGCAGATAGGTGCAGTTTAGATTCAAACTTTTCGATGGTGGAATTCTCACTTGCTCTTCTCTCTTGCAACAATTCGGCTCCGGGAGTTGATAAAATTAAGTTTAACTTGTTGAAAAACCTTCCGGATGCCGCAAAATTTCGCTTGTTAAATTTATTCAATCAATTCTTGTAGCACAACATTGTTCCAGAAGAGTGGAGACAAGTGAGAGTCATTGCTATCCAAAAGCCCGGAAAACCAGCGTCTGACCCCAACTCTTACCGTCCAATAGCGATGTTGTCTTGTATACGCAAATTGATGGAGAAAATGATATTGTTTCGTTTGGATAAATGGGTAGAAACAAATGGTCTCCTTTCAGATACTCAATTTGGGTTTCGAAGGGGCAAAGGGACAAACGATTGTCTTGCTTTGCTGTCTTCAGAGATACAAATGGCGTACGCAAAACGTGAGCAAATGGCTTCAGTGTTTCTAGACATAAAGGGAGCTTTTGATGCAGTCTCAATAGAGGTTTTGTCAGACAAGTTACACTCCCGAGGTCTGCCTCCTCTATTGAACAACATCTTATACAGCCTGCTTTGTGAGAAACATTTGAACTTTGCTCACGGAGATATTGCAGTTAGAAGAACCTCTTACATGGGCCTCCCGCAGGGTTCATGTTTGAGTCCACTTTTGTACAACTTTTACGTAAGCGACATCGACAGTTGTCTCTCTGAAGGCTGCTCTCTAAGACAACTTGCAGATGACAGCGTGGTGTCTGTCACAGGATCTACTGAGTCTCATCTGCACAGACCTTTACAAGATACTTTAGACAGATTGTCTTCCTGGGCTTTGGGGCTTGGGATTGAGTTTTCCCCACAGAAAACGGAGATGGTCGTTTTCTCTAAAAAACATAGACCTGCTCAACCTAAGCTTCAACTTCTAGGCAGAACGATCACTCAATCGAGATGTTTTAAGTATCTTGGGGTTTGGTTTGATTCCAAATGTACCTGGAGAGCCCATATTGAGTATCTGAAAGGAAAATGCCAACAAAGGATTAATTTTCTCCGATCAATCACTGGCACCTGGTGGGGAGCCCATCCAGAAGATGTTATAAAATTGTATCGAACTACTATTCTCTCAGTGATGGAATATGGTAGCTTCTGTTTCCAGTCAGCTGCCAAAACTCACCTCATCAAACTCGAGCGAATCCAGTACCGTTCTCTTCGCATAGCTTTGGGCTGTATGCCCTCAACGCACAATATGAGTCTTGAAGTATTGGCAGGAATACTCCCTTTGAAAGATCGATTCAATTTACTATCACTTCGGTTCCTCATCAGGTGTGAGGTCATGAACCCATTGGTGATTGTCAATTTTGAAAGGCTTTTAGAGCAAAATCTTCAAACTAGATTTATGTCTATATACCACATCCTCATGTCAATGCAGGTAAACCCTTCTTCGTACTCCCCAACTCGTGTTTGTAGCCCTGACTACGATAATTCTTCTGTCCAGTTTGATTTGTCAATGCAGCAGGAAATCCGTGGAATTCCGGACCTTCACCGTCTGCTTTTAGTTCCAAGAATTTTTGATGCTAAATATAGACACGTCAATGCTGAACAAATGTACTTTACTGATGGCTCTGTTATGGATGAATTTACGGGATTTGGAGTATTTAATGAAACTACTAGCGCTTCTTACAGTCTTCAATCACCATGCTCTGTGTACATTGCAGAGCTTGCAGCTATCCACTGGGCATTGGACAGTGTCGCCTCACGACCCGTTGAACACTACTACATCATAACGGATAGTCTTAGCTCGATTGAAGCAATCCGTTTTATAAGACCTGGAAAGCATTCTCCGTACTTTCTCGAGAAGATACGGGATACTTTGAGTGCTTTATGTAAACGTTGTTTTTCCATCACCTTCGTTTGGGTACCTTCACATTGTTCGATTCTGGGCAATGAGAGGGCAGACTCTCTTGCGAAGGCGGGTGCGACGGAAGGAGACACTTATCACTGTGAAATTGTTTTTAACGAATTCTACTCTTTGGTTCGAAGAAACTCACTTGTCAACTGGCAGCGCAAATGGGACGAGGATGAGGATGGTCGATGGCTCCACTCGATTATCCCAAAGGTTTGCCTTAAACCCTGGTTCAATAGGTTGGATCTAAGTCGAGATTTTATTCGAGTATTTTCTCGTCTTATGTCCAATCATTGTTCCTTAAACGCGTTACTCTTTCGTGTAAACCTGGCTGGCAGCAATTTGTGTAGCTGTTGCCAAGGTTACCATGACATCGAGCATATTGTTTGGTCGTGTGAGGTCCATCTTGTCGCCAGAACGAATTTAATAGACTCCCTTCGGGCCCGAGGAAAACCACCTAACGTTCCAGTGAGAGATGTGTTGGCTGTGATAGACTTAGACTACATGTTCGAAATTTATCTATTCCTAAAAGCTATCGACCTTCGTCTATAACTATTTTCATTTTCACGTTTCCCTTTCTATATCTTTTCTTTGAAAAATTGTTAAACTAGGTTAAGTAACCAATTGTAAAAAGCAAAAAGATGTTGGCTCTTTAAAACTCAAAGGTCCGAGCCGTTTCAAATAAACGAATTATAAAAAAAAAAAAACCCTGTGAAAGAGAACATCCTCATTTCTCGTGCAAAAGTTAAATTTTCATCGTTTTGTTCTTGGCTGAGTCCATTGCGATGCATAAATAAGGAATTTAGCGTATTTTGTCAAATAAAAAAAATGAAAATAACTTTTTTTTTCTATTTCCATTATTTAAAAAAAAAATAACTTTTGCAAATTTTTCGAAAACTAGAAAAATTTACTAAATCGGTTATTTAAGCATCGCAATGGATTCAGCCAAGAACAGAACGATGTTTTCTCGAGATGAAAAACTAACCTATCTTCCAAAATTTTACAATTAAATATTTGATATTTGAATAAAATAATGCCATCATAAAATAATTTTTATGATGGCATTATTTGTATATGTAGGTATAGTCTTCGCCAAAGTTGCCTCAAAAACTGTTGGCTACAACTTTGTAGAAGATAGTTTGACTCTATCTGTTCACTGGAAAAAAAATTATGTGCTAATCATGCAAAAATGACACATCCTAATATTTGATTTAAGAGTTTTAAAGCATATGGTTTAATGAGCATTTTTGCTGAAAACATAATGTGTCTATCTTTTATAGTATCTTGGTAATTAATTTTGTCACGATAAAGTTCCCTTCTGGACCACTGTGCAATGTGAACAGGAAAAAAATTGTTCTTGAACCTTTGAAGTTTTTGAAAGATTGTCAATATGATTGGAAAATGTATCCCCAATTCCAGAACAATAAAAACTGTATTCGAAAAAACTGCAAGACTTTCATATGTGGATATTCTTTGAGCGGATGGATGGAAATTGATGAAAGTAATATTATTTTTGTTACTTGCGTGGCGCGTAGCAAAGGAAAAGGTTGTTTCCGAATTTGTAACACTCCTTTATTCGTTCAAAGTTCGGTGCGTTTTAAAAACCTACGATAGAAACATAACTTTGATGAGAAGGACTAAAATACGATGTTTCTTTATCTCACGTTTAGTAACTTCTCCTATTCGCTTCCTGCTGTCTTGATTCTTATTTGCTGCCTTCCGCTAGCCACCTTTAACATTAGTTATGCTAAATTAAATTTTTCTTTAAACATTTCTCAATGAAATTCTCACCTCCACTCAACAGGTTGTACCTAATTAGGTGTCTTCTGAACCAGCGCGTATCCGTAATTGCCCTAAATTAAGAGGTTCCAAATTACTCAAACCGCACTTAGAATTACTATAATAATACTCCTACCTTTGCTCAAGCGACCTCACTTAATTTCCGCACTATTGCATACAGTTCGCACTTTTAGCCTAAGTAGATTCTTCTGCTCAACTTCGCACCTAACGCGAATTTATTCTGTTTTGTTATTGTTTATTTTCGTCCTACGACTTTCCCGCCGAATAAACCGCTTTCTTTTCTCTCGCTCTTTTCCCTGTTCAAAAAACTGTCATCAACTTGAGTGCGTTCAGTGCTGCCCGTTTAGTAGCCCCGTTCAGTAACAGTTATGTTTACATGTGTTAAATTTTGTGGCGATCTGTTAAGTATTTTTTGAGATAGCGTCTAATGAATAAGTATATTGACCAAAATGTTTGGGCAATATATGGGCAATGTATTGCACACAAAAACTACCGTTTTTCTAAATCAATGCACATTTAGTTGAAATTGTTAATTTTTTGGAGTTGACCTTCAAAATTACTCGAAATTTTCTATTTTATCGAAATCATGACAAGTTTAGCAGAAAACAACATTAGATGTTCACTTTTTATAACTCCATCATAGTTTTCACCTAATGAAAAAAACTTCCAGATCCCAACAAAACAGAGTATTAACTTTTAAAAACCTTTGAAAGAGAAAATTCGGTCGCTTTCGTAAGCATTTTTAACATATTTGGCCGTTAATGGTGCAAATAGTTATGTACCACTTATCGTTTTGTATCTTCCACTGATCGTGAGCCATATTTATTACTACACAGCAAATTTTTGACTCGATTTCCAGCAAAAAAATGGCTGGAAACGTCCAGCAATCCAAATTATGCTGGAAACCAGCAAACGATCTCCGTCTTGCTGAATTTTCCAGCACTTGACCTGCATAGCTGAAAAACCAGCAATTGATCTGTCAAATTTGGAACTTGTGTTATTCTTAAGGTGAAATTCTTTTCGCCCAAAAGAATTTTTAGTTGAGTTGATTGTTTAAATACTTTAAATATGTACTACAAAGCCTAACAAGAAGAATATTTTTTCAAATATTTAAATTGGCCTTAAAAATTCCTATACAATTTGTCTCGCATAACCTCCTAAAAACGCGTCGACGTAGGATACATTTTTCAAATATCCCAGTTGAAGCAGTTAATTTATTTATCTTCATTTCCAGCCGGAAACTACTTTATTTAACACATGCTTTTTCTTCCAAAACAATGCTTCAAGCTATAGAGAAAAAATATTTGAACTGCAATCGATCCTTAGTGTTAAAGACATCTAATTATCAAAATTGATTGATGCAAAACGTATCCACTACTTAAGACATTATAATTAATCATTTAAGATTATCAAAACACATTTTTCAACTTTAAATTTGAGTTTCGCCAAATTCACGTTTTCGCCATTTTCACGGTGAAATTTTTTTTAGCGTAATAAAACCGGAAAACCACCGTATTTAAAACGAAAAACTATTTATGTTGACGAACCTAAAAATTAATAAGGAAATAGTATTTCAAAGAAAATATTTATATTTGCACTGCTTGAGCAAAAATATCGTTTAAAAATAATCCGTCACCAAATGGATGGTCCCTTAATTTTAATGAGAATTTAACTCCTCCATTAACGACTAACGTTGCTGTTTCTTGGAATTTGAAATACACAGCACAAGACGCATATGTTCAAGAAATGTTAGACTGAATTCTTGACAAAACATTGGTAAATTTTTCTGATAAAAAAGGCAATTAAAACTTTCATTGTTCCAAATTGATTGAATGAAGCTTTCAATGGATTGTAAAAATGTGATAATATTGAAATTTTAAATGTGTTTTAGATGATCTCTGAACGTGAATCAAGTTATTTTCCCTAGAAATGTGACGAATATTTTGTTCATGATTCTTGTCACTAGTTTTAGCATAACAAACTATGTATCTTTATCTATAAAACAACTTCGGATCATAGTCGTTTTGAAAATTTGTTGGTATCTCAGGAATCAATGCTAGGATTTCGAATTAAACTTCCTTGTACGTAATTGTATGATTTTGTTTCCGGAGGACACTAATATTCTCTTGATCTTGACATTGAAAAGTGATATTTTTACAATTATTCCCCATCTTTACAAACAATGCTCCAAAACCTCCTCACGTTTATGGATGGATCGTAGAGATCTCTGCATCTATCTGTAAGTAAT
Organism: Uranotaenia lowii; assembly: GCF_029784155.1. NCBI lineage: Eukaryota > Metazoa > Arthropoda > Insecta > Diptera > Culicidae > Uranotaenia > Uranotaenia lowii. Next base: position 218,622,401 of record NC_073692.1, on the reverse strand, counting down.
CGTTGACTAACATACCTTCCCCTCTTCCCATCACAGTCCGCAGGGTTCGGCCAGGGCACCTTCAACATTCTGTGAGGGCTGGTTTTTCATTTTAGGAGATTTATTAATCTGAGGCAACGAATTGGAAGACCTAGCTTCTTTTGAAATTATAAGCCAGTAAATGTAACACTTCTCCGGAAGGAAAGTGGCAATTCTGAGCGACTGTTAATTCATAAAACGGAGAGTTGACAAGTAGCGCCAAACGAAGTTTTAAGCGACTGCTCATGCGAATGCGAATGCAATTCTTTTCACTATATTTTCATTGCATGTTGTTCTTTGAGACGACATATCATACAAGCTGAATAGAATCAAATACATATTATTGCCGTTTCACAACATCGTGATGGAAAACAACATTTAGTAATGGATCAATAATTCCATTTCCTTTGTTCATTCATCGGAAATACCAAACCAGAAATGAATGGAAAAGCAGTTCCGAAAATCGTAACAGTACAGTATCTTTCCATGCATGCAAATTATTGTATCAACATTCAACTTGTAACATGATGGTGGGCAAAAGATGGTTGCATCGGGGCTCCTCTTTTGGATGTGGTTTTCTAATCTAGACTGCTGCTCGAATACACCGAAAAACACTCCCAGCTATACGATGTTATCTTCAATCAGCTGTTAATGCATATTGAGCCTGGAACTTGATGGAAAGTTTCGAAATGAACGATCTCATCCGAACGGAATGGGGACCTCCAAAGGAAGAACGGAACGGAACGGAACTTGTTGCCAAATGATTGCATTCCCTTCTTATCTTCACTCATGAAGGCAATTCCATCAGTTGAAGGATTGTAACGTCCTTCCCATGCTTGTATGGATACATGTATGTAATCGAGTGGGCGGCTGGCCGGCATTTCGAAGGTCCTTCCTCATTACTTCCGGCCTCTATCTCTCTCTGGCTCTCGTTCACTCGAAATATTGCCCGGACCCGGGTGACAACGAGATTATGAATTCATGTACGTGCCAGGGAGTGCATCTTTTGCCCATATCGCACCGTTCCCAAGTGTGGCAGCAGCCATTTCGAGTAATTTCCTGTCAAGTCAACACCTTGGAAGACTCTCTACTCCTGCATCAGCTAGCAGCCGGTGATTCCTGACCTGGTGCTTCCTCTTCCATCGTGTCCCCAGTTCCGTTGCCGTTCTGTGCCAATATTGTCATCCCCTCTGCCCAAAATTGGAAACCAAGTGGCAAAACGAGTGGCACCTCTGCCTGGCTGGATGGCCTTTTGCCATTCGGATGTCCTTATCTCAGCAGAAAGTGTCATGCAGCTGCAATTTCACGCAGCTGACGTTCTGCAGCATCACCTCCAGAAGCTGGACTCTTCTCCAGAATCAACTTCCCGGTGTTCTCTTCTCATCATTCCGAGCGTTTGCTCAAGGAAGGAAGAATCGCCATCAGCAAACGAACAAGCAACAGCTGAACCATGGCGTGGAACTTTATGAACCATGATGGCCTTAGAACGACGACGTTCCTGTCTCATGTTGAGTTTTTGTATGTACTTATGTATGTGTGTGGGTGGCAAGAGGCGAGTTTTACATCTAATCATGCTAATAAAATAAAATATTTTAGCTATGCAAATGGTGACCCTCTCTCGGCCAACAAGAAGCACACACCGGAAACAGTCCGGCTCTTTAAGCCGACTAGTTTCCCAAAATGTAGCCAATCGGGTGATTCCACCTTGCATTCGGTTCCGTTGTGGAGCCGGAATCCCCATAACTACCTTTTAAGGTGCAACTTTCTGCAACAGAGTATCACTATTTAGTTAGGTTCCCGTATAATTTCAGCCTACGTCAGGGGAGAACTTTTCAACCCAACTGGAAACAAGAAAGGACGAACGTGGTTGATTCGGAGCACATGTTGTTACTCATGGGTGCTCAGCCCATCATCAGAAAGTAGAAAGTTGAACCAAGGCAAGGCCTGCATGCATGACAGTTTCGATTTTATGCATTCAAAGCAAACGCCAACCGAGAGACTCTTGGAAGTGTACATATTTACAGTAACCCAGAACCATGTTGCAAAATTATCCGTTGAATATAAATGTTGAACTTTCGCTAGGCTATCGAGCATATTTGCGCGATGAAAATCCATTGCTGCTATTGTGTGTTGAGATTTTATTATTGGAAAAAGTGCGCCATCGTTTTTCCCTGAGAAGTTTAGCTATTCTGATAAGATTGACAATTATCAGAGGTGGGTTGTCGTTTGTTCTAGGAAATGTGCACTTAGCTTACGAGAAACGGTAAAATCTAATTTCGCTGAATCCAAAATAGTACACTTTTATCTATTTTGACGAAAAATGCTGTCTAATGAAAATACTAAAGCTTGCTTCAGAAAGAATTGGACCACAACCAATTGCCTGTATTTCAGTTATATATTATTGATCTTTTTTATACAAATGAAGTATATTCTTAATACTTTTAAGATAAAATACGGATAAAACAATTCGTCTAGGTTTCGAAGGAATTCTCGATTTTTTCCTGTAACACGGCTCATAAGGCGGCGCGCACCTTTTTCGTCCATCGTTTTAGCTATCTTATTCCACCAGATCTTCATCTGATTGATGTCTTTGACAACTTTTCTCTTTGTTTTGCTTCTCCTTTTCATGATTGTCCAGTATTTCTCAAGCGGAACTTAAGGTTATGGTTTTTCGGAACGAGCTGTATCCCTTTCTCTGGATACCATCGCAGACACCAGATACCCAGACTGACCACTGAAGGCTGATTTTGGCGCTTGTTCCGCAGCGCTATCTACGGGTTATCGTGAAACTAACGGCCACATACACAAAAGGAAAAATCTCGATATATCACACACACATTTGCATTGTGCTATTTGTTTTTTTACATCTAGCGATGAACACGGTCGTTTTTGATTACCTACTTTGATAGAAAAAAATAACACGATATATTTCGAAAACTTCTAAAGAACCGTTTTTGAATTGGAGCGCATTAAACAAATGTGGTTAGAATTCAACCATAAAGCTTATAAAAAATACATCGACTTCGACAGAAATGAAAATTGAATGAAAACTTGAGATTTTCTGCTCCACTTCCTTATTGCGTTGTGGTTGAAAAATAATCATTTTATGACATCTTTTTCTTCATTTGTGAAGATCTCTTTCAACCGCAAGATTTGGTTAACCCCGGAACCTCCGTCAAGGGTAAGTTCAAGTTTCCCGAGTAGAAAATATTGTGACAAACCCAATTATTTGTAAATAGCTAAAAAACGATCTACGACTTGTTGAGAAAACGACAAAAGACATCGTAAAAACAATCCACTGATTGTATATTAAAAATCTACAGTATATTGAATGTGGCTTTAAATTATATTACTGTTTAGAACTGTTAAATCAGTTGAATGGACGAGATGCTTACAAAATTTTGTTGAACAATCTGGTTCAGTTAGAGTTTCTTTTTTAGATATAAAGGAATATGGAAGGAATACGAAAAGCTTAGATTGGAAAGGGTTCAAGTTTGTTTTGACTTTCAGGAGGGGAGTCAAAAGGAATACAGGGAACGGATTGGAAGGAAGAGAGTAGCTTATGTGGAGAAGGGTTTGATTTGGTTTTACTTTCAGGAGGGGAATCACGGGATAGTAAGGAGCGGAATGGAAGGAACAGAGAAGGTATTTAGGAGAGGGTTCAGCAAAGATCACACGTCCAAGGCAGCTTACAGTTGGTACAGCAGTAGAGATCTCTCTATCGTCATCAGCAGCTTTTTGTTTCACGACGATAATACCATCACGAGAGAAGACTCCAGTAAGCTTCACGGATTTTTTTATATTGTAGAGCTTTTGTCCGCACTGCTCTGGTTTCGAGAGAGAGGTTTTCGATGTTGTAAATTCTTTTCTTAGTAGAAAATACTAGATCACTCAGGGAGAGTGAGTGTGTCTTCAGCGAGCGAAGGTACTTCCCAGTAAGCGCGTCCTCTCAGAAATCGACAGAGCATGCAAAAAATTGAGAGTTGAGTCACCGAACTTAGAATGAAACGGTTAATTTCGGCGACACTCCAAGAACGCAAATATTTTCATTAGGTTTGTCCTGCCGAGATACCTACACAGAAAGAAAAATGTAAATTTACGTTACACATTTTCGCATCGTCGCCGACAGAATATGGAAAAGACTATAGCATCTTGACGATTGCGAAGAAATTCTCGTGCAATTTCATGTAAATCTCAGCGTTGGCGACGTTCGTTCGTTCTTTTTTGTACCTGTTCGAGTGCTGTTTGCTTCTGTTCGAGTTGGAGGTGGTGGGTACAAGATTTTCAGCCAGTAACGTTCGTAAAAACTAAATGCAATTCTATTTATGAAGGTATGTGTGTGGAAATGTGGGTGTTACAACTTGTATTAATTGTAAATTTGTTGTTTTGCAGAAAATCACTACGGGGGATTCAATTTTTCCGGCACCTGTCGTCGTTTCCTTCGCTGGGTGAATTGAAAAGCACCGACAGGCGTTTGTGTCAAGTCGACAAGATCGGTGAAGTGTATGCAAACAAACTGAATAAAGGTTCTTTTTTAATCTATATCGCTGATTTGTTTATTATTTTCAAACACTCCTTTAAACAAAACATCAATTAAAGAGAGGTTGAGCATGTAAATCTACAGTGAACAATCAATATCAATGGGACTGGGAATTTACATGTAACAAACAGTATTAATACATGTAATAACGCGATTCCCTTCTACCCATGCAGCTGCATGTAAATCTACGTGGATTTTTCTAACTGTGTAGAGGCAACAAATACGAATGCGTAGGATGCGAAATCAGTTTGAATCGTACACTCGTACGGTGTGGTCGCAATTGTCCCCGTGTCCCGTGTGTGCTTTCAATCGTAGCTGTCGACTTCTCAGGCAGGCGAACACGCGTCTCGGAGGAAAACATACAAACACGATTCTGATTGTGTTCGTGTGTTTCTCTGGAGGGCGTGTCTTAGCTTAATTCGTGGCACTCACCCAAGGCACGCGTATGGTGTGTTCCTCTCTAACGATGTGATGATGCAAAATCGCCAGAGAGATCGTTACGATCCCTCTGGCGATTTGAGTTACCTCTCTGCCGATTCAAATTTACCGGGTACTGGGACAGAGCAGTACCATTCATACCCAGTAAGCGCGTCCTCTCAAAAATCGACAGAGCATGTAAAAAATTGAGAGTTGAGTCACCGAACTTAGAATGAAATGGTTAATTTCGGCGACACTCCAAGAACGCAAATATTCTCATTCGGTTTGTCCTGGCGAGATACCTAGAGGCAACGAATGCGAATGCGTACAAGCGAAATCAGTTTGAATCGTACACTCGTACGATGCAGTCGACTTCTCAGGCAGGCAAACACGCGTCTCGAAGGGAAACATACAAACACGATTCGGGTTGTTTTCGTGTGTTTCTCTAAAGGGCGTGTCTTAGATTATTTCGTGGCACTCACTAATGGCACGCGTATGGTGTGTTCCTCTCTGCCGATGTGATGATGCAAAATCGCCAGAGAGATCGTTACGATCCCTCTGGCGATTTAAGTTACCTCTCTGCCGATTCAAGTTTACTGGGTTGGAGTAGAACTCGTTTCGTTGTATGTTGATAGCAAACTGGATGAGGATCAACTGGAAGCTCCACTCTCCATTTTTCCGTTGAACAAGCGGCGAATGTCAACAAGGGGGATAGAATTTTCGTCATAACCCAAGTTACAACAAATGGTGTTGTAATGCGAAAGAAGATTTTCCTTTTGAACATATGGAACTCCACTTAATATCAGGTCATTGCGACGTTCCATCCGCTCGATAGCTATGTTGTTGTCTCTTTTAACCTCTCCAACTGATTTAGTAATTGTGTCCACAAATACCTCATTCTCCTCACGCATTTTTTGCATATCTGATGTGATATCGGAGCGAAGACGATCCATTTGTGAAGTGAGCTTTTCACCAAGCTTTTTGATGTCGTCCCGGGTGCTTCGTTGAAACATTTCCAATTGAGATTTCATCAAGTTTGCTAGCTCACTAACATTCATTTCACTTTTTTGACGTTTAGAGGGGTTTGTAGTTGTACCCCTAAGTGACCGCAAAGCTTCCTCGTCACTCATGTTGTCAATACAAGCAAATTATAACAGCTCGAACAAGAACTTATTGTTTCAATGGCTGAACCTCACCAAACAAAGTTTTTAAAAGTCTTTTTTTCAAGGAAAATTCGTTAGTCCTGATTAAACCCTTGGTATAGATCTGATGAAAAACAGTTCACCTTCACTTTTGTACACTTGGAAGTGGTAAACTAAGTATTTTTCAAAGGTAAACACTAAATGCGTTGGACAAGCGAACTACTGACACATGTTTCTATCTCTCTATATATACATATATGATTTAGCAAAATAACATAATTTATCACAACACAACTGAACGTTATTTTTGGTCATTTAAAAGTTAAGGCTCTTGAAATTATTAAAATAGTCTTGAAATTGTTAATTCATGTCCATACTACTTTGCTAATTTCTATCAAACATTGTTTATTGAGTACTGGAAGATGTTTGTTAAAATAAAGATTTAAAATATTTCTTATGAGTATAAATCACAGCATTAATAAAAACTGTTTTTGTGCATATCATCTACATACCATGGCCATGACATGAGTCCATTCCTTTCAAATTGTGTAGTATTTTTTACGAGTTTTAAATACGTTTAGCTAAATGAACATAAATGAAAACATACTTCAAAAGTATGAAAGGAAAAAAAAATGCTGCTAAGAATTTTTTGGCACGCAGACGAATCACATTTCTTGGCCACCCATGATTTAGAGCTTGTTAAAATCTGAACGTTTCTTGTTGTTGTTTAAAATGGTAGTATATGGCAGGTGTACCACGAATATTCTGTGAAGCGTTTCTTTAAAAAAATTGACGTTAACATCAATTTGAAAGGAAAACCTGTGTATAATTTTTAGAAAAAAATCTGTGTTCATAAGCAGTGATGGTAAATTTCGCACGTCACGCTTGACCCGACTAGTTTTGTTTCATCAAACGACTGGCACTGTTCTCAATTGACGGAGCCTTACTACTCGCATGACGGATAAAGCACGACAACAATCAACATTTCTCCATCATCGACTGGCGAAGCTCCTACACATGGTCAAAATTTCTCCTGAGAGTGACTGGCAAATCTCTTCACACTTTGATCGGCTGCAGACGGCAGGTACAACTAATTGAACGACTTGCTGGCAGAGAGCAACAACAGCAATAAAAAACTGAAAACGAGCTTGCTGGCAGGAGCAACTATAATAATAAATGCGTTTCTTTTTCGTCATCGGTAGTTTGAATGCGATTGCTTGACTAGGTTATTATTTTAGCTTCAAATGACTGGGGAATGAATGACTGGCAAACGAAGTGACTGGTCGTTAAGGAACAGTCAATTGAGTTTGATGGACCAAGAGGCTTCACAGTCACAGCTTCACGCCTCATGACGATGACTTTTGCCAAGCGTGTTCATAAGGAAACGAATCTATGCACAGAAAAAAATCTAAAAATTACCGTTATAAAAATACAAAAACTTATTTGTGAAAAGCGGAAGGCAAAATTTCCATGTTTATGTAGAGATGAGATGAAGAATATGCAGAAAATAAATAAAGTGAAATAAAGTACATTTAATAAATGTTTGACTTGGCAACACTGCAGAAAATATAAATAAAATAAATTTCTATGGCAACGTTTTATATTTTGACAACACCAAGGTGTGTATATACTCAGGAGCAGGCTTGTAAGTGGTCACCATCGTTTGAATTTTTCCGGAGACTACCATCATTTCGTGACAATCGTGGAGAGCGCAATCGTTTGATCGGAGAACAAAAAAAATGTCAAATGAAATTTTGTTCTTTTTTGTGGTTAGTCGTTTGACTTTCATCCCTCTTGCGTAGATAATCGAGATAATCGTTCCACATTGTTCGACCAACACATCCAAACATCACTCGGCGCTGCAGAGTGGCGAATTTTTTTTCAACAGGAGGGAGTGAATAGAAAAGATTGCATTTGCTTATTAAGTCTGTAAGTTCTGCTGCGTGAAAGAGATAGGCGATGTCGTAAACTGTCGGGAATTATGGTCGTTTGACCATCAAATTATCCCTCTCGTGTACCAAGACACGAAATTTCGTTCGACAATCACACAAAGAAGAATGAATGTCGTTTCGTTTGATGGTAGTCGACTGTTCGGCAAGTTTTCGGTCGCATTCGTTTGATGGCACGAGCAATGAAACTGATAAAAGCAGGCTGTGCGACTGTCAGAGAAAATGTCGATGGTTTACAAGTCTGCTCAGGAGGTGTTACTGAATATCGAATTCCCGATTCAGCCATTTTGGCTATGTAGGCTATGCAATTATGCGGAACTCATGAAGTTTGTTTACCAACAATCCACCGAAAAGCTGAGCAAAAAATAAACAAACTCATTGAGAGCCTCGCTCACTCCTCGCCTACTTACTGTGAAAGTCGGAGAACCTAGTGTATCAAAAGACCTTGGACAACACTAGGCAAAAAAAAACAAAACAAGGATAGTCATTGATCTATCCATGTGAGCAACAGACGTGTCTGAGTGAATTGAGCTTCGTAAAGCTGCTGGAACGATTGTTTGTTTATGATTCGGTCACCGGTAAAAAGACGGATTGGCAAAGAGAGTGCAGTTTTTTAAGGCTGCTGCAATAGGTCGATTCACGCACTGCCTGGCCTCACTGGTTTTGACATTTCGCGATTCCTGTTTTGACTCCTTATTTTCCAATTCTACACGCTGAGGAAGTAAAGCAAACATTTGGGTCCTCATTGAATTCTCATTCACACGTTTTTAGCAAAAGTTCTCAGCTCAAATTTGGGATAAAAAATAATTTGAAAGAAAATTAGATGTTTTAAGTATCAAATAATGAAAAATCAATCAATTTGTTTGTTAATCCAGCTAATCTAAGTCTTATGTCAGAGTGATTAGTGGTCAAACTATCTGACATTATTTTTATTCCTCGAAAATATCATATCGTACAAATTTATAACACTGCAGACTTTACATTCGGAATGTTAATTGGAGAATTTTCCTATATTGGATTCTTCTGTCAACGAATTTTGTTGTCGTACAAGTATGTGCATTTGTTCACAGCTTCCGATAAAAATAACACATGAAGCTTCCGGACAATCGATTCGAAACATTCGAATTCCTTAGAAGTTTCCACATTTGGACATTCGATAGGGTTTTTTGTTTCAAGTAGACGCGCTTTCCTAGAATATTCAATGTAAACTGGGTTGGTTCAGAATAAATGTGTTGAAGAAGGGTAATAAACAAACCTTCTTTTCGAAATTTTTATGAATTTTCAACTTTCTGTTCATTTCCAAAAAGATAAACATGAGAAACCAAAAAATGCGCTAAATTTAATTAACAAAATAGAACTTGGTTTTTTGCTATCCCTTAACTGAGTTTTGAGTTAAATTTCTTGACCGTGCAGCTACACGAAAAATTTCGCCGCACCCCATTTCTCGTTCGTAAAATTTTGTAAACAGGACGCGCGAACTGTCACCACAAAAGAAAACATACGTCATCGTGAATCGACCCATGATTGTTTGTTTATGATTCGGACACCGGTAAAAAGACGGATTGGCTGAGGAAGCGCAGATTTTCAAGAGCAATGATTGTTTGATTATGATTTGGCCACGCCGGTGAAAAGACGGATTGTATGAGGAAGCGAAGATTTTTAAGGCTGCTGCTACGATAAAATTGTTTCTGATTCGGCCACCGCGACCGGTAGAAAGACGGATTGGTTCATGGAGAGCAGATTTTTAAGGCTGCTGCTACGATTGTTTGTTTATGATCCGACTATGGTAAACAAAAACACAGCGGCTGGAAAGGCACAGTTGAGGAAGGCTGTTGCTAAGATTGTTTTTTGGATTGTTCCGGCTCTGGTAAACAAAGACAGAGTGGCAGAAAAACACAGATTGAGAAGGCTGTTGCTAAGAACGTTTTCAGATTGTTTCAGCTTTGGTAAACAAAGACAGAGCGGCAGTACAGATTTGAAAGTTTTTTTTTTCACTAAAAATGGGATGTGAAATAAAGATGAAGGATATTGGGAAATATAAACAAAAGTTTTTGCTAAGAATGGAATGTAAAATTAAGATGAAGTTTATTTGAAAAAATAGCTTTTGTTTTTAAGAAAAACAAAAAAAAAACAAAAATACAAAGTTTTTTTAAGAATGGAGATGAGAAGGAATGTAGGGATGAGATGAAGAATATGCAGAAAATAAATAAAGTTTTTATAAAAATAAAGTTAAATAATAGTTGAATTCGAAAACACTGAAGAAAAAAAAATCTATGTCAACATTTTATATTTTGACAATGATAGGCAAAAACAACAAAATAAGGCCTGTCGTAGATCTATTCTTGTGAGCTACAGATGTGTCTGAGTGAATTTCTGAATTGTGATTTGTAAGAATCGAAAAATCACGACAGTTAAGATCATTCTTTTCAGATTCTGACTAACGCTTGCATTTCATCAAGAGACAATACAGAAATTTAAAAGTTTGGACAGAAATCTCAACTTTTTATAAATATGTTAATTTTATCTTTATTTTTTTACTAAACAGCAAATTTGTATAAAATTCATAAACTTTCGAGAGAATATTGCTTTTATCAAAGTTCAGCTTTTCCACGAGCTCTTAAAGAACTGCCTTTGGAAGGAGAAAAATAAGACAAAATATTCCTGCAAAAAAAAAAATCAAGTGAACAGGAATAAAGTTTTGCCATGACAAGAGCAACAGCGTTCGTCTTCGACAAAAAAAGGCTACAGAAACGACTGGGCTGGCGTACACATACGTGATACAAAAAATAAAATGAATCAACAGAAGTTGACAAAACATTTTAAATAGACGAACAAAAAATGGAAAAGGTGAAAATCTTCGTCAGCTGCAGCAGACGACTGCCCGAGATCGTGTCTACATTTTGATTTTCCGTTCGAACTGTTTCAAACCTAATTTTTTGGATTGATTTGAGGTCTTAATTTCAAATATCAGGTTAAGATTTTGATTCTGGATTTTATATTTTTATTTATTTAACATTTTATTTTTATTTCAGAGGAAACTTCAACAAGTTTTAACTTTGCGTTAAACTCGTTTGCTGTATCGCGTCTCAATATTATCGAAAGCAAACGGGCCGCAGGCGAGGAAGCAAGATTTCTGCACCTCGCAACAGTGGCTCAGATCTTTTTTTCCCATTTTTCCCGCAGAGAGGCGTGCAGAGAAAAAAAATCCTCACAAGAAATGACGCGGAGTGCAACGGAACCGGTCAGGTCCTCGAACGCGGGACATGATTGTCATTTTTCCCACTCATAGAATAAAATATCCTTCGTTTCGCCATGTTGCAGCCACCGACGACCGAGAGACACGATTTCCCGGGATTGTACTTTGGTGTGTTCCCTCGAAAGCAGAAAGTTGTGTTCCCATAAGTGGATTTTTCCTGCATTTTTGTCCCGAAGAAAATTGCTGATTCTGCTCAATTTCGTGTCCTCGTCGTTGGAGGAGGATTTTTTTTTCATTTTAGAACGCTTCCAGTCTAGTCTCATTCCCCAGCCGGCAGAAGTTGCTTCCGGCGACGGGGAAAATACGAAAAAATGAAACTGGCAACCGGTTGGTTTGGCGGGGGAGATTCGCCCTCAATGCGGCAAAAACGGTTCCAGAGCATTAGCAAAATTTTTCAATCGACTTAAACTGTTCTCCTCGAGTTGAGAGCGAAATTAGTTCGAATGGAGTTAGTTTGTTGTTTTTAAATGTGTGCTGCTGTTCGACAGACGAGATAGAACATATTGACTCTCTGTTTGCTTCGAGGAATGGGTTTGTTTCGAAATTGAATCGACAACGATGGTGCTTTTGAACTGCGAAAAGCAGTTGATTAAGGCAAATAAAATAGACGTTTAACTCGACATCATATGGCTCGTTGTGCTTCTTGTGGATGCAACTCACAATCAAAAAGTCCTAAAATATAAAGCTCTCGACAGTATTTTTTTTAAGATCAAAAAAGTTTTGAAACATTGTCAAATTCATCGATTCATATTCATAAGAATTGTCTGAATTTTAAAAATGGTTAACATTTTCAAATTGTTCTAAAATCATTTAAAAAAGATACAAAATCGACCTAATTGAAAATATTGGTCAAAACATTGGCCAAAAATGACAAAATTGATAAAATTGACAAAATTGGCAAATTTACAAGATTGACAAAATTGAGAAAATTGCCAAACTGACAAAATTGACAAAATTGATAAAATCGACAAAATTGAAAAAAAAATACAAAATTGAAAAATTGACAAAATTGACCAAATGGACAAAATAAACAAAATTGACAAAATTGACAAAACTGACGAAATTGACAAAATTGACAAAATTGACAAAATTGACATAATTGACGAAATTGTCAAAATTGTCAAAATTGACAAAATTAACAAAATTGACAAAATTTAAAAATGACAAACTAAACCAAATTGACAAACTTGAAAAAATGAAAAAATTAACAAAATGACAAAATTGACAACATTGAAAAAATTAAAAAAATGAGAAAATTGACAAAATTGAGAAAATTGAGAAAATTGTTAAAATTGACAAAATTGACAAATTTGACAAAAAAAGACGAATTCGACAAATTTGACAAATTTGGCAAATTTGTCGAAATTGAAAAACATGACAAAATTGACAAAATTGGCAAAATTGGCAAAATTGGCAAAAATGACAAAATTGGCACAATTGACAAAATTGGCAAAATTGACAAATTTGACAAAATTGATAAAATTGACAAAATTGACAAAATTGACAAAATTGACAAAATTGACAAAATTGACAAAATTGACAAAATTGACAAAATTGACAAAATTGACAAAATTGACAAAAATGACAGAATCGTCAAAATTGTCAAAATTGACAAAATTTACAAAAATGACAAAATTGACAAAATTGACAAAATTAACAAAACTGATAAAAATGACAAAATTGACAAAATTGATAAAATTGGAAAAATTTATCAAATCGACCAAATTGACAAAATTTAAAAAAATGACAAAATTAAGAAAAATTACAAAATTGACAAAATTGACAAAGTTAACAAAACTGATAAAATAGACAAAATTGACAGAATTGATAAAATTTAAAAAAAATGATCAAATTGACCAAATTGACAAAATTGACAAAATTGACAAAATTGTCAAAATTGACAGAATTGACAAAATTGACAAAATTGACAAAATTGACAAAATTGACAAAATTGACAAAATTGACAAAATTGACAAAATTGACAAAATTGACAAAATTGACAAAATTGACAAAATTGACAAAATTGAAAAAAATTGTCAAAATCGACAAAATTGAAAAAATTGACAAAATTGACAAAATTGACAAAATTGACAAAATTGACAAAATTGTCAAAATTAACAAAATTGACAAAATTGACAAAATTGACAAAATTGACGAAATTGACAAAATTGACAAAATTGACAAAATTGACAAAATCGACAAAATTGACAAAATTGACAAAATTTACAAAATTGACAAAATTGACAAAATTGACAAAATTGACAAAATTGACAAAATTGACAAAATTGACAAAATTGACAAAATTGACAAAATTGACAAAATTGACAAAATTGACAAAATTGACAAAATTGACAAAATTGACAAAATTGACAAAATTGACAAAATTGACAAAATTGACAAAATTGACAAAATTGACAAAATTGACAAAATTGACAAAATTGACAAAATTGACAAAATTGACAAAATTGACAAAATTGACAAAATTGACAAAATTGACAAAATTGACAAAATTGACAAAATTGACAAAATTGACAAAATTGACAAAATTGACAAAATTGACAAAATTGACAAAATTGACAAAATTGACAAAATTGACAAAATTGACAAAATTGACAAAATTGACAAAATTGAAAAAATTGACAAAATTGACATAGTTGACAAAATTGACAAAATTGACGAAATTGACAAAATTGACAAAATTGACAAAATTGACAAAATTGACAAAATTGACAAAATTGACAAAATTGACAAAATTGACAAAATTGACAAAATTGACAAAGTTTACAAAATTGACAAAATTGACAAAATTGACAAAATTGACAAAATTGACAAAACTGACAAATTTGAAAAAATTTACAAAATTGTTAAAATTGACAAAATTGACAAAATTTTACAATATTGACAAAATTGACAAAATTGACAAAATTGACAAAATTGACAAAATTGACAAAATTGACAAAATTGACAAAATTGACAAAATTGACAAAATTGACAAAATTGACAAATTTGACAAAATTGACAAAATTGACAAAATTGACAAAATTGACAAAATTGACAAAATTGACAAAATTGACAAAATTGACAAAATTGACAAAATTGACAAAATTGACAAAATTGACAAAATTGACAAAATTGACAAAATTGACAAAATTGACAAAATTGACAAAATTGACAAAATTGACAGAATTGACAAAATTGACAAAATTGACAAAATTGACAAAATTGACAAAATTGACAAAATTGTCAAAACTGACAAAATTGACAAAATTGACAAAATTGACAAAATTGATAAATTTGACAAAATTGACAAAATTGACAAAATTGACAAAACTGACAAAATTGACAAAATTGAAGAAGTTTACAAAATTAAAATAATTAACAAAATTGACAGAATTGACAAAATTAACAAAAATGGCAAAATTGACAAAATTGACAAAATTGAAAAATTGACCAAAATTGATAAAATTGACCAAAATTGACAAAATTGACAAAAATTGAAAATTTACTAAATTTACAAAATCGACGAAATCGAAAAAAATTGAAAAAATTGAAAAATTGAAGAAAATTAACATCGCTTCAGTATTGGAGGACGTCGCGAGATAATTTGGGCAATGCAATCAATCAAGAAATGAAGTGCTGTGGCGGTACTTACGGATTTCGTCGAAGTAGAACGGATAATCCCCGGGCATTGAGCAATTCAGCCGAGACTTCAGATAGGTCGTCCATCGATTCTTGAACAGATGAGGACCTCCCTTGTCCCATTTGCATACCCGGGCGATTCGACTGAAGATGGCCTGGGGAGAAGATTTAAGAAGAGAAAAAGGGCGTTTTCATTGAGATATTTGGAACAAAACGGGTGTAGGTGTTGATTAAAAACCGAAGTTTTTGATTGCCTCTACCTCTTAATTACGCCTCAAAATTTTCGGCGTAAAGTTTTCTGTGTCATCAAATTCGGTTCATCAGAAAATCAACTTTCCCTAGAAATGTTTTAGTCAGCGCAAGCTGTCATTGACAAAAAGTCCTTAACTGAATAAAAATCGAGAGCTTACCTTCCCGCAGTTGATAAACTCGACGGCCGTTTCCCGGAAGAAGAAGTAGACGAAATCTCCGTGCGTGAGCGATCCGACAAAATTAGGGCCTGAAAAATTTATGAATACGTTAATGGTCGTCGTTCAGTTACGCAAAATTCACTCAGCTGGACCATGCGGGAGGGATGGAGGGAAGGTCATAATTTATTTAGCAGCTTTCGCGATGCTGATTGTTGGTTGGAATTGTTCCGAGGAAATTGAAAACTGGCAGTGAAATTGGAAATGAAGTGATGGTGAAATGGGTATATAGGGGGAAAATAGATTGTGGGATGTAGGTGGAAGACAATATCCCACGAATTCGGAGGATAAATACACGTTCCGATTTCTGCATCAATAGTTAACACTTTTTATGGGACCAATTTGCAGTTAATTTCCGTGATTAATTTAAAACTTTTTACTGGTCGGAAAATTTCAATAACCTCGATTTATGATCATTCACGGTTTTCAGGCGTGCTCAATTGCTTGCAATGTAGGAAATAATGCGAGCGCCAACAGTGTGGTGAAAATAATTGATTTTTTTTTCAATGAAAAATGGTATACTTATTCAAAATGAATGTTTTAAAATCTCAGGGGAATAAGAAAATAATCCATAATCTACTCAGCTATTAATACACTTGGTCCCTAGTTATCATATCAAAACTAGCTTTAAACATCGTAAGTCAATTCGAGTCATCGAGTCAATTATCAATATTCTTGTACCTATATTGATTTCAACAATTCAAACACATTAACGTGTGTAAATAGTTAATTATTATAAAAATCAGGGCCGAAGGTAGAACCGCTTCATGGGAGGGAAGGCGGTTGGTTACCGGTTTTTTGGACATTTTTTCTAAAACAAAGCTTGAATGGAAAAAAAATTAAAATACATTTTAAGTAATTGCTATACGCCTATTAATTTCTGAGTTCATTAGAAGTCTTTGTACATTAATATTTTTTCAGTACAATAAAAGATTATCGGATTAAAAAGAAACTAGTGAATTATTTTCTAAAATTATAAAACTGCTAGCTAAATTTCTATTTATAATGAAGGCTTTGGTACCAAAATAGGGTACTTACTTCCATCGATGGTAAAATCCTTGAACTTTTTCTTGAGCAATCTTGGTTGTTTCAGTTTATTTGATCATAAAATGAAGCCTTCAATTTCTAAGAATAAAAATCTATGCTCAAATCAAACAAGCTAAAATTATCAAAGTCTCGAGCGAATTCGAAGATTTTAACCATCAATAATCACAAATCAAATTTTCAAAAGTAAAAGTAAGAGATACAGAATTGATTCAAATTTAAGATTTAAGTTTAAAATTTGGCTCCTGAAAAAAATGCATTATGAATAATGACACCAAGAAAAAATTAAATTTCCTGTAGATTTTTTAAAAATAATGATAACATGTTTCTAGGGGAGATGGGGGCATAATGGCCACCTTAAGGAAAACGGTTATTTAACCATAGAAGATAGCTATAATATGGAGGTTACATTATTGTTTCGTGTTCAGACACTTGAAAAGCCTATTCCCTAACGGGCTGAAACGCGAAAAACTAAATGAAAACGCTAAAAAATGCATTTTGAAAAATTTTGCCAAAAGCTGAAAACCAGCCACTGTGGAGGCATAATGAGAACCCCCCCTGAGGCAGTATGAGCACCATTAATCAGAGCAAGATGTGCGTTTTTGCCGGGGAATCTAGCAGCGAATTCAATTCGATGAAGTCAGGTGAGTCGTAGATTCATCAAACAAAGCAATAACAAAATAATATAGGTCTGTTTGTAGAATACAAACAATTCACGCACGCTCATACATTAAGTGCTTTGTTCGGAGGATAATGCTACTAGCCGTATAATGTAACAATAAAAATTTCGATCATGAATTGTGAATGGAAAAAAATCACCTCGAACAGAAATCTAACTGTAGTCTTTTGATTACCTCTCCGACACCTTACCAATAGGCTAAATTGTCGGATAAAAACTAGTCAAGGTGTGGCGCTATAAATCAATTTTAATTCGCTGCTAGATTCTACGGCAGAAAATGTTCATTATGCCTCGATAATATGGTGCTCTATATGCCCCTAGTCAACAAATTTAAGTAAAAACGTGTTTTAAAATTGATAAAAGTGAAAAATCAAAAATTTTATGATGGTAAAAATTGAGAAACAATGTGTACATCATGTTGCAGTGCGTACATTATAGATCAAGGTTATTTTAAGATCATAAGAGCTTATTTCGTGGTGCTCAAAAATTATAATATTTTCGTAACTTGAGAACCAAGCTAGTTTTTTTTAAATATCTCTGTAAAGATGATAAGGAGATTCCTTTTTTTGTTAAAAATTAATACTATAGGAAGTACGAAACAAATCCTCATGAAAATTTATTTAAGAAAATACGCACTTTCGTAGAAAAGCGTAGTTCTCATTATGCCTCGGGTGCTCGTTATGCCCTCATCTCCCCTATATAAGCAAATATTTTGCATAAAATATCAAATCCATAATTGAAATCCTGTGAAAGATTTTGTTTTGAACATAAGAATCACGTTTTTTATTATTGAACATCACTTGCAAAATAAACTAAAATTTTACTTTATATTCCTGTATTTTAGTGAAATTATGTATATAAACTTTCTTTGATTAAATTTTAGATTTTTTTTTATTAAATTTACAATCAAAATAATATGTCTACGATTTCGTGCGATTTGAATTCCTCAACAAAACAGTCTCGACTCTTTTTATTTTTTTATCTGAATTTTCAACCGAAATAAAAAAAAAATTTTTTGAATCTGTATCCGGATTTTGAAACGATTTCTGAAATTTACAAAAAAAAAATTACTGAATCTTATCAGATCAGAATTTCAAATACAATCCAGAGCGTGTATGTTGTTCCATTCATGAATCTTTTATTCAAATTGTGATGTTTTGGGTTTCTATCTGAAATCATTAGGTCAATTGGGCATTTTTAATCCGAATCCTAATGAAAATCTGAATAAGAATGAAAATCTGAATAAGAATGATGAATCTGATTTTGAGTTATTAATTCAAGATCGCCATTTTTTAACTTTTTAATGTTGGAACTCTGCATGAAGGTGGAGTTTAAGAAATCGAATCAGAATATAAAACATAAACTCAGGATGGTTTCTAGTTTCTTTTCTTTTAATTTCGTAAAAAATTAACTTATCTTTGAAAATGCATATGTGCTTCGAAAATCACGAATCTCATTTTGTTTGGAATGCACAACCAAATTTGAACAATACTATCGATACAGCTTGTCATTCCTAATTTCTAATGTTGATACGAACTAAAAATGAATAATTCTTAAGTGGATGAAGAATTCAAAATCTGAAAACAGAAATATAATTTTGATTTTTAATATATGAAATCAAATCTCCCAGAAATTTCAATTCAAAAAAAAAAACTCAGAAGAACAGTTTATGAGTTATGATCCAAATATGAAATTTGGAAAAAAAAAATTCCAATTTGTTTTGAGATTCGGATAATTATGGTGTGTAGATCAATGCGTGAATTTTCGGGGTGGTCTCGCGGGTTAAGTACCAGTTCCGTTTAATCTTTGGCGTAAAACGCTACAAATCCAAAACTATACTATACTATGGATAAAGAAGATGGTTAGCCACAAAAAATTATCAAAGCCATAATTGTTTTTCTACAAATGAAAAATAGATTTTTTATCTGGATAAAACCATTTTTGAATATTAATAACACACAACTGAAAAGTTGTCTCTAATAATTCAATTGATTCGTTGCTTTGACATCAAAATGATACAAAAATAATTCAAAAGTAGAGTAATATACCATTGTAAAGCTTAAGCATAACTTGATCCACCGATAATTATTTAAAATCTTTTAATTTCAAACAATTAAAAAATTACAATGAGAAAAAATTTACGACAATCAATTTGGACAGTGTTTCCAGTCGAACCTATTTCAAATTTAAGACCAAATACTAAATAAACTAGTTTTAACTCCAAATTTAGAAACTTATTTTTACGCAAAAATGGAAATGTTTTGAAGTTAGATTCTAATTTATGCAAAAATGATTTTTAAGTCCAATTGACAACACATTTTTGATCTAAATGAAAAATAAAAGGTGAACAACTTTTCATTCAATAAATCTAACCTTCAAAACTTTAGTCAGAAGTCAGAAGTCAGAAGACATAAATACATTTCTATGAGTTCACCTACTTTGTAATAGCAAATATGTTGATTTTGAGAAACTTTGTATCTCTTAATTTTTTAAGAAAAATCTGAAACCACAATTAAATTATTAAAAAAATTTAAACTACTATTTTTTTGTTTTGGATTTGTTTGTTTATGTGTTAATCTTCATCAAATCGTTTAATTTTTTTTGTTGTATTTAGCTAAATTTAACATTTGTACTGAAAATAGGGCGCTGAATTACAATCATTGCAAATATCATTGATGTTAATCAAAAATACTTTTTAACAAACTTAAAAATTGAAAAAAAAACAAAACCGAGGAGTAATAAAAAGCTAAATATAAAATTTAAAATTATGCTTAGTAAACATTTATTATATCGAAGACTCATTTGAAGACTAAACATTTAAAACGCTCAAGAAAAATATTTAATTTTTTTTATTCTTCATAATGATTAAAATTCAGATCAGTTCTATTTCATCATTTGCCGAGTATGGACGCATTTTTCTCCCGGTCGCTATGCGTTGTCGGTTGTCGCGTATTTAAGTTTTGATGCGTGTGTTTGGTTCGGGTTTTTTTTCGTTTTTATGGTGCGGCAGGTGAAGTGTTCGAAAACAGTTATTACGGTTAGGGAAAGTCTTTTTGCAAAGAAGACGGATAAATCTTGAAAAGAAAAATGTGGAAGAAAAACATGGCTGTTTGTAAGTTATGCGCAATTTATGTGTCGGTCTGGAACAACGAAGTCAAGGTTACGGTTAATTTTTAGTCAGTGAAATGATCTGGGAGCAAAAAGTCGTGCATTATTAGGAATATTAGTGTGATCCCTTCCGAAAATCGCAACGAAAAAGTGATAAGATCAGAAAAACCATTCAGTGAAAAAGTGAAAAAATAAAACTAGTTCCAAATCATTGTTGCTCAAAATCGGTTGTTTGGGGAGGCCATTCTCAGCCCAAGCCTTCACGCATACACCTTCGCAATTTTGAGCTTGAAGGTGATTGAGAATAGTGTGAGGCATGAGGTAAAAAAGTGTTTGTACTGAAACGCGTTCATCAAACCGTTCACTGGAATTCATTTAGAACTGTGATGGTGTGTGTGATTGGTGAGAAAAAAAATCATCCAGTTAGTCAGTGACGAACCGTTGTTTGAAAAATGGAAAGCTGAATGATAATCATTGATGATTCCAGGAGAAAATGCCCGGTGAGCCCGTTCCATTATTGTTATCTATTTGTATTTTTTGACACTTTCAAATAACATATTAATTTAGTTTCTCAACTATTTATTGTCATTTCTATGCCCGATAGGAGCTCTCTAATTCATCTTCCTTTTAGCCCAAACCACGTTAGGTGATGGTAGAAGGGATTTGGTTGCAGGTTGTTGGTCTACTAATGTGGAACCAGTGGGGGACTCGTTGCGGCTGCCGTCTCCTGGCTGGAGTGGGCAAGGTTTAGTTAATCTACCATAACTTACAGATTATCTTTGGTAGTAGTGCGAAATCAAATAGGATGCGTTTAAATTCTGGTACTAGACATATTTTAAAGGATGAATTATTTTCTCGTAATTTTTAACAGCTTTCAGGACAGTTCGAGGAGTGTTGCCAAAAAGGTAAAAATCTTCTAATCAATACGGCTAGTTTGTTAGTAGTGCATGGCCTATAATACAAATCTTATTAAAATTTGATTCATCATCGTTAAGCAGCTTAAATTATTTCAACCCGTTTCGTCATAGCACATTGTGTTTGAAAAGACTGTTTTAACTAAAAAAAAGTGATAATCATTCGCAATATAAGTCGTGTCTCATCACTCCGCGTTAGGATTCATCTTGTGAATGGCATTTTCCAAATGTTTGTATCGGTCAGGCACGGTGGTTTAGCTAAATTTCATCGTTATTTTAGACGTCTTGAGAAGGTTTAGTGAAATTAAAACGAAAAAAGCCATATTTGAGTAAAATTATCTATTCGAACAAATTCTTAAAAAGATCTTTTAATCATTGAATAGGATTAAAATAATAACTTAATTTCTTATCATAATCATCATGTAAACAAAGATATCGTGGAAATTAATTTAAAAGTCATGAATAATTCGCAATGCTACCAATTAATGTAATGTCCATTTCAGATATTTCAATGTTCATCTGGAACTGTTACTGTTTCTTTCTCGCAAAAAAAATTATTATTTAGGTTTCTTCTTTTTTTCATTTAGCCGTTGTCTTTTATCAGATTTCACATTGTTTCATTGTTGCAGAGGGTGTAACATAATAAATTGCTGTGGAATAATCAATATTACGTTACGATAATATGTCATACGATTATGGTACATCACCTTTACATATGGAAATATTATAAACATCTTTGTTTCAGAAAAATCAGTTTTATAATGTTTAAGAGTCTTGTAAAGTAAACCTCTCTTCTTGCTTTCCTTTCAGTTGTATAACAAATTTAGCCATATTTTTTTTTAATATCATTAATGTATAATGTTTCGTTCTTTAAAATGATTTAAAGTTTTCATCGATGGGTCAATCAATAATGCTGGTGATTAAATTTTTGATTTTTCCTGCATGCAACGATTAATACATTATAGAGTTTTCATCTTTGAAATTATGGTTGAAGTTTTTAATCTCAATATCAACTTGTTATTTGTTGTTGTTTTTAATAGCTAAGAAAATAAATTTTGTTATATCAACCTAATTAAAATCAAGTAATAGGTTCAGCTTTTGCGTTAACTGCTTATAGTCATTCTTTCTGCAATTATTCTTTATTTTTTACTGGAGAAATTTTTTGGAATCCGTTAATCACATAATATTTATTGTCCATATATTTTTGTATTTATTTTGATGGATTTCATTAAGAAAGCACCATTTATTTATTTTTATATTTATTAATTTATATGTTGTACATTTCATGTCGAATATATTAAGTTTTGTTACATTGTCTACTAATCATATTTTATACTCAATATATCTCATGTTTATCGATCAGCCACCGATGGGTCCAACTATATAGGTACATACATAAAAACATACATTATACCTCATGTTTATTTTATTTGATATTTTTTATATTTCATATATATACATATTATATTGCATTGTTTTTAAATATTTACCAGAGGGAATGCATCTGGGGATAACCCAAGGAAATTATTGCAAGCGGAGTGGATTGCCAACCATTGTAGGTTTTTAAGGGTTGGATGCCTTCTCTCGACGAACCATCGGCCGTGGAAGCCCTAGAAGTCAATTCGAAGGCCAAGCCACACAGACATAGGCTGGACCTTGCTACCGATGGGGGACCAATACATACATACATACATAATGATTAAAATTCAGAAATACATACTTGACATATGAATTGTGTTTTCGCTTTATGTTTTCAAATTCAGAATATGGAATTAAAAATACAGAATTCTTTTTTTCGGCACTGAAATGTAGGGAACTGAAAAAAAAACAAATCAATCTGTATTGTTATCAGTAACAAGTTACTTTTATTCTCTGACTGTATTTATAAGACATTTGTTTTTTAGTCAAACTACTATCGAACTAATGCTCTCAACTATCGATAAGCTGTTTGAAACATAATTTTGACCTAAAACAATTCAGCTCACAAGTTGAAAAAAAAAACTCTACCGAAATGTCGAGCTCGAATCTTCTATTGTCATAATTTTAATATGATTTATTTTTTCTAAGACTGCTTTTGACTCAGATTTTCAAAATTTATATTCTTTTATTTTAGATTTTCAACCGTTTGGATGACTCATCCCTATAAAATTTTATTTAGACTACTCTTAAAAATCCAAACATTTAAAATTCGAATATCAATTCTTGCTTTTTATCCTTTGCAATCAAATATGATCATTTAATAATCTTAAAGTTTTGAGTAAACAATAATAATTAATTATTCAACTAGTTGGTAAAACAACGAATGCAAATAAAATAAACTTTATTTAATAATTTTAAACTAATATTTCTTTGTTAATGGCTTGAGTTAGAAACCTTGAAAAGAAATTCAAACTTGAGAAACTAAGAACGTTTAAAGCGTTTAAAATATGTAGAAGGATGAGATTGATAATATTTTATTTACACCAAAAGAGCGGTACAAATATTAAATTACTTTTTTTGTTCACCCCTCTTTCGATTTTTCCGAAAATCCTGAAGGGAGAAATAAATGAAGTTTAAGGTATTTTATTGAAAACTTTGATAAATCTTTCCAAAATTTAAACATTGCAAAGAACAAAAGTCAAACTGTAGAAGGTGAGAATTGTATTACTTTTTGTAATCGAGAAGTTTCAGCTCCCAGTGACAAAAGAAAATATCATTAAAATAAAAACCATCATGTTTTTATGAATAAAAATATGTTTGTTTATTCCAATTTTAAGCTGAATATATAAAAGAATATGAACAGAGGAATTTAAAGGTTTTTTTTTAAAATTGTTTTGATTTATTCTAGAGAATCTTGATTTTTCGACCTTTAATACATGACTATATTCATACGCGGTTTTTGAATTATTTGCATCTATCTTGTAATTCTAAAAAATTGAATAAAATAGATTTTTTTTAAATTGTTTCCAAAATCTTGTTTAAATCTGAGAATCTGCTGAAATTTAAAAATCATTTACAATATTTAGAATTTAATCATTATCCTTGAAATTTTCAGTATGCTGTACTTACTGCATTCAAAATCTAAAAATTCGCAAACTATTCATATTCGCATTTTTTTTATACTGCTTTTTCCGAAAAAAAAACATGTTTGACTTTTTGAAAGACTAGGGTTCCGTTAAATAAGTTAACACAAATAATAAAATATTAAAATTCATGTTTACTTAATATCAAAATTGACATTGGAAACCGAATCGAGAGAAGGGAGAATCATAAAAAAACTGATTTTTACAATTTTCAAATCTTATTGGAATTCGATAGTTTAATAAGAATTTATTCTGAAAATTTTAAAAATATTCTGAATAATTTGTGATTTTATTTTTTCAATCATCAATACAAAACATGTGTTGAAAAATCAGTAAAGTCGTGTGAGAGAAATTAACACATTCTTATTTTAAATACAATTTTTTTTTAAATATAACAATGGTTTCATCAATTCAAAGCTTGATTAATTGAGAAATGGGACAGTTACGAATGCGTTGTCAAAAAACCGATTAGTTTGATCGAAATGATTATTCAAGACAAAAAATTTAAAAAAAATATCGTTCTTTTGTAAGAAGTATTTCTATTTTATTCTTGGTATCACTCATCGGCGGGCGCACACTTTTTCAGTCGTGTTATTGATCAGTTTTACCCACTTGAATATATTTCGTTAAATCTGTATTTTGGGAGGCTACATCCTCCTCTTTCATTTTTTTCTACTTTTTGGCCCAATACTTCTCTGTTGATAGAAACACAAACACAGGACAATTTTGTTAATTTATCTATTTCGAAATTAACGAAATTTGTGCCTCTAAAAAACGTTTTTACTGGAATGTCTGTCGGGAAATTTTGACAAAAACGAAGCAAAACCATCATGAGATTGAACTTCAATTGTAGTGGGTTAATTAAGATCGTAGCTTGCGAAATTTATATTCAAGAGTACTTTTTTAAGCTTTTAAAAACTGCGAAAACGAAAAATAGTTTTTTTTTCCACAGGGGCAGAATTTTAGCAAATAATTATATTTTTTACAAATAAACCAGCAAATGCATACTTAATTCTGCTAGGGACCTTGCCACTTTCAGAAATACTATAGGGTTCAACCGCTAGAATTTCTTACAAGTTTTATAGTCCATCAGAATCCTATCTCAGCTTACGAGCTCTGAAACAAGCAAAAATTTGTTGTTTAAGGTTAGGTTTCAATGACTCATAGCTGAGCATCACTTTTAGTTTATTGGAGAAAACTAGCGGGTCATTTCAGCGATCTACTCTTAGTTTTCTGCTTATTAAAAATTTAAAATTTTGTTATGAGACTGGACTTTCCTTATGACCCTTAACCGTAGTTGCCGATCATGTGCTCCACTCCAACGCATGATGCGAAATTTGTGGACATTTTTGACATTGTTTGCATACTTTTGCACCACTCACGCACAAAAGTGATTTGAATTTTCAATGGTTTTTCCAGCTATAGATTTGAAAATGATGGATTTCGAAGAAAACTCTGCAATATATGGTTATTTCTTTTTCACTTGCATCATAAATATCTCGAAAATGAGATAATTTTAAAATTTAGATAAAGGTCGGATATAACTTTTTACAGGCTGTCAAATTTTGTATGTCAGGCAACTAGGAAATTAGCTATTATCAAAAAAATGGATTCCACTTCTTAACCAACTTAGCTTTATTTATTTTTTTAATTATTTTATTTTTTTTCTTTTTATTTTTTGTTAATTTTTTTTTTTTGCAGATTGAATTATTGACCAAACTTGCTTTTGATGATTTAAAAAAAATCAGCATTTTCGACCAGCTTATTTCTATTAATAGTTTACAATATTTATGTCACTAAAAATCTTCAGTATTCAACTTTAGTTTCAAAAACGGGACAATATGGATTTTTATTTGGGGGAACAGAAATAAGAAAAAAAATCAAATTTGGAAAACCTTAAATTACTTATTTCTACCCTAAAGCAATTTTTTCCGTCAACTCAGAGGGAACTAAAAGAAATTGAAGAATTTCATATCGTAGCCGGCGATAGAATAAAACAGGGCGTTTTATTCTATTTTCATTCAATAATACAAATTTCCCCTCCAAAACTTTACGAACAGTTACAAAACAAAACAATGTCAAACTGGCAACATTTAAGATTCAAATAATTGTAAACAATTCAAGAGGCTTAGTTAAGATTACAAATGAACTCCCATTAGGGTGACCAATAGGATCGTGGTCCACCATGGTCTAATTTGGTTGTTATTTGAAAGTCAATTTTATTGTTTTTTTTCTGGAATTCCTTAAAAAATCATGAGCCCGTACGAAAAATTCATCTTCAAAGTGAACATTAGACTGGCCCATAACATAAAAAATCCTTATATTCCACGCGGCACCTCCTAGGTTGGTGCCTTTAGGTGAAAAAATTACTTTCTGAAAGTTTCAGGTCATTTGGCAGAAGCACGAGCTGGCGCAAAGGACTTGAAATTTGTATGGCGATTTTCGACAAAATGTATGAAAATTGACATACTTTCACTCTTTGTGTTCTAAAATGTGTTTCCAGTATGCTAGAAAGCTCAGAATTTCAGAAATTGTAGTTCAAACAATGACAAACAAGTTTGTAGAAATTTGTGACGCGATACGAGTTGACTGTAATGAGTTATCCGCAATTGAACGTATGATTTTTTCGCATTTCTTTGATATATTGTGAACGGTGTATGGACTAATAATCGCACTAACTTGATCGCATCGTCACACAATGAGAATAACAAATATAAAGTTTGTGTCCTCGGCAAAGTTGACAAAAAAAGCTCTGACAAACATTATTGTGGGGCATTTAGACCTTCTTGCATTCACAAACTCTCTATCTGTTATCCTCATTGTGTGACAATGCGATCAATTTGTACTAATAATCCACCTATTATACACCGTTCACAATATATCGATGAAATGAGAAAAAAATCACACATTCAATTGCAAATAACTCATCACAGTCAACTCGTATCGCGTCACAATCTTCTACAAACATGTTTGTAATTGTTTGAACTACAAGTATGTCGATTTTTCATACATTTTTCCGAAAATCTCCATACAAATTTCAAGTTCTTTGCGCCAGCTCGTGCTTCTGCCAAATGACCTGAAACTTTCAGAAAGTCATTTTTTCACCTAAAGGCACCAACCTAGGGGGTGCCGCGTTGAAAAAAATGTTGTAAAAATCATTCCATACAAATTTGGGCCAGTCTAGTGAACATATTATACAAACAGCTTTTCATTTTTGAAGTTTGAAATCGTGTTAACAGTTTATCACCGCTGGTTTATGATTTTAATTTAATGATTAATGGCATTTCGGTGAATTATACTATTAGAATGTATGGAAGAATTTCAAATGAAAGTAATGAAAATTATAGACGGATAGATTAGATTAGGAAGCATGAAAGGTGTTGAAAATGAGCCAAGAGCGTGATTTGAGAAAACTTCTTGCCGCACAAGACCATTTGTCCCACATCGTATTATTGTCTAGAAGAAGCAAAGTCGATAGGCTGACTTTGCATTGATCTACATGGATGGATCGAAGCACGTGTTTTTCGTACCCCGATCGGTTTGAAATCAAGAACAACTTTTAATTTGAATCCGAAAATCTAAATTAAATTTGCGATACTTAGCTATTAAATCAAATTTTGAGTCCTAGGCTGAATTCTGAATCTAAACGCTGAAAGTGTTTCATAAAAAGAAATCTAGAATTATATATAGTATTCGAAATATGGTTTTTCCAATGTTTCTTCAAATTAGTTACTAGATCAAGCGTCTGACTCAAGGTTTGCA
Organism: Uranotaenia lowii; assembly: GCF_029784155.1. NCBI lineage: Eukaryota > Metazoa > Arthropoda > Insecta > Diptera > Culicidae > Uranotaenia > Uranotaenia lowii. The sequence goes on along the minus strand of NC_073692.1, from coordinate 218,594,404 downwards.
ATTCTGAATTCAAAATCAGTATTATTTTTACCTTGAATTAAGAGATTTATGTATTTTTATTATTTTCTAAAGAAACATAAAATTTCAAAATACTGATCCAATTGGATATAGAATATGATATTTCCAAAATAGAGAAGTATAGCTTCTGTGAATCTCCCATGAATGTTCATGTAAGGTGGTTTGTGAATTAGATTATCAATATTCATAATCATAATAAATTGAATTGATCAGTTTTACTTGAACCATAAACTTCTTTGACGATACAACCAAGAGAAAAACAAGGGGATGATTATTTTCGATTGTGGTAACCAATCTTCCAAGAAAAAGAAATGTAGGATTTTTCGGATTTCGGGAGGGGAAAGGGAAAAGAACAATAATGAGGACATAAATAGCGAATGTAGGGAGCAGGACATTTTCTTACCATTCAAGCTCAGGCTGTCATATTGATCGGTCTGCATCGGTTCCCGGTAGATAATTGGGTCAAGACCGCTGAAGTCAGCCACCGTTCCGGAGTAAAGTTCGTTATCTGGAAGAAGAGAGGGAAAGAAGAAAACAAACGATAATGAGAAAAGCAATAAGTGGAAAAATAAATGTATATACACCGGAAGCTAACACGATTTCCGGCCGCGCGATTGCCTTATAGGGAATAGAAAAAAGTCGTTTCGCACTCGGCGTTAGATGAAAATGGAACCGAAATGCGTGCAAGTATGCCTCTGGGCCAATCTTTTTAGCTCGGGAAGATAGATTCCGAACGTGATGCTTTTACAATTTTACTTCCTGAAATGCCAGGATGAAAGCCCCCTTTAATGGTATACTCTAGCAGCAGCCACCATCAATTTACAGGCACGGAGCAGATAAAAGCTGTTGTGTGGATCTTAAACTGACACCGGTTAAAATCGACCGCCATTTTGGTCCAAGAATTCCATTGTTTGTACATCAAATTTGCATCGCCGTCGCATAAAATCGTTGACCGCACCAGTAACAACGGCGAAAGCAGAAGTAAAATCAAAAGCATCAGCAGCACCGGAAGTGTTTAAATAAATAATTTCGACGCAAAAGTAATCGCGGGAAGCAGACAATCAAGCAAAACGGACGAACGATGCCCGCGCTTTTCCCATCCGAGGCGCGTTTTACCCCTCTACCGCTGCTCGTTTTGCCCCTCGCTCGATACTGTTGCAGGCTATAAATTTTAAATTTACGAACTTGCCAAAAGTTCATTAAATTTGCAAGTACCTTTTGGATGCTACCGATGTGAGTGTGTGTGCGCGAGTGAGAGTGTATGTGTGCATGTTTGTGTTTCGAAGCCGCAGTTTTTACCCGGACCGAAACGAGAAAGCTTTCGAATGCAGCGAGCTGAGCTGAAAGCATCCAGTTTCATCAACGAAAACGGTTTGTTCCAGGATACCTACCAACCTACTGTTGATGATGATGATGAGGATGCTGGTGCATTTTACTCCATCTACGGTCAGGATATACCGTGCGCTTTAATTGAACAAATTAATTTTGTGAGACCGCGCTGCTGTTGTAGCGATCTCGCGTCGCGTCGCCTCGAATAAGGGAAATAATTTGTACTGTTTTTGTGTTTCATGTTTCTATCGTTTTCGGAAAGTTTTTTTTTCACCCGATCTTTGGGCCAGATATCGGGAAAATTGAAGCCCATTTTCAAGCAAAATTTAATTAAAATCAATGTACTTTCCGTATCGGTTTTATGAAAATATTATACGAACATGCTAGTATAAAAAAAAAAACAAAAACTCAGTCGGCTCAATTTGATTGAAAATGCAATCAAAAGCGTTACGATACGGGAAATATCTGCACTTCTACAATCAACCGTATACAAAAAACACTTACTTTTCTGTCAAGAAGGAGTTCGTGAAATGAGTAATTTGAGTTAATTTTTTCTCCACATTTTCGATAAAATGATATCCCCCGGAATCGAAGTGTTTATCAACATTCTGATGAAATTAATTTATTTCAAGCCTTGTAGTATAGTTCATACAGAACACTTTTTACTTACGATTTACTCAATCTCAATCAATTCCTTCCAATTTCTTCATGTAAAATTAATAGTCTCTACTATAGTTTATCTACCTAACTACCTACTTATTTAGTTAAAAGGGTGATACGGTCAAAATTTGGTCAAGGGAAAACGCGTGTAAATCGGTGAAATCGTTTATTTAAAAAATCAAATTAAATTTATTTTTCAAGTTTAATTAATATAAAATACAGGAAAAATATTCAACTAGGCTTCCGCTTTTCCAAATCCTAATTGCCGGGTCTTACGCTTAACTCCTGCCATCAGATTTTGTACAGCCACCTTGTCCACCTTCTTCGCCGCAGAAAGCCAGTTTGCTTTGAACTGCTGCTCGTCCTTAGCAGTTTTTTGGTCTTCTTTAGGTTCCGCTTGACAATAGCCCAGTATTTCTCAATTGGGCGGAGCTTTGGCGTGTTGGGAGGGTTCTTGTCCTTGGCGGCGTACCACTCCATGGCCTTTTTATCATAATGGCAAGATGCCAAATCCATCCAAAACAGTACGGAACAACCGTGTTTCTTCAGGAAAGGCAGCAGACGTTTATTCAAACACTCTTTCACGTAAATTTCTTGGTTTACAGGCCCAGAAGCTATAAAAATGCTGCCTTTTAAGCCACAGGTACAGATGGCTTGCCAAACCAGATATTTCTTCGCGAAATTTGACAGTTTCATGTGCTTGAAAATATCTGCTACCTTTCCCCTACCTTTTGTCGTATAAAAATCCTGTCCCGGAAACTGCTTGTAGTCGGCTTTGACGTAGGTTTCGTCGTCCATTACCACGCAGTCAAACTTTGTCAGCATCGTCGTCTACAGCCTCCGGAATCGCGCCTTGGCCGTCGTATTTTGTTTATCATCGCGATTTGGAGTCACTACCTTCTTGTAAGTCGATAGTCCGGCTCGTTTTTTGGCTCGATGCACGGTTGTAGACGATACACCCAGCTTATTTGCGGCATCTCGAAGAGAGAGGTTAGGGTTTCGCTTGAAACTACCGGCAACTATCTTTGTCGTCTCATCGGCTTCCGGTTTTCGATTTCCCCCGATCCAGACTTCCTGGCTGTCGACAAACGTTCCCCAAACGCTTTAATTACATTTGTAACGGTTGATTTGGCAACTTTTAGCGATATTGCCAGCTTTGCGTGCGAGTAGCTCGGATTTTCGCGATGCGCGAGCAAAATTTTGATACGCTGCTCTTCTTTCTTGGTCGGCGTTTTGACAACTGAAGAGTAAATTCCAAAATCAAAAAAGGAGCAACATTCTACACACACACCTTCAAAATAAGGGGTGCTCAGGTTTTTTAAATGCAAAATTGAAAGAAATACGGCAAGTTTATATTGACCAAATTTTGACCGTATCACCCTTTATTCTGAATCCGTAACTGCTTGGCCTTGCTCGAGTGCGGTCCCAGTTTATTCCGCGGTCGAGTTTTGCTTCGTGAATCCTTGAAACTATTATTCCCAAGCGGACTTTTAAAACAAAATTATAGCGAATTTCACTACCACGTCCTGAAGGCCAAACCTGCTCTTATTTCGCTTGACATAAGGTGGTACACAAAAAAATGAGACTACAAGTTTTTATACTTGGTTAACAAAGTGAAGCCTTATTTTGCTAAAACTGAGACCCAAACAACAACTCTTTTAATGAGCTTAGAGGGCATCAAGGCATCAAAAAAGCTTTCATAGCAAAATTTTCAAAACTTTGACGAAATGAAGTTTCGTTTGCTCGATTTCAATTTTAGGATTGAGAAAATACACTACTGCCATTTTCGAGGTAAAGTTTTAACTTCAATTTTTTTTTAACCTTTTTTTTCGCGTATTATTGTGAAAACCGCTTGAATGGCAGCCTTTCAAGTGCTTCTGAAATAATGAAATTCACATTTAAAATAAATTTTCTCTTTTATATAACTCGCGTGAGCTTTCATTACGTCGTGTGGAACATCTTGAGAATTCACAGAAAACTGCTGCGAAAGTTATCAATTTTCTAAATGGAAAGAAGTTGCGACCAGGGATGCCAGGTGTTAAGGATAAAAAATCTGGGCAATTTTGAAAAAAAAGTTTGTGTGTGTCTGTGCACTAGGCAGATCTCAATTTTGGTACTAAACAAGAAATTTGACGATGCGTGTGAGCGGGTGTCGTTCTTATTTAAAAAAATGAATACAAGCGAGATTTCCGGTCTAATCTGGCACTTACGGATCAAACCGATACATGAATATTGATTTCATCACTCAATTTTTAAAGTCTGTGAAATCGGGGCACCTGGCAACCCAGATTGCGACTAGTTTATGTCAGTTTTATATTTACTCGTAATAAAAATGTTTGTTTACATTTTGTTCCATACGACGTAACGAAAGCTTACGCGAGAAATAAAAAATGAATGTTTGTTTGTCTAACTCTGGTTTTGTCAAAAAATCAGGATACTGCGAAGAAAAAAATCAGGATTTCTCAGTTCTGAATTCATGGAAATAAAATTGCATAAATAAAAGCGAAATACAGGTGCTGTAAACGCCTAAATTTATGCAAGAGACGTGAGCAGTTTCTGAGCTGGCTTGCAGTTCATATCGATAAACACCATTTAAATATCATCTGAATCGAAAATTATCATCGGTTAAACGAGTTTAACTATTTTATTACAGATTTCTTCAATTTTCTCATAGTTTAATTACAAATTAAATTATAATTGATTTTTTTTTAAATCAGGTCTAATCAGGAGATTTTAAAGACAAGTTTTCATAAATCAAGACAATTCGACAGTTTTTGAAAATCAGGACGGTCTTTTGGACATCAGGACAAATCCTGATAAATCAGAACACCTGGCACCTATGGTCTGACTGTCTGCTCACTATACACTCAAAAACTACTGGACCGATATACGTGAAATTTGATACATGACCGTTTAAAGGACTGGAGATGGTTTCTATAATAGTTTCAAAACCATCCGACTTCAAGGAGAGGGGGGTGGCTCCCATACAAAAATAGCAAAACATATGCCACAATCTGATTAAATTTCAAGTGATTTTTGTCTAATTTTCTATAGAAACATAATTAGACATAATTTAATGGTTAATTATGTTGGTATACAGGTTTTATTATATTTGAAAATCCCTCCGGCTAAAAGGGAGGGATCCTTACAAATCCAATGTAGAATATAAGAGAACCCGAATAAATTTCCAATTATTTTAACCAAATTTGGAATATATATTCAAGTTTTTGATGTTATTTGATTATTTAAAGTGTTTTGAAACGTTAATCGTTTTTGTTATGAGAAGCTTTTATACAAAAAAAATTTTTTTTGAATAGATAAGACTTTTTTTGGTTGACAAGTTATGTTTAAATTAAATTAATTTATATTTTGCTGAGACATATATCATTCTTATTTTTTTAAGAAGGGTTCTCATATTCTAATATTTACTAGGTTCTAACATATAAAAACAAGAAAAAAATTTCAAAATAATTGTCATTAGGTATGGTTTTTGCAAATGAGATTTGATAATGAAATGATTCAATGTTTTTTTTGAACTCACCCTACTCTCAAGAGGGTTGAAAACAGATTGAAGGTATTGAGATAATGAATTGTTTTGAAACACTCAATCCTCTTTTTGATAAAGCGAGAATGTTGAAACATACATATGTACATAAAAAAAAATATAGTCAGTTCCTGAATATTCTTTAAGTGATAAAAATTAAATGTCTTTTGCTGTAATTTGAAATGTTCTCTAACTTTTAGCATTTGTGCTAATAGAGATCATTACAGTTTTTTTTTCACAATCATTAGAAACAAATTTTGAGGTCCATTTGTTGAATGCTAAGGGCGGCCAGCAAATAGGGATCACGAAAAAATGTGGAATTGAAAATTAAACCTGGAAAACGGAGTAAAACCTGAATAAATTGAATTCTGAAGTTCATTCATTTTTTAATGACTTATTTATTTTTCAGAAGCGGGGAAATGTCGGCATTTAAATTCCATGGGAAAAAGTTTCAAAACTCGAAGATTTCTTCAAAAAATCGGAATTTTCGAGCTTAGAACATACAACGCAGGTTTTTGTGATCACCCAAGCAACCAAAAGTCCCATAAAACAGGAACAAAAACGCTTAGTCAGTCTCATTATTGATATGAAGTACGTTCTATGCAGCTCAAAATTTAATTCTTTTTTTATATTCTTTTTTATAGGAATTTAACCCATTAAGGACATTCTTCCTCGGACTCAAAATTTAAGTCCTTATTGATACTTTCAAGTGCCAAAACAAGGCTTAATGATCTTCTATTCAGCTTCCAGTGGCCTTTTAATTCAGCTTAAAAAAATCGTAGAATGAACAAAAAAAATCTCTCTCTATCTTAACTGCACCCTTGCATCGGTTCATATCACCTTATCTTGATTATTTACTATGTTCTGTACATGGTGCCGCCATGATGTCACGCGCCAGATTCCAAACTCGACAAATTGCTCAATTGCCTCTTTTCTACATTTCCTACATATATCGCATCAGAATGGTAACTCAATTACCAACTTACTCATTGAAAAAAAATTACCTAGCTTGGGGATCGAACCCCGACTTTCGTGGTGAGAATCGAATACGCTACCACTAGACCACGCCTAGATGTTGTTCTAACTGAAACTAAAACTCCAAGTGGTGATTTGATTTTGAAAGCACCTAAATGCACTTTTTGTGACTTACCATATCCCGTTTTGAGCACTTTTGTACCCTTTATGTGACTCAAGTCCCGTACAACGTACGTATAAATCACTTTTGCAACTTTCAAGTTCGTTAATAGTACATAAAGTTCACTCATGGGATTTATGCAAAACAAGACACATACAACGTACCTATTAATCACTTTTGCAACTTTCAAGTTCAATAATGGGTACAAAAAGTTCACTTAAGGGAATTGGGCAGTTGATTCTCTTTGTCAGCCAATAGTAACTTTCAATGTCTTCTTTCAAGCAAATATGTGACTATTGGTTGCTTGGGCAATGTTACCCCGTTTAACGGTAGGTCGAAAAAAAATCGGCTTGTTCCTCTCGGAGTTATCACAGCCTTATTATTTCACAACACTAGGGAAGCTGAAAATTTGCAGAATAAAAGCTTTTAAAAAAACCATTCGAAAAAGCTAACACGAAAAACTGTTTTATAAAGGACCACTTCATGAAAACAAATTGTCAAAAAACTTCCAGATAGAATTTCATGAATTATTATAATTTACACTATCGTAGATCAAATTAGGCCTCTATTTCATCACAGTTCGAAAATAACTTTCGTATCTCTAAAATGTCATGAACCACCTTCAAATTTTTCCAGCCAAAATGACTGCCTTTGGTTGTTGTAAAAGTTTGCCTAAGGCATCGAATTCACCAAATATGGGTGGAAGACGATAAAAATAGTTTCCCGATAAATTTGAGTTTTGACAACTTTCATTGGTTTCAAACTGTTCTAAGTAGCTCATTGCAACTTTTGGTCTTCGATGCATTTGTGAAGAATCATGTTATGATTTAAAAAAAAACTAAAACTTTTATGGTAAGGTTGCCAAAATGTTTCCGGAACGTGTCCGCAGTCATCGCAAATCAGTCTGTGCTGAAGCCCATGAGCAACTGGAATGTAATTTTGTTTTGAATCACTGTAAAATAAGCCTAAAAATAAAGTGAAAAAAGAAATTAATTTGCTCCTAACTTGTTTCTAAATCGTGCTTAAACATAATGGAACACCCTATATGCTATGAATTCCGATTTCAATGTATAAAATCTATAAAAAAATAATTTATTTGAAGGATAGTCGAAATATGCCAAGAACAGTAAATTGAAAATCGTTCAAATTCCACAGCACAACGATCGACCGCTTAAACCTTGATGTCTGTCATGTGTCCGATTAAGCATGATAAAATTGCTTCCACCAGGAATAATAATGGCGCGGTCAGCAATAAACCATCCGAAAACAATCCTTATCCACAAACTAAGTTATGGCCGCCCGCCACTGCAATGGATTGGTTTCAATAATGTCGCTCCCAATTGAAGAAGAGGGTTGTGGGTGGAGGCTGGACGAGTTCAATATAAAGAGCTCTCAACCCAACCGCGCCTTAACGATTGATCGGTTACCGGAAAATGCTTCTTTGAAGTACTCAGACAGGCTATCGAAACCGGTGCTAGTTTCTTCAATAATATCGATTAAACGAGACCTATAACCCTAAAATGGGTTCGTTGTTGACTGGATGGCTTCTTCTGACCATCATCATCATCGTTGCCGTCGTCGTCAGTTTCAGTAATCGATTGACCGATCCAGCTTCCGCGACCAGAAACTCGGGAAAACTTCCATTCGAAAGTGCAAAAGCCCATCAGAGAAGGGCGGTCTTTCATCTCTTTCGAGGCAGATGAAGAACGTGTTTCAGGAAAAAGATTCTTTTTTTTTCCGTAGAAATTTTTTCCATCATCGACTAGAAAGAAAGCCTCAACCGTTTTTTCCGCGAATGCCTAGCTCTTGTTTTATGGACCAGGCTTTTTCCCACTATTAATCGATTCCTCTACCAGTAGCATGTCCTGGTCGTATGAACTGACATGAGATCAAACGTGGTGAAAAAAGATTGCAGTTCTAGAAATTCAAACTCTTCGTAGGGATTTGAATTTAAAGTTCTAAAACCCAATTTTTCCCCCTAGCTATATTTTTATTGAGTTTTTATTCAAATAACAAAGGATTTTTTTTCTCAAAACATTAATCCAGAATGATAACTCTTTGACCTTACTGCTAATGACTTTTTTTTAGATCGAAATACTCATTGAAAAATGATTTCTGAGGCCACCAATATAAAGATTTTGCAAAAAAATAGTTCAATTTTCAGTTTTCTCATGTTTTAAGCTTCTCTTAGCTGTTAACTTTGGCAAGTTAAGAAGCCGGAATAATTCGATAGAATTCTTGGAAAATGCCTTCCCAGCTAGAAGGCCAAATCAAAACAAATAATCAGCAGCAGAAGCCTTAAAATCTTTGCTTCCTAAGCCAATTCCGTCCTTTTCCACCGGGAGGCCAAATCAAAATAAACAAACAGCAGAAGCTACCTTGTAAATCTGCGCTTCCTAAGCCATTCCGTCTTTTTCCACCGGAATGCCAAATCAACACAAAAAATCAGCAGAAGCTGTCCTCAAAATCTGCGCTTCCTTAACCAGTTCTGTCCTTCTCTACCGGAAGGCCTAATCAAAACAAACAATCTATAGAAGCTGCCTTAAAAATCTGCGTTTCCTAAGCCAATTCCGTTGTTTTCCACCGGAAGGCCTAATCAAAATTAATAATCAGCAGAAGCTACCTAAAAAATCTGCGCTTCCTTAGACATTCCATCTGTTTTCACCGGTAGGAAAAATCAAAACAAACAATCAGTAGAAGCTGCCTTAAAAATCTGCGCTTCCCAAGCCAATTCTGTCCTTTTCCACCGGAAAGTTAATTCAAAATAAACAACCAGCAGAAGCTGCCTTCAAAATGAGCGCTTCTTGAGCCATTCCGTCCTCTCCACCGCAAGGCCAAATCAAAACAAAAAATCAGTAGAAGCTGCTTTAAGAATCTACGCTTCCTAAGCCATTCCGTCTTTTTTCACTGGAAGACCGAATAAACACAAACAATCAGCAGAAGCTGCCTCAAAAATCCGCGCTTCCTATGCGAATTCTGTCCTCTTCCACCGGGTGGCCAAATCAAAACAAACAATCAGTAGAAGCTGCCTTAAAAGTCTGCGCTTCCAAAGATATTTACTCCTTTTCCACCGGAAGGCCATATCAAAATAAACAATCAGCAGAAGTTGCCTTAAAAAACTTCGCTTCTTAGCCAATTCCGTCTTTTTCCATCGCAAGACCAAATCAAAACAAACAAGCAGTAGAAGTTGCATTAAAAATCTGCGCATCCTAAGCCTATTCTGTCCTTTTCCACTGGAAGGCCAAATTAAAATACACAATAAGCAGAAGCTGCCTTAAAAATGTGCGCTTTCTAAGCCTTTCCGTCCTTTCTACCGCTAGGCCAAATACAAACAAACAATCAGTAGAAGCTGCTTTAAAAATCTACGCTTGCTAAGCCATTCCGTCTTTTTTTTTACTGGAAGACCGAATAAACACAAATAATCAGCAGAAGGCCAAATCAAAACAAATAATCAGTAGAAGCTGACATAAAAATCTGCACTTCCACAACAAATTCTATCCTTTTCCACCGGAAAGCCAAATCAAAATAAACAATGAGCAAAAGCTGCCTTAAAAATCTGCGCTTCTTAGCCCATTCCATCTTTTTTCATCGGAAGGCCAAATCAAAGAGAACAATCAGTAGAAGCTGCTTAAAAATCTGCGCTTCCTAAGCCAGTTTCGTCCTTTTCCACCGGAATGCCAAACCAAAATAAACAAACAGCAGAAGCTGCCTTATAAATCTACACTCCCTAAGCCATTCCGTCTTTTTCCATTGGAAAGTTAAATCTTCACAAACAATCAACAGTAGCAGTCTTAGAAATCCGTGCTTCCTAAGCCATTCCGTTCTTATCCATCGGAAGGCCAAATCAAGCCATTCCGTCTTTTTTCACCAGGAGGCCAAATCAAAACAATAAATCAATAGAAGCTGCTTTAAAAACCTACGCTTCCTAAGCCATTCCGGCTTTTTCCACTGGAAGGCTGAATAAAAACAAAAAATCAGCAGAAGCTGCCTTAAAAACCTGCGCTTCCTAAGCCATTCCGTCTTCTTCCACCAGGAAGCCAAATCAAAACAAACAATCAGTAGAAGCTGCCTCAAAAATCTGCGCTTCCTTAGCCAATTCTGTCCTTTTCCACGGGAAGGACAAACCAAAATAAACAATCTATAGAAGCTGCCTTAAAAATCCGTGCTTCCTAAGCCAATCCGTCTTTTTCCACCGGAGGCCAAATAAAAAAAAAACAATCAGTAGAAGCTGCCTTAAAAATCTTCGCTTCCTAAGCCCATTCTGTACTTTTCCAATGGGAGGCCAATTCAAAATAAACAAACAGCAGAAGCTGCCTTAAAAATCTGCTCTTCTTAAGCCATTCTGTCATCAGAAGGCCAAATTATAACAAAAATTAGCAGAAGCTGCCTCAAAAATCTGCGCTTCCTTAGCCAATTCTGTCCTTTTCTAGGGGCCGAATCAAAAACTATTTTGGTCGTAGCAGCAGCCTTTAAAATCTGTGCTCCTCATTAAATTTATTAATTTCTGAGTACTGCATGTTAAAAAAATCCTTAAGTCCGCTAACGCGAAGCTCATTTGCTTATGAAATACCGAAAAAGTCCAGCTCAAGACATTTTCTTCTCGTGAGCTATTTGCGGCAAGAATTCCTCCTAGCTCTCTATCTCTCTCTTAGCAATGTCCTTTTGCCTTGCAGGAAATCTATAAACCATCCAAACTTTATCATCCTGAGAAGTGCAATAGCGTTCGTTTCCTTTCGTCATTCTCCTTTCCCGGAGCAGAAACCCGGAAATAGTTTCGGAATTGTATTCTAAAATAATAACAAAATGCTAGCGGCTGCGCCAGGCTGTTCTCGGGGTAGTCGACAACGAATTCCGAATTCCCGGATCCCATCCCATCGAGGATTTTTCCTAAATCGTCGGACATTTTTCACCGTCTTTGTCTAAGTCTGGAAACCGGATGAAGGTGGATGAAGGTGGCCGGACGCAGGACTGCTTAAGAAATGCATAAAGCAGACGGACACGCTGTCAAAGACATAACCGAGCAGCTACCGGAGAAATATTATTAGTTTTCCTCGGGCTTTCCCATTCCTTATTTCGGGATTTGAAGGCGAACGTCTTATTTTTGTTTCACTCAATCCATTAATTTCGGTTGCGTGAATTTGCATTTAAGGGAGATTTTCTGCTTCGAAGTTGCTTCATTATCACCAAAAAACTTTTCCCAAAAAATGTGTGTTTAGAAGCTTCGACAGATGAAACTAATCTTTTAATAAAAAAAAATCCCTCTTTCATTTACCATAATTCAATATGATAGTACTGTTTTTCAAATGTCTCAAACAACAAATTCAGAGCCAAATGTCCCATGCTAGTTTTATTGAAAACCTGGCATGAAAATTTGTTAAAATATGAAATTCATTGCAAATTGAAAACATTATTGCATTTTTTTTTTTTTTGAAATTATTGGTAATGAGAAACATCTAATCATCCAATTAAAAGAAGAAAATCTATAAATTTAATACGATTTTAGGCATGATGTCATGATTACAAACTTTTTTGGATCATATCTGAAGAAATACAAAATATGTTTTTCAAAACAATCAAATTAAAACTGCATGTATTCATGCAGAAAATAACAGATTTGTTTATTTTTTTCAATAGATTGTTGTCAATCCCTCCTCTCCCAACACAAAAAAAGTTGGATCCAAAAAAACACACATCACATGTAACGGTAAGAATAGAGACATAACAAAAACGCACTATCCAATAAAACACAGACCCATCCCAAAATTCTGCTCAATTTCAATCCAGGATCCAGATCCTCCACCCAGATAGTCCGATTCGAGGGACAAGTTTCGGTATTTCCCAAATAACTAGAGATCGGTTGCCAATTGGAAAACAAAGTTCGTTAGAAAATCAATTACAATAACACGATTATGGCCGGTTCAGTGAGCCAGTGACTGACTGCTGGAGAGCGAGCAGCATAAGCCTTTGGCTGGAATCGACAAAAAGTTTCAAAGTATGTTTTCTAGTTGTACATACCTACTCAACTCATGAGGTAAACATGAATCTACACACAATCAGTAATCATTCAAAAAACAGCAAATGAGTTCAGAAGCTTCAACGAGGATTTCAAATTTTTGAAAACCATGAAACTCTAAAAACAACACAAGACTTGAAAATGTCAATAAATTGAATATCTATTTGTATTGAAAACAATTTGAAAATTATCAGTGGAAAAATGATATGCTGAATGCAGGATATTTACTCAAGTAAGAAAAAAATTAATATAAAAGCACATCAGAATCAATAGTAAAACATTACAGTTGGAAAAGCTTCAATTTGAATTTCTAATCTGAAACAGAAATTGGAATAAAAATTCAATAAAAAAAACATCAGTATAGCCGATTGGACAAATCTAAGCTACTTAACTTTTTAAGTTGATTTTCGCAAATTTTAATAATAATCAAAAAGCTGACAATAATGTCGAATTATTCATACTCATACTTATGTTAATAAAATGAGCATCCAAGATTGCGCGGTTTTATAAACTTAATTGCCATTGATTTTCAATGTTTCTCTTCAAGTTTTTGATTTTTTTATTCATTTCAATCACTCCTGGTATTTACTCTGATATTGTTCGAATAAAATTCCGGAATATTTTTTTGTAAAGTCTTTAAATAAATTTAGGTAATAACATGAGTTTTCAAATTCCTCACAAATAACGGTAAAGTTTAAATATAAAGCAATATACATACCTTGTAATTGTACAAGACATTCAAACTTAATTAACATGGGAGATGTTTTTCTTTGTTGTATCTATTCTGTGCTGCAACTCTTCATTCCAAAATTGATAATTAGATAATGTTATTTGTTCAAATCTGAACAAAGCTAATAAAAATAATCCCAGTCGCCGTAAAAAGTCTTAACATTTTGAGAAAATAGTTCATATTTGAAACGCTGGGAACTTCTAAAATATATTTTTTTTTTTTTAATAAATAAGAGAATGTCATGAATTATTTTTCATGTGGGTAGACATTCAAGATTTCCCATATTTTTTCGGGCATACACGGACTTTCAATGTAAAATAAACAAGAAAAGCAAACTACTCTCTGGCTTGTTGCCAAAATATTGTAAAAAGAAGTCCGCATTTTGCTGGATTTATACACAGGAAATAAACAAAAAACTCAAGTTTAGATAAAATTTTCGAGATAAATTTGTCTAAATTTGTTATTATTTGGAAGTTAATAAAACGATTTAATGTAGCTGACGTGTTCAGATAAAAATAATGAAATTTGTTGTATTTTTCCTCACTTCATTTTTGATTTTTTTTCTTCTAAAAATTACTGAATTCTGCCTAGTTTTTTTCGGAATCTGTTTAAAAAAAATTGAAATCATAATTTCAGATTTAAAACAAGTTTTTTGAAAAAAATGGTCCAGAAGGCTGAGCACTTCATAAATGTTGGCGAAATAAATTCTGTGTATTGGCGAAAAAAATGTGCCATTATGTGATTGTACTCAAAAATTCTGTGAAGGATTTCCTTATGTTTCTTCAAAATTCTGGAAAATTGGGTCTTCTTTACATTTTACTTGAAAAAAAAAATCAATTAACCTTACTAGTGTTATCATATTTTTCCAATCTAAATTTAGAAAACCGAAATTTATATTGGCTTCAGAAATTAAAATCTAAGAAACACGTACAAAATTTAAAAAAATTGATGAAATGTGAGACTGTTCCCAAAATTCTGTTTTCTGAAAAACCGATTCTGTGATGAAAATTTGCTCATAATTATGTGATTCAACAGATTTTTTGTGGTTTCAGCAACCTAGTTAAACTGACATTCCAGTTAAACTATTCGAGATAGTATTTCACGTACATTTAACGTTTGAATTCCGATTTTCTTGATTCTTTTTTCTTTCCTAGATTTGTAGTACTTGGTATAATTAAAGTAATGTTAATTTTTGAGAACACCACCGCCCCTCCTCCCTGAATAAGACCTTGTCCAAAAACTTGCAAGTGAAAATTTTCAGCCCAATTGGACTTGATTTAGAGATGTCTCAAAGGGCATAAAGTTACGATTTTTTCTCTCTAAAAATTACCAAAGGAATTAGGAAAAATCAAAATTTTAATTTTTAAGCCACATGACTTAGACATTTCTGAAACGTCTAAATCTGATGTTATATCGATTTTTTTTTTGGATTTGCCGTTGTTTTGCAAACCCAGAATATTTCTATAGATTCTTTAAGAATTGGCTTGGAAAGAAATCAAAAATCGCTTAAAACCTCATATAGTCCATTTGAATGTTTCAAAGGAATCTAAGACTAAATTTTTCACATCGGTGTTCCTTTTATTATCCGCTAGAGATACAACATCGTGTTTCAATGATAAATTTCACCTGGTTTGAAAAAAAAACCAGCAAACTTTCAAAAATTACAAAAACAACATAAATGACAGGAATGACAAAAATTATCAAAATCAAAGGAATAACAAAAATTACAAAAATGATGAAAAAGACAAAGACGAAAAAAATTAGAAAAAACACAAGATGGACAAAAATTACATGAATGACAAGAATTAAAAATTAACAAAAATTAGAAAAATTTCAACAATGACATGAATGAAAATATTATAAAAAATGATGAATAAGACAAAAACGACGAAAGTGACAACACGGACAAAAATTAAAAAAGGTACAAAATGACAAAAGTTACAAAAAGGCAAAATTGTCAACAATCACAAAAATAAAAAAAATGTCATAAAAACAAAAAAAAAATAAAAAGATACAAAATAGACATGAATCTCAAAACTTGCGAAAATAATTAAAATAAACATTAAAGTACAGTTTACCGACAGTGGCCTAGAGGATTGCGTTCCAATCTTCTAAGGCAGAGGTCATGAGATCGGGTCTCGGTCACGGCGTACATAGTACTTTTTCTGTAGGCTGATGGTGTTAGCATTAGTAAGATGTAAGCCATATTCAAAAAAAAGATTTAGATCTCTTCAAAGAAACATGAAACATGAAGTTTCACTGAGATTCTATATGTATGTGTCCGTTAAAAAAAAAATAAAATAAAATGCCTTTAATTTATTTAATCAGACAACATTTCTATAATTTTTGTTAATGATTTCAACTTGATGTCATTTGATTTATTTTCAACAATTATGTCACTTTTTTTTTTTGGTAAGCTTTTTATTTTTGTCATTGTTGAGTTTTTGTCATTCTTACCTTTTTTCGTTTTTTGTTATCTTTCGTGCTTGTTTCAAACTTGGTGTAATTTGTCATTGAATTTTTAATCATATTTTTCAAGGTTTTTTAATTATATTAGGACAACTATATCGAAGAATAAATGGACCATCTTTGGTAAGACTTAAGTCTTGGATGCCTTTGAAACATTCAAATGAGTTACACGAGGTTAATAGCGATTTGTGATTTATTTTCATGCCGATTCCTAAATATTTCATAGAAATACATATACCGATTAAAAAAAACTAAGTCACAAAAATCAATTTTCGCTCTTTTTTTAAATGATCTTGACATTTTTGCATTTTGTTTTTGCAGTCATTTGGCATCAAAATTAAGAAATTGTGGTGGCTATTATGATGTCAAAAATTTTTTCGATAGTTTTTTTTTTCAAATGAGTGATCCAGTAAAAATACACGTTTTTTATGATGATGATGATGATGATGATGATGATGATGATGATGATGACGATGGAAAATTTATCAAAAACTTCTAAAGAAAAGGAAAACAATGTTGCTTAAACTTTAAATTTTTTTTAAAGAAATCGAGACATTCAATAGAAGATCGCTTTAAAGCTATTTGTGTAAACATGTTTTAAATTTACAAAGCTACAGAAAGTTATGGATTAAATTTCTAATGCATACAGCAAGAATAAGCTAAAAAAGGGAACGTTTGGAAATTTGTGTAAGATTGCAGGCTTCCGACTTATTTAATTTGTAGTCTGAACTAGTTTAAGATTTCGTCAACGGTTCTAAGAAGAAAAAATATCAAAATTATATGAAAGAGCAGTTTCAATTAAGATTTTGTTATTAGTTATTAGTTTTTAAATGCCTAATTCATACTTAGCATGAGGTAAGAATGAGTTTTTATTTTTTATTATTTTAAGCCTAGGCACAAGAAGTTCAAATTCAGCATTTAAAATTCTTAATTTGAAATCATCCAGGTTATTAAAAACAACTGTTTATTTCATGGTTTGTGAATTTTCACATTTACTCCTCATATACTAAATTTGCCCGGTTTTATCCGCGTGTGCCCGGATATTTAATATAAAATTTTGGAACAGTCTGGTCCGGCCCGGTTGCCCGGATTTCATTGGAGAATGCCCGGATTTTGCCTAGATGAACTCACTTTATTTGGCATATCAAACTTTAAAAAAAAATAAATTGTGTTCTAACATTTTTAATGTATGCCTACAAAACGAAATTTTTGGACCAAGTTTTTTAAAAATAAACATGAAAGTTTTTTTTGGAAGCCTTAAACACGATTTTAAATCGGTTGATAAATTTTGATGAAAACATTTTTTTTCAATTTTTTTTATCTTGATTTTTGTTGAGCCGTTTCTGGGTTTTTGACAAAATTTGCCCGGATTTTGGTCGCCAATTTTGAAATCATATGCCCGGATTTTGCTAGGTTTTTATTTAAAATTGCCCGGATATGTGCTGAAAAATTTCTGGCAACCTTAATATATAGGGGAGAGTGGAGTATCGTGGGCCATGGGGAAACGTGGGCCACTTTTGATATCTCAGATGTGTGTTGAGATAAAAATCTCAAACCAATTTTCATCGTCGTCGCTTTGCGTGAGCATATATTCCTATATGTTGTTGGCTGAAATACGCATCATATGCTTCTTTTATTTATCAAGCTAAAAAAAGTAAGAAAAATTTACTTACATAATTAAAAAAAAACCCGCTAATTTCATCGATGGGGAACCTAAAGTGCATAACAAAAATATGCTCATACGCTTACGATCTTAGTTTTGTCATGATCTTTCACGTGGAAAAGGAATTTTTGATGAAACATCAATAAGTCACACAAACGCAACCAATTTGCAAATCATAGCTTGTGGGGAATCGCGGGCGACACATCTTGAACCACCTATATTTTTATGTTTTTATACACATTCAGAACTTAAAATACGTTTTCCCTATCTGTAAAGTTTTCTTATGCCAAATGAAGAGTTTTGTCCATCTGATATAAGGAATTTTGCCAAAACGTTCGCGAGCCAGGTTTTGGAATCTATTCGATCATACACAGCTCTCTTTTTTATTTCATCATCTGAAATTGCTTTAAAATAACGAAATGAATTAGGAAATCACAGTTTTTGGTCAACTCATAAACTTTACATGTTATTTGGTCAATTTGTATTTAATGGCCCACGATTCCCCACCATTTTTCAAAATCCAAAAAATGTTGCTTTTTTTTTTAAACAGTATTAATTAATTAATTTTAAACAGAATTTGGGGAAAATAACTTAAAAAATTTAAAAAAAAACCTTATTATACCTTGAAAATGTAGAAAACCATACCATTTTTTTTAATTTAATTTTATCTTTTATATTAATGTAGTTATGGAACAATGAAAAAAAGTGGCTCATGATTCCCCACTCTCCCATATAGTTTTTTTCCAACAAGGTTTACCAATTTTTTTCCTCAATTTCCATCTATTTTCAAAAGTTAGCATATGAATCTCAAAAACTAGAGCTGTTAGAAAATTTACTGATTGAAATTTTAAACCCTCTCGGATGAATCAAAATCAGCTCTAAAGTTCTTGTCCTCACGGAAAAAATGTATGTCAGAGACTAGCATAAATTATTTGCAAAACGGAGTACTGCAATTTGAAATCAATTTAATATAAAATAAATATGAAGTCAGCTAATGTGAATCATCATTCTTCAAACAATGTTCAGAATATATGTTGACTTTTTTCCGATTTACTTATTTTTTTGAAATCTAAAGATCAAAAATCATTATTTTTTGAGGAATAATTCAACCGTAGAAAAGTTGTAGTTTTTATTACAGAATGACTTGAAGTTTTGTTGATGAAATTTATTCGATATGATATTTTTTTTCAAAATACTCTTAAATTTAAGTTTGTATGAGAATCTATTTGATGAAACTGAGAAATTTGAAAGAAATACGTAGAAACTTGTTTTTTTCTATAGACTGTTGTTGTGAACTTAAATACTTTGTTAAATACAGAGACGGTTCATCTTTTTTAAACAAACCGAAATGCTCCTTGAACAACTTTGAAGAAAATTTAAACTTCCATATCTTTGCGAACAATCAGAGGTCTACGGAATAAAATAAGACTTACCAGAAAAAAAACTACGCAAAAGTTAAAATAAAATTCTGGTGATCATTCTGTCCCATCATTTCATCAATTTCAACTATCACAACCATCGCAGCAAATATAAGATAACCATTTTCTGCCCAATTACCTTTACGACGTAGCATAAACTAGGTACCATTCGTCTTACTTCCGGCAATAAATATACTTTCCTAGTAAGAATTCATAGAACGAATTTCAGCAGCTACGTAGAAGGGATAGTGTGTGGAGCAGCACAATTTTCTAGATTTATGGTGCCATGATAAGGGAAGATAAAAACTCGAATGAAATTTGCTCTTTCTTTTTTATGGAAGTCCTGAAATACGCACTGAAACTGGGAAAAAACGTTTGCGTATGCATGTTGTTTCCCTTCCTAACGAAAAGATAGTTTCACCAATCGGATTAAAACATGATTCGAAAAAGCTTTCGAAATACTCACCAACATAAACTGCTGTTGAATTATGAGCCGGATCGTAGGGACACACGGCCTGGCCAGGCTTTTCAGACTCCATCGTGTAGCTGTTGCCATTGATGCCGTACACCCGACACATTGGCCGGAACGCATTTGTACCACAACTGAGCAAAGATCCCGGCGACGGCAGCGCCATCACTCGGATGTAGTTTTGACAAAGGTCCTGAAATGAAAGATGACGGAGAAAAAAGTGTAATGAATTAGGTTTGAATTTATTTAAAATCTGTACTTAAGATCAAGTGAAAGCAACAGTCAAAAGTCAAGAGTCGACAGTGTAGAGTCAAAAGTCAAAATCAAGAGTCAAGAGTCAAGAGTCAAGAGTCAAGAGTCAAGAGTCAAGAGTCAAGAGTCAAAAGACAAGAGTAAAAAGTCAACAATCAAGAGTCAAGAGTCAAAAATCAAGAGTCGAGAGTTAAGACTATGAGTCAAAATTAAAAAGTCAAGAGTCAGAGTCCAGAGTCAAAAGTGGAGAGTCAAGTGTAAGAAATCAAGAGTTGGAGCCAAGAGTTGAGAATTCAGAGTCAAGTGTCGAGAGTCGAGAGTTCAGAGTCAAGTGTCGAAAGTCGAGAGTCGAGAGTTGAGAATCAAGAGTCAAGAGCCAAGAGCCAAAAGTCAAGAGTCAAGAGTAAGGAGTCAAGAGTCAAAAGTCAAGAGTCAAGAGTCAAGAATCAAGAGTCAAAAGACAAGAGTAAAAAGTCAAGAATCAAGAGTCAAGAGTCAAGAGTCAAAAATCGAGAGTCAAGAGTTAAGACTATGAGTCAAAAGTCAAAAGTCAAGAGTCCAGAATCAAGAGTGAAGAGCCAAGTGTAAAAAGTCAAGAGTTGGGAGTCAAGAGTCGAGAGTTCAGAGTCAAAAGACAAGAGTAAAAAGTCAAGAATCAAAAGTCAAGAGTCAACAATCGAGAGTCAAGAGTTAAGACTAAGAGTCAAAAGTCAAGAGTCAGGAGTACAGAGTCAAGAGTGAAGAGACAAGTGTAAAAAGTCAAGGGTTGGGAGCCAAGAGTCGAGAGTTCAGGGTCAAGTGTCAAGAGTCGAGAGTTCAGAGTCAAGTTTCGAGAGTCGAGAGTCGAGAGTTG
Source organism: Uranotaenia lowii (assembly GCF_029784155.1). NCBI lineage: Eukaryota > Metazoa > Arthropoda > Insecta > Diptera > Culicidae > Uranotaenia > Uranotaenia lowii. Next base: position 218,573,851 of record NC_073692.1, on the reverse strand, counting down.
AGAATCAAGAGTCAAGAGTCAAGAATCAAGAGTCAATAGTCAAGAGTCAAGAGTCAAGAGTCAAGAGTCAAGAGTCAAGAGTCAAGAGTCAAGAGTCAAATCAAGAGTCAAGAGTCAAGAGTCAAGAGTCAAGAGTCAAGAGTCAAGAGTCAAGAGTCAAGAGTCAAGAGTCAAGAGTCAAGAGTCAAGAGTCAAGAGTCAAGAGTCAAGAGTCAAGAGTCAAGAGTCAAGAGTCAAGAGTCAAGAGTCAAAAGTCAAGAGTCAAGAGTCAAGAGTCAAGAGTCAAGAATCAAGAGTCAAGAGTCAAAAGTCAAGAGTCAAAAGTCAAAAGTTAGAGGCCAAGAGTCGAGCATCGAGAGTCAAGAGTCAAGAGGCACGATTCATGAGTTAAGAGTCAAGAGTCGAGAGTCAAGAATCAAGAGTCAAGAATCAAGAGTCAAGAGTCAAGAGGTACGATTCATGAGTCAAGAGTCAAGAGTCAAGAGTCAAGAATCAAGAGTCAAGAATCATGAGTCAAAAGTCAAGAGTCATGAGTCAAGAGTCAAGACTCAAGATTCAAGAGTCAAGAGTTAAAAGTCGAATGTCAAGAGTCCAAAGTCAAGAGTCAAGTGTCAAGAGTCAAGAGTCAAGAGTCAAGAGTCAAGAGTCAAGAGTCAAGAGTCAAGAGTCGAAAGTCAAAAGTTAAGAGTCAAGAGTCAAGAGTCAAAAGACAAGAGTCAAGAGTCAAGAGTCATGAATCAAGAGTCAAAACTCAAGAGTCAAGAGTCAAGAGTCAAGAGTCAAGATTCAAAAATCAACAGTTAATGTCAACAAGTGTCGGATATTAAAAGTCGAGTTTCGAAAACCAAAAGTCAAGGATCGAAAATCAAAAGCCAAGACTAAAAATGAAGGATTTAGGATTAAGAACTCAAATTCAAGAATCCATAAAGCGTTTAAGGTTTAAAAAAAAAATACAATAATTTATAAATCTTTTGACAAGAATATTCTCAAAGAGAAGCCATAAACCAGGTCCTGATTTATTCAAACCAACGAAAACGTCATTAAAAACACTTCCCCAAGGCACAAAAAAGGCCGTTGAAACGTTGTCCAGGATAATCTGAATTTATTTTTTTTCGACTTCAACCAAAAAAGAAGGGAAATGTTTACTTCTTTCTTTCATTTCACCGAGCATCGAATGGTTGGCTGGTGTTGGTGTCAACGAAGTCAAGCTAAGCTGTAGACGGGGAAGGACCGGATATATGAAAGGCTCAAAATAACCGCTGAATGAGCTTTGGCCATTAATTGAGTCCGGTCAGGCAGCAGTGGTCCTTTCCACCAAAAAAGAGAAAAAACCGTCAAAGGGGTTGAGCTCCAAATGAGTGATGGCAGTTTGTTGCCAAGTTTATGTTTAAAAATGTTGATGCTAGACTTTTTGCTGTTTTTGGTGGAATCCAAGCCGGTTTTATTCACCAGTCTTAAAGGATGGACTTGATGCGAGCGAAGGAGAATGGTTTATGCTAATCGTGGTGCGAATTGAAAAGATTAGCCGGCTGAGATATGAAAAAGGAAAATTTTTAATGGAAGCTTGAATAAATAGCTGCGAGGAAATTAATGAAATGAAAGCAATGCTGAAACTTTTTGATAGTCACACGATACAAAACAAAAATCAAAGGGTTGGTGGGAAGAAAGATTTGTTTGCTTTGGCTTTTTTGTCTTTTTCGAAGCAATGAGTCTGGAAAAATATATTATCATCTATCAAAATTAAAAGATCTTTTCGCTTTGTAATGTGTTTCTCATGCTAGTATACTTTATTATGGTACTATTTATAACAAAAAATCAGTTGAACCTATTCCACAAAAAAAAGTAGCGACAACGTTTAGTTTACACCTAAGCTGGAGCAACTCCTCAAACTATGCCTACGTAATTATCGGAGCATTAAACATTCAATACATTCCCCAAATGACTCAGTCTTATTCACCTGGGCAAGAATGTTATCAAATATTACTCCAGCCATGCAGGGACAGCCTTATAAATACATATGTGCTCCTCCAGCCACTCCGTCTTTTTTACTGTGACCAAAACATTATCAAGCTATTGGCTTAGCCATTCCGTCTTTTTACCGGATTCGAAACATTAAAAAGACAAACTTCCAGCCATAAAAACATTTTTACAGTCTTCTATTCCAGAGTCGGAGCATTATCAAACCAAACTTGCATCGGCTTTTCTAATAGGTACCTTTCCCGCAAACTGCGACATTTGAAATATCATCACGTAATTATCTGAACCAATTTTCAAATTTCACTAAATTGACAAAATCGAAAATGTTACAAAAATGATAACTTCATAAAAAAAAGTCAAATAGACATTAGATTACCACGCCTGGATTAAGCCATGGTAAGTTTTTCTCCGGAGCCCCTATGGATCGACGGTTTTTTCAAAGATATGCTTTCTCAGGGAATACACATTTAACATTCAAAACAAACAAAGGAACTAGACATGAGTTCTATACATTGCCTTCAAAAAAACAATTAGATATGTCTGCGTAGAAGGTAGTTGAAAATCGAAATTCCATAAAGATACAGAGTTCAAAAGTTATATTCAAAATTTAATATTAGATTTAATTTCAGAACCACAATTCAGTGTCTCTAAGCCAAAGCAGGAATTGCAAAATTTATTTCAGTTTTGTTTCTTTAAAAATAAAAAAAAACACAATCGTTTTATTTTAATGTGCTTAAAACAAAAATTACAATGTCAATTTTAATTTTAAACTGAGGATGAGAATTTTTTCTTCTATTATGACGCTAGTTTAACAGTTCAATTAATATTAAAATATCTTCTTCTATATTTATAAAAAACAATTTCTGTTTGTTTGTTCGTTTGTCTTCAATAGGCTCAGCCGTCTTAAGACCTAGAGAGCTGAAATTCGGCATAGATGCTCATTAGGACCAGGAATGATGAAAAATTTTCTTAGATTTTCGGATGACCCCTTCTGAAGGGGGTCGTCCATACAAAACAAATATTGTTTTAGCGATATATACGTTATTATAAGTTGTATTGAGATGAAAATTTGCATAAGGGGGTTTTGATGGACGGGCAATTGATTTCAGGTATCAAATTTTGTGTCAGGGGTCGGCAAAAGGGATCGTCCATACAACACACATACTGTTTTAGTGATATTGACGTTATGGTTCACCGGATTGTAATGAAAATTTGCACACGGGGTTTTTAAGGGTGGGCAATCGATTTCAAGTATCAAACTTTGTGTCAGGGGTCACCGAAAGGGGTCGTTAATATTAACTGTTCATTCTTTTCGCGATATTGTAGTTAATATACATTCGATTGACATAAAAATTTGCGCAATTAATTTCCGATTCCAAGTTTTTGGTCAGCAGTTGAAGAAAGGGGTCGTCCATATCAACTTTTCCCCGTTTTGCGATATTGTCGTGATTGTTCATCAGACAGTGATTAAATTTTGCTCATGATAGTTATGAGAGAAGGGCTATTGATTTCACGTGGCCAATTTTGGATCGAGGGTCGGAAAAAAGGGTCGTTCATATAAATTTTTCAATTTTTTCGCGATTTTGTCGTGAGTATGCATCGGATTGACATGAAATTTTGCACATAGGAGTTTTTATGACGAACAATTCGTCTCGATTGTCAAATTTCGGGACAGGGGTCGTCCATATTATGTGTTCACTGTTTTAATGATAGTGTCTTTGAAATTTATAATACATTGGAATGAGATGAGAATTTGCAAACAGAAGTTTTGAGGGAAAGGCAAAAATTTTTAGGGTTCAAGTTTTGGGTCAGGGGTCAGCCGTTTAAGTTGTTCGCTGTTATTGCAATATTGTCATGAATATGCATCAAATTGAGATGAAATTTTGTTCACGTGATTTTTGAAAACCAGGAAATTGATTTCATGTGTCCAATTTTTGATCGAGGCCGAAAAAAAAGGAGTCGTTCATAATTTCGGGTCACAGGTTGGCCAAAAGGGTTGTCCATATTAAATGTTTTGCAATATTGATGTATCGAAATAAGAAAAAAAAAATGCAAAAGGGAGTTGCAAAGATTGGAAAATTGGTTTCCAAAATCAAATTTTGGGTCATTGGGCATTAGAAGAGCACGTCCAGGTCAAGAAAAGGAATCGTCGATATAATTAAATCAATGTGTCTACAATAATAGTATGATGTTGCATTGCAAACGATCAAATTTCACTCAAAGGTGATTTATTAGACAGTTAATGAATCTTGAATTTATAATTTTAAGTTGAAGAACAAGAAAAGGGTAATCTTTAATACTGTTGAATGTTTTATTCCATATTGTAGTGAAAATGCATAGACTTCATTATTCAAAGGCAAACTAAACTTCGCGGGATCAGCTAGTAAGATATGAGACTAAAATAAGTATAGAAATTCAACTTCAGTATTTTTTTGAATTTTTATTTTTTGCTAAATTGATGGTTGGAAAAATGGTGAAGAATTTCAATTTATTAAATACAAAATTTCAATAATGATCGAGAATTGAAAATTTGGGGTATTTTTCTTAGTCTTCTCTTATTTTTGTTAAATAATCATTGGAATCTGCTTTGAATTGTCTGAATTTTTTGATAAATTAAAGATAGAATGTCCAGATTTTGCCAGGTTTTGAAATAAAAAAAACTGATTTGCCTTCATAAATGCGGAAAATAACTACAATGTATATAATAGAGAGCCCCCTTTACTTGTTTTAGAGTGAAGCTTTTCGAAATATTATTTCACGGGGTTCCTTAGCTGTTATACTTTTATTTTGAATTTCGATTTTCTAGTTTCACTTTCTATTCCCAGATTTCTGGGACTTAAAGAAGAATGACTAAAGATCAATTTTTTTCCCTTGGCCTCCCTGAGTCGAGAAGGTGAGGAGGGGGGGGGGGGGAGCAGGGCAATTGCCTTCCACTGCCCCTCCTTCTTAATCCGGCTATGTTAATAACAAAAATAAACAATTACAAATTATAAAAAAGTTAAATAAGCAAAAATAAAATTGTGTCGAGTCTAAGTGTGGTTTCGTTTTTGTTATTTTTGATCATTAAATTTTGGTTGTGTTCGTTAATTTTCGTAATTTTTATAGTTAACTAGCTGATCCGGTGCTCTTTGTTATACCTTCCAAAAATAAATAAAATTTGTAAAAAAATATTGAAATTTTTGGTTTCTGTGGGTACATTTTTAAATAAAACTTCAACATAATGTATGTTTTACTGGTATGGATTCCCCACCCCCTCTCCCTTCCAATGCGGGGGGCGCTTACGAATTTGCATAAAAATATTTTCAGTATTAAAATAACGTAACGGTTTACCATGGCCGTAGGAACGCATGTTTTGAGGGTTTCAAACATCCTCCATAAGGGTTCAAAAAAGCAAGCGAAGTATTCTACTTTAGATTCAAAAATTTAAATTCGTTATCAAATTATGATAATAGAGCAAAGATATTCAAGAGTAACCATCTGGATTAAACACTAATGCAACAACCTCAAAACCCCATCGCAAGTTCACAATTCTGCTAAATTTTTTTCAAAATTTTCTCACTCCTCATAGAATAAAGATGTTAGATTTTTTAGCACGTATCAGGGCCGGACGGTTCTGGGCTGTTTTACATAAAACCCTGGCAAAATTCGGGTATTTGATTTCAAAATTATCGACCAAAATCCAGGCAATACCTGGCAATCATGGTCAAAACTTAGGAATTGCTCGTCAAAATTTTAGAAACAAAAATCTTAAAAAAAAACCTCTCATGATTATTTTTTTTGTAAACTTGCAGCAAAAATTTAAGATCCATAAATAAAAAAAAAAAATTACAACACAATTCGTTTTTTTTTAAGTTTGATTTTAGAATAAGAATGAGGACAAACCCGGACAATTTTGGAGGTACTAGTTCCATATTCCCATAACCAAAATTGAATATCTTCGTATTTATGATTCTGCATCAAGTTCAGGATTTTTGATTTTAAGTTTGAATAATCATACGAAATTAGGATTGAAAAGCTGCTTTGAATTCCTGGTTCAAATTCGGTTTTGCATTTCATATCAAATTTGAATCATGTTTTTTGAAAATCATATATGTTGATAATAGTTTTCCGAATTGAAAAAAAGAATAATTTTGTTTTATATTCAAATTCGAAGATCTTAAACTTTATTCCAACTCAAAATTTTAACATTTTACCCTCCACTTCATGATTTTTTATTTTTCGTTAAAAATCATTTTCAACAGTTGGAAATGATGAGTACATCAAGAAAAAAAATACGGGTTTTCACTTTTTCCATACATTAATTGTTGCAAATTTGTTACTTTATTAAACGAAGGGTTAAAGCTTCTAAGTGGCGATCCAAAATTGAAAACTAAGATTCAGATTTCTCATTTGAAATTCACATTTTTAATCAGATTCACAAAACAGATTAAAAATAAATAATTCGAATAATGAATTAGGATTAAACCAGCACTAATGAATTTAAATAAAAGATTCATGAATGAGGGCTCTAAGACTTGGCTCATAAAATTTTAATCTGGAATTAAGATTTGGAAATCGTATTTTTGTACATTTCAGAAATCGTATAGAAATTTGGAAACATAAACAATGTTCATATACAATGTTCATATAGAAATGTTCTAGGCCCTCTCACTATTCCCCTTTAACTTTTTCCTTCAAACTTTACTATTTGATAAGGTTTCTAGCCTTTTGTCCTAGACTGGCTTACTCTCGAAAAACATACCTATTTTTCAAATATCAAAAAATTTACCTCAAAATACAACAAAACTACACCAAAACTATAAGTTTACTAAGGAAAAAAGTTGAACTGAAATATAAATCAATCTGCTGCTTCTTAATGCTTTTATTTCATCAAGAAGGGTGTCTGTTTGAGAGCCTTAAAAAAAAAAAAATAGATATTTCAAGATTTTGAAATAAAATTTTTAATAATATTTGAAATTTTCAAAAACAAATCAAGTTTTTTCCAATTTGAAACTCAACATTTAGGTTTTCAAAGTTAATAAAAAGTTTTCAGATATTTTAACTTTAGACTTAGTTATTAAGGATTCAAAAAAATGGTATGAGAGCACCCCTCCCGTGTGTCTATATCTCCAATGGAACAAGGGAAGGATCTCCAAGAAGCATATAACCATTTCTAGCACTCTAATCCCCTTCTATGCAAAATTTGCTTTCATTTACTCTTTGAGCCGAGAAGTATTGAATACCTTCCCATGCTAAGTTCTGTTCCATTGCATTGACTTCAGAAGTTCTCAAGTTATGCTTAATTTCTAAGGTATCCCCTTTCATTCATTCCATTCTACCAAACATTCATACAAACTTTTTTCGTACTCAAATACTCTCCCATGCTAAACTTGGTTACATTTCGTCGATTAGTTTTCAAAAAATTGTATATGAGCCCCCCCCCAGCATTCTGACCACTGAATAAAGGGAGGGAACCCAAAAATAGAAATAACTAGGCAATAGATGCCCCATAAAAATTCAAATGGTCAACATGTGTCTCGATGTTTTATGCATTTTTAAGTTAGGTGGCACCAACATTAAAATTTTTATATCCTTCCTTTATTTTAAAAATAAAAATACAAAACTTTGAGCCCTTTGAGCCAGCTTTAAACCAAGCCAGATTGAGCAGTATTTTTGCACAGATTAGTTTTCTGGGCCAGTCACCAATATTAACAATATTTATTTGGTCTGTTTTTGGAAATTTGGCATATTCCATTTGGCTGCCATCCTAATTGTCACTGTTCAGTTGGTTTTCGGTGTTGTCAATTTACGTACGTACTTTACGTACTTGATGACATTCCAAGCACCATTAATGCAAAACATAATTAATTGATTGATCCCTCGTAAATATACATTCGCCTACACGTCTTTGTTTCTGTAATTAAATCATACAACAAGTTGCATATGAATGCGTTCCTTACTAACCCTTCGAGGGCAGCTCATCTCCGAATCGTATTTACATATAAAGTTTCACATCTGGCACACGTCCCACTCAGCCAATCTATCACGAAAGCTGCCTATGCAGCTTTTCAGTAAAATGTAAAAAGAAAAATACCTGCAAAAGGTAGAAACTCAAAGTGAAACTTGAGAGCTGTCCAGCCGGTTGTTGGAGTGCATAGCACTTCAAACGAGGAAGTATTAAATTTTGCACACGTCCACATCCGGTGATGTATCAGGAAAATTCTATGTTAGGCATAAGGGAAAGAACTTCCACTGACCCTCGTTCTCCCATCCCGGGGTTTTTCAGCCCTTCAAACCTGACATTTGAATTTGATTACCGGTACAATCAATTCAAGGTGGTCGAAGAATATTGATGCAGCTCACCACATACCCCACCCCATACAATCGAGGAGGAATGGATGTATGTTTGTTTGTAGCTCGTTTCGAGAAGAGTTCTATTAAAGATCACTCACTCCATCTCCTTCTCTGCAGATAGTGACCAATTGGGCTGTCCTTCTTTTGCCTGGTCATAAGTCGGTGAAAAGACACTCGGTCGGGCTGTCGTTTCTATTTGTGAGATGCATATTAGATTACCTCCGACTAATATCTCGAGATGAAACATAAGACGATGATGAGACTCTTCTGGTTTGGATGCTGCTGTGCTGTGGTGTTGTCTGTCTTTCTGTCTCTGGGCCAGTATGGATCATATAAAATATATGTATCTTCGGAACGTATGGCTTCAAGCCCTGAGAGAGGACGCGGGTGATGGTCCTAAAATTGGAGTGCTTAACGTACAGGGGTGAACCGTCTACGATGCTGCTCCGGGGCTTCTAGAGAAGAAGTAAGCAAGCATATGGATCGGTTTGATCTGGCTCTCTACTTTGCAGCTCGACGGCAATCCATTTAGATGAGTGCAATTTGTGGTCGTCGAGACGAGTTGGGTGCTCTATTTAGCTACCTTCCTACCAATCTTCTATCGGCTAAGTTCTGTGGCTACAGTTGTTAGTTGCTGTGGGTGTAACCAACATAATATGTTGTATAATAGTAATAACAGTACCAATGCCACAAGATACACTAGATGATTGATCAGACATGCTGCTCGGACGTACGGGGTTAACAGGTTTTAAGAGAACGTCCTTAAATAACATATGACTTAAAACATTTTTATTTGTTTATTTTGACTCATACAGTATGGCCCATGAAGAATGTGAAATTTTCAGGAGTCTGTTTTGGGTTGTTTTTTACGATTTTGAGGAAATTTTCTTGTGTAGATATGTATTAGCTCTAACCTTCAACTGTCAATTGACGTAAACAATGCGTAGTATAGTTTACGCTATAACGGAGAGATGAGGGGGGTCGTTTAGCCTAATGCTTAGCGTGTCTGGTTTGTAATCAAACGATCGGGGATCGAATCCCGCCGCCTCCAGCTAGGTTGAGGAAATTTTGTAAGCCCCCAGACGTGAAAAAGAATACACACTAGGGTGTCCCAAAATTGCATAACTTCTGGGAATCTGGGGGCTCATCCTCCAAATGGTAGATTAGGATGTGCAGAACAAACTTTTGTATGGGACCGACTAAAAAAAATCATGTTTAGAGGTTCCGCAAGCGCAATACTTGCAAAAAAAGACTTTGATGGTTTGAGGGAGCCATCAGAAGGCCATATGCCAAATTTGAGCGGAATCGGACAACAGGAAGGGGTTGCACTGAATCTCAAGTGTTAAAGGGATTCTGAGACATAGTGTTCTAAAGAAGCATAAAAAACTGGTTTTTCATCATACATTTTTTTCTCTTTTGATTGATTATGTAGATTTTATTAAAATTTCAATTAAAACTAACATTTCACCTGAAGACTGCAACTCGATTGGACTTAAAACAAAAAAGTTATGGTGTTCAAAGATTGTATTTTGGTTACAAATTGTCCTGTAAAACGCAATGAGTAAAATGTACCGTAAACTGGGGGAACTTTGATCAGCGGGGTAACTTTGATCAACATGAAATTTTTGCAAATAATCATCATTAACTAAGTATAAAGTTAAAATATCTGAAAACTGTTGAATTTGTTTGAAAGCCTATAATTTGAGTTACAAATAAGCTAAATTTGGTTTTTAATAGGAGATTTTTAATGTTACTTAAAATGTAATTTCAAAATCTTAAAATATCTGGTTTTTTGAAGGCTCACTAACAAACATCTCTACTGATCAAATTCAAGTATTTAGGATCAAATGGGTTGTTTAATATGAAAGTTCAACTTTTTTATTGGTTTAGTTCTAGTTTAAGTTATAGTTTTATGGTCATTTGATGATAATTTTTGGATGTTGAAAAAAAAACGGTGATTTTCCATGAAAAAGCCCATAAAGAAAAAATGGCTAAAACCCCTATCAAATGGTTAAGTTTGAAGAAAAAAAGAACATGGGAATAGTGCGAGGACTTAGGGAATTGCATGAAGATAAAATTTCATTTGTTTTTGAGGCCAAAAAATATTGAAAAATGTTTATAATGTTTGCCCCTAAATGTATGCAGCAACATTGTCCATATTATGAATTTATTAGTTTTTGAAAGAAAACGCTGAAAAATCCAATTGAGTCCAAAGAAAAAAATACTGTTATCGATGTTTTAAGCCTTCTTTACTAAATGGCATCAAAACAATAAATTTGAAGATGTTGAGATACTTAAAAACCGTAGTGATCAAAGTTACCCCTAAACTCGAAGTCTGGTTTTGTAACAAACATTTAATTATTACCACCTATGTCGTTTGAATTAACTGCAATCAATGATCATGTTTAACACCTTTCACCTCAGTAAGGGTTTTAAAGCTTTCAGGTATTACGAAAAAGCAACCCCTTCCAAAATATTCAAAATTGAATGAAAAAAGTGATCAAAGTTCCCCCAGTTTACGGTACTCATTGTGTATTAAACGACAATTTGCCACAAAAATACAACATTTGAACAGCCATAACTTTTTTGTTTTAAGTCCAATCGAGTTGCAGTCTTCAGGTAAAATGTTATTCTTAATTGAAATTTCAATAAAACTTACACAATCAAGCAATCGATTGGTGAAGAAAAAAATGAATGAAGAAAAACCAATTTTTTATGCTTCTTTAGAACACTATGTCTCAGAATCCCTTTAACACTTGAGATTCAGTGCAACCCCTTCCTGTTGTCCGATTCCGCTCAAATTTGGCATATGGCCTTCTGATAACTCCCTTAAACCATAAAAGTCTTTTTTGCAAGTATTTTGATTTTAAAGTAGGTATTTATTAAGACAAATTTAATAAATTAAATAAAAAATATTCATAATTGTGGTTTTTATTAAGGGTTAAACCGTGAATAGCTCTTCACACAATGATACAAACAACATGTTTTGTTCAGCAAAGTTTAAGTGTACAATAATCCACATCTTTTGATGACATTGGTATCAAAAATATTTTACGCTTGGTACACATTTTGATCACTTGAAAAAAAAATTTTTGGACCAAAAAAGTTTTTTTTCTTGGAATTAGCTTGCTAGTTTTACATTTTGATACAAATTTGGTTCATTTTTCATTTTTTACGTGTAGTATTTAACTCAAACAAAATTGAAAAAATATAAAATATATAAATTTTATGAAAATTTTTGGATCCAGAATTTATTTCAAAACAAATCTTTTGAAAGTGGCCTTTTTCAAAGATCGCGCTTGCGGAACCTCTAAACATGATTTTTTTTAGTCGGCCCCATACAAAAGTTTGTTCTGCACATTCTAATCTACCATTTGGAGGGTGAGCCCCCAGATTCCCAGAAGTTATGCAATTTTGGGACACCCTAATACACACACAACGAAAAAAGTAATACACGAAGAAACAAAAATAGAATTGTAAACTCTACTGAGTATAAAAAAATGCAAAATATCTCTACAGAGTGTAACAGATTGTAAACTCTACGAAGTATAAACAGAAACGTTGGTCATATAGTCTCTGTAACTGAACCATTATAGGAGCTAGTCGATAAGGTAGTTTCAAGTCGCATTGGCGAATAGAATCAGAAGAAGAAGAACGGCAAGATGTACACCAAGGTGATAGTGATCAGTTGCTTCACGCTCAAAAATCTCCGAATCAAATTGCGTAGGATGCCATCTAGTGACTTGTAACCGCGTGAAACGTTATCTTCTTGATGGAACATGTCCACGGAAGCTGGGTAGTGGAAGGCCACGGTCTGCACGCACTGTAAAAGTGGTAAAATACATAGGTCAAGACGAAAGTGAAGCAGAATCCAGTAGGATCAATCCAGAGGCTAGCTGAGGGAGCGAATATCTAGAATGCTTCCATGCAACAATTTGGTCAAAGGTGACTTGAATGCATCATCAAAGGCCAGAGTAATGCTTCGTTTGATAGCAGAACGGATCAAAGCATTGCAAACGATTTCTGCCTAATTGAAGAAGAAGCAGCTGATCGTCATGCTCTCAGACGAGAAACTTTTTTCGATTAATCCCATGTCCAATTGACGTACGGATCTTAATATTTCACCCATGAAGAGTAAGGATGTCCCACAGAATATGAAATTCAAGTTTGAAGCGATGGCTTCGAATGGATTAAAGATGCCTCCTGTCTTCATTGAAGCAGGAGAAAAATTTAATACTGAAGTCTACATGGACATTTGGAAGATTCACATCTTGCCTGGAGAGAGTAGTTGAGAACGAAAGTGGACATCGAGTTATTGTTTCTTAATATGCCTGAATGAATAAAAAGTTTTTAAATCATGTTTAGGTATCAAGAAAATCAGAAGAATCTTGGAACCTCGAGAGCTGAAATATGACATAAGGTACCCTTTACGAACAGGAATGACCAGAAACGAAGTCGATTTCGGAAAGGAGTCGTCCAGGTTTTACCATTTTCATGATTATGCATCTATGCAAGCAAGATTGCATGTTTCAAACAACTATGCCGTGACGCCAACGACTCTCCATGGGACGATGCCTATCGGATAGTCAAAACTAAAAGTGGGAGTGCGCTATCTGAAACGTGCCCAGACAAATTTAGAGCGATCATCAACGAGGTGTACCCACAGCACGATGTTAACCGATGGCCAACAATCCCGTACGACCAGGACACCATCATTGAGAAAAGGATTACGGTGGATGAACTTCGCGAAATCACCAAGTCTCTCCAACCAAGAAAGGCCCCCGGACCGGACGGCATTCCTAACGTCGTAGTGAAGGCTGCGATTAGGGAGTTTTCTGAAATGTTCCAGACGGAATGGGTGTTCCTTGACACAAGGAAACAGCAAAAAACTAGTTTTCTGCCAAAATCGGGTAAGACTCCAGGAGACCCATTGGCGTACCGGTCGATCTGTTTACTGGACACAGCGGGTAAAGTCCTGAAGATGGTGATTCAGAACCGACTCCCGAGATACACTGAAAATGAAGGCGGACTCTCGGAAAAACAGTTTGGTCCGTAGAGGACGCAGCATCGTAAACGCCATCCGCTCTATCATTGAGATAGCGGATAGAGCCAAGCTCACGAAGAAGAGAGGGCTCCGTTTTTGCGCGATGGTCACTCTGGACGTGAAGAAGGCCTTCAACAGCGTCAGTTGGGCAGCGATTACGTCGTCGCTCATCTAAATGAGGGTCCCAGCATATCTGCATAGGCTTGTGGAAAGTTATTTCCATGATCGCCAACTACAGTATATGACCAGTGAGGGCATACGGACACAATAAGCCTCCCATTGGGAGCTGAATTCGTAGCATTTGCGGATGATGTAGTCCTCTTGGCGAGAGGCTCCTCGACAGCTGAGGTACAGCTACTTGCCACAGTAGCTATCCAGTCAGTGGAAAGCAGGATGCACTCCGAGTACCTGCGTCTAGCCCACAACCACACCAAGATGGTGCTGATCGCCAACCTGATCTCACCCAAAACAGGTACCATTGCAGTTGGACCGTGTCATATCGTATCCAAACGCACAATTAGGGGTGATGATCGACGACACACTCAGCTTCACGAGTCATGTCGGCTACGTGTGTAAGAGCGCGGCAATAACCACAGCCGCACGCACACGAATGATGTCGAACTCCTCGGCAATCCGCAGTAGCAAGAGGAGGGTACTGTCAAGCGTACCCACGTAAATCTTGCGGTAGGGAGTGGCGGCCTGAAGGCAGGCCCTGGGAAGACAGTGTAATCTACAGAGACTTAGCATCGTTCAGCGGCTGATGATCCTGCGGGTTATAAGTGGATACTGGACCATTTCGTCCGAAGTCGCCTGCGTAGTGGCGGGCGTCATGCCCATCTAAGTTTTGCTAGAGGAGGATGTCTATTGTTCCGACAATAAAGACACGCCCGATGTACGGGATCTCGCCAATGAGGACTCGATGTCCAACTGAAAACAGCTGTGAGCCAGCTCAGCGAGAGGAAGGTGGACCCATTGTCTGATCCCGCACATCGAGAGCTGGATCGGAAGAAGACACGGTGAAGTGGACTTCCATATGATGCAATTCCTGACTGGTCATGGATGCTTCATGAAGTACCACTACCGGTTTGGACATGTGGCTTCTCCACATGGCCCAGATTGTGGTGACGAAGGGAAACACTCGAACACGTTGCCTGCCCAAGGTTTGCGGCTGTACCGTCTGGTCGCCATCTGTGGGGGCCCTACACGACAGCAGACAACGTGGTGTAGAGGATGTGTACGGTCTCCAACACTTGGCATGCGGTCACTTATGGGTTCACCTGGATCATGAATGTTCTGCTGAAGAGCTGGAGTCAACGGCGTTCCGCGAACGATGTAGGATGACTCCATCTCCGGGGAGCGTCCGAGTGAATAGTGTGTGCTCGGTCCCTTGATCGAAGCTACAAAGATATGGCATCTTCTTCGACACAGTAGAGGTCACCGCCGGGGAGTATTCAAGTACTGCCGCTTCCTAAGGAGGAAGCCTCGTAGGAAGGGGGTTAACCGCTGTCGGGGGATACCCACGGGTAGAGAGGTTCTCGATGCCGGGCGGGCCTCTCGAGTCGGTGTATGTTGTCGTCAATGTCGGGAAACATCCGAGTCGTAGCGTTCAAAGTCCCGAATGTGTTCCGTGACAGGCACGAGTCCAGGACAAGCTGCTCTCGATTTGGTACACGAAGGACAGCAAAAGCTGCGGGCTGAAAATCCTAGGGTTGCCAGCCAAAGGGATAAAAAAGACCGGACAACGGTCGCAGTAGACTGACCCTATCGGCGGTGGGCTGTCAAGTAGTGTGCGTCCGACCACGGTTTGAAGCTACAAAGATAGAGCAATATTTTCTGCGTAGCGGATGCCGTGGGTACCCGGGGGCATCTGAGTAGTGCGGTTCCCAACGACCGAAGCTGGGGGATAATTAGAGTGGCTCTCGACGCCGGGTGAGCCATTCGAGCCGGGATGACGTTTTCGTCGGGAATCATCCGAGTCGTTGCGTTAAGTTCCGCGAGTGCTGTGCCAGGCGCGAGTCTAGGATAAGCTGCTCTCGATCGGCACACGACGGGCATAAAGGTGGCAAACCTCGAATCCTGGAGATAAGAGGTCGGACTTCGAGTCGTTAGAGGAGAGATCAGGCCTCCAATCAACAAGAGGAGGGGTATAAGTGATCACCTCGAGTCATTACGAAGAGAGATCAGATCTCGAGTCGTTAGAGGAGAGACCAGGCCTCTCGTCGCGAAGAGGAAAAATTTATGCAGGGATCTCGAGACATTACGTGAAGATGTCGGTTCTCAAGTCGATAGAGTAGAGATCAGACGTCGAATTGTAAGGATGAGAGGTTTTGTTGAAAGTGGTCTCATCTATGAGTATTGCCTTGGAACACACTAGCGCAAATAGACCTCCCACTATTGAAGCATTGCGTGTCAAACAGTTCGAGTCGGGAACTAGGTCTGTGGCCCCAGGTGGAGTTTAGGGAGAAGAAGTTATACACAGAGTATATCATGAGGTTTCCCATTGTATCCATGGGCCCAGAGTAGTAAACTAGGGGAATTCTGTGGCTTGCCGTGCCTTGGAATACAATCCGTAAACCGGATTCACCAACCAACTAATTGAAAAAAAAAACAATTTAGGACACGAGACATGGATATTGCTCGGAGAGGACCTGCGCACACTCAAAGTATTCTAGCGATAAATGTTAAGAACCATCTTTGGGGGCGTGTAGGAAAACGGAGTGTGGTTACGAAGGATGAATCACGAGCTCGCGCGACTCCACTGCGAACTCAGTATCCAGAAGGTGATGAAAAAAAGACAGATACGTATGAGGGATGTCCGAGAAATTGGAGAACGGTTGCCATGGACTGAGTGAATTTTAGGAATTTCGTTCATCAAGTTAGGTCGTGAGACACAAAACTATGTAAATAAATAAAAATGTTCTCATTGTTACGAGTTTAAAAAGTATATCTCAAATTTTGACACACTGAAGTTCGCAGTTGAGCAGGGTATTTCGTATAAGGTATTGAGTATGACAAGCATCCAAAGTTTAAGGATAGTTTAAGCGTAAAAAGTTGAAATTTATACTTAATATGCTGTAAGATCAGAATGGGACTATAGCTAATAAGCAAAACATACCAGCTTTGACTTTAATAAGTAAGCACTAACAAATGCGATGATTCTCTGACTTGGTCACTGAACGTGACGTTTGTATTTTTTTCGGGCAGAAAATTTTCAAATCTTCAAATAGAGAAAATTATATAAGTTTTCAAGTGTTCAACCAAAGAAAATTGAAGTTTTCTGATGAAAGTGTGGTGCAGGTCTGAAAATTGATATTTTCAAAAGTGATACCGTGCACGGGGCAAGCACTACACCACCTAGATTGCCCAGGAATGCTACTGCCCAGATGAAGGGACCACGACATTCTTCTTGCGAATAATGAGCCCGTGATCTTGAGCCAGATGAGGATAAGTAGAATTTTTCCATTATACTCAACTGACGAACTGTGTAAAGGTTTCTTTTGACGTTGCTTTTTTTCATTTATTTTTTCGCGAGAAATTAATTTGTTTATCCGAAAGTTTATAGCATTCAGAAAATCAGAAAGCCATTATTCTTCATATGTAAGAAACCGGTTGATGAAGGCCTTCTAAATATGTATTGTGAACCCAGCTGTCTACAGATTGGTGAGTTCGTTCCATTTTTATATAATTACACAATTGTATATTGAATTCATCATCAATCCTATCTGCCAAATAGGATTTCATAAAAACATGACCTTTCCCCTTCCTATCCGAACACAGCATCCTGGGTCGTATGAGTTCTCTGCACCTTAAAAGTTTGTTTAGCTGTTTCAGATTATCTTCACAATGATTACATTGACTTGTCGCGGTGTGCTTGGTAGTACCACACTGATTTTCAATAGCAACACTTGAAATGAGTATTTAATCCAGGTACTCATTTTGGCAACTCGTGTTGTTCTTGATTATTAGTTGTACCGCATGTATCAGCCAATGCAAGATGTGTGAGATGTGGGTAGTCCCCAATGCTATGCTATGCTATGCTACTAACAAATGCGATGATTCTCTGATGTACGGCTGAAAATTTAACTCCCGATGGGGCTGGTCGTTTAATAGATGTTCCTTAAAAATTCGGAATTTAAAAAAAAAATAATTTTCTAAACGAATTTACAAGTATTTCTAATTGAAGAATAACAAAAGATTTGCTTCCAAAACGGACACAAAAGGCACAGTTAAACCAAATTTGAATTCATTAATTAGTTGATTGTTTAATTGAACTGTGTAAGGCTTTCGTAGAACTTTCTTCTTCTTCTTGTAACTGTCTATCGAACTATTATTTGGCTCGTCACACTCAGACATTTTTAAGCCGAAAAGGTGTATGCATCAAATGATTGAACTGTATCACAGTTATTTGAGCTTATTTGCTTATCATCTTCAATTGATACATCTCTGATGAAACCAATCTCTAAAAGGACCGCACTCGAAGAAACATCACATTTTCAGCTGAAGCCAAACCAATAAATTGTGCAGAGATAGATAATAATTCTCTAATAACCAGAATCGAATTTGATTTCCAAACGTTCTGTGGCTATTATGTAATTTCTGCGCTCAAGTACATCGAGCGAGCGAATATTACTTGTGTAGGTAACCGATTTGTGCTGCCCTGCTGCTGTTAATACCGAGATGCTTAACGGATTGTCCAGTACTTGATGATTGCGAAGTTTCATTCCATCGCAATTATACGCCAGCTCGCTCCTCACAGGTTGGCAATCGCATCGCTTCTAAACACTGTTGCCAAGGTTCGTGTAAAAGCCACAAAGTGCGGAAGCACCTCTTCTTTATACCCAATCATAATGAGCACTTTACGTGATGAAACAACATTTTCCAGATGCCTCCCTGGCTGAAGTCGGTCGTCCGGTTGAGCGCGGTCTGCCAGCTGGCTTCTGCCGGTTGTGGTCATTTCCGATGTTCCAGGTGGGTGGTCCGCACACTCACACACCTTGACCACCTTCGACCTCAACCGGTCGCTTCTCCGGATCATCGGCCGGCCTCTGTTGACGTTGTCGTCGTCGTCATCGTCGTTACAATAATCCTACATATTTATCAGCCATATTTGCATAATGGATGCTCCCGTTTTGGCCCCGAACAGCGAAGATCAGGCTTTTTGGGCTCGCGTACAAATATTTCGTCCATGGAAAGTCGGGGAAGGTGGAAAAGATTAAAGCGCGGGTACAGAACGATTATGGCCGACCGAGAAAGGTCAGTGTTGTTAGTTGATGATTGGAGTAGGGTCAAGTGGGGTAATTATGAACACGAGGTAATTCCGAACAAGTGCCATACGCGCTGCTGTGGGGGATGAATTAAAACAAAAAGTTCCAAAAGTGGTAGTCTAACATAAAATTGATAGCTATAAGCTGTTTCCGATCTATTTTCAAATCCTTATGATATCATTTCAGAGGTTTTAAAAAACCATTACCTCGAGAAACGGAAATCGTTTTCGACAATGTTCAATGTTTTAAGAATCTGATCTTAGGAAATCCAGCTGGAATGTTGTTATCACCTGTTTTACATCCAGTTTATGATGCTTTACCTTGATTTTGAAAAATTTTTGAAAAATTTTATTCGCACTGGTGTACAGATGAGTGTTCATATTTACCCCATAGTTTTTGTCCTATGGGGTAATTATGAACACACATTTCCTGACATTTCTTTGGCTTTGTGATGGTCAAATGTTTTATTCATCAACTTAGGGGGCCATTCATTTATTACCCAAGCATTTCCAGACCCCCTTCCCCCTCCTCCCCTTGTAAGAAATTTTTCACAAAAATCCACACACCGCCCCCCCCCCCCCCCGCTTCTGTAAAATCTTAACACAGGACCGTGAAGATATCTTAGCCAGGAAAAATCAACACTCAGCATTCTATATCCCAGGAACTTACTGGACCAAATTTCATAAATTTCATAATTAAATTAGGTCCGCAATGTGTTAAGTTTTGAATTTTTGAGAAATTTATTTTTTTTTCTTCCAAAAACGAGATTTGGACTTAGAAAAAAAGCTATGCCAGTTCTTTTCAGTCTTTGAAAAAATGTTTTGCACACAATTTTATCAAAACTTAAAAAAACTTCAAGAGTGAAAAAAGTTTATAAAACAGAAATTTTGAAAAAAAAAAAACTAAATCAGCATCTAAACGAGTCTTAATTTTGTTTAAAAAATAGTGGTAAGAACTTGCTTTTTGTTGATAGCAAAAAATGCGGTCAAATGTTTTCTCAGGTTTAGTGAGTGGTGCGTACGGATAGTAATACCGAAACCGAAAACCTGTATCCCAGGAATAGTTTTCTAACACCGAATAAAGGTTTTAAGTCCTTCCAAAACCAGTTTTTTGGTATTGATAAATAACAAGGTTATAAACTAGACTTGGAGAAATTTTTTATTATACTAAAAATGAAATTCACCATTTTTTAATAAAAAATTTGCTGCTCGAGCTTTTCTATATTAGCGCGTGAAATTTATCATTATTATGAACTTTCTCTGAAAATCTCTGTGGTCAACAGTCAAATATATGAAGAACCATGATAAATTTAATAGATGAATAAGTCCACAAAACAAAGATCAAAACGATAAACTTTCTTGTATGTTTGGACAACGTGCTGCTATTGAGAGCATTAGAATTACAGCAAAGAATAATTGTTTATGAGTTACATTCGGATAACAAAGATCCAAAATCTATTTTCTTGCAGTCTTATTTTTATACTAAGTTACTTTTTTCAATCTTTATTTGTTCGAATACATTTTTCTAAAATTTAGAACAAAATGAAAATCTTTTGTTTGAAGATTTTCTCTTTCAGTTTGGTGATGAGAACTTCTGCAGTAATAATTTTGTTTTGGGAAAATAGAGCTACTAATGTGAAATTTCGTACAGGTGATAAAAAAATTAATAAGTGTAAATATTTTTAAAAACAGTCGATCATATAGTTTTGACAAGCCTTGCAAAATATGACTGCTCACTGATCCAAGAAGATTTTAATGGGTGTTTTTGTGAAACAACCATCTTTCAAAAAAATTAGAATTTTCTGTATATGTATAGGCTTCAATTTCATGATACTCGCACGTACGTGAAAAGCATAACCTACGACATTTAGGTGAAAACTTGATGTTTGCTGCGTAGGACATTTAAAACGGATGTAAAAACTATCGAGTAGCCTAACTCGCCTAAAATTTCACACGTATGGAGAGGTCCTTTCAAATAAAAATGATCTGCAACGACATAAAGATATGAAAGAAAAAGAAACCAACCAAAACGTGAAAGATGCAACAAAAAATTTAACTACCGAAACAAAAGATAGAAAAAATCAATACAAAAGAACACTAAATAGCTATTTTTGCGTTGTTTTACCTCTAAATTTTGATTACATTTCTTTAACTTATAAGTTTTATACATGAATTGAATTGAGTTTTTATAAAACAATCCATTTTCTTATTACTGCTAATTATTTTCATTATTTGGTGTTGAATTGAGATTTTCTGACACCATATAAATCATATTGGACAAGTCTCGGGGTAAATATGAACAGCGTTCGGGGTAATTATGAACAGGTTTTGGGGTAATTATGAACATAATTTTTTAAGAAAAAAAAACCATACACTGCTTACTATGGGTAAATGTAACGAATAAATACTGTTACTTTTCAAAAATTTTATACCAAGTTCGTAATCCGTGTTCATAATTACCCCCTTGACAGGGGGGTAAATATGAACAGACGGGGTAATTGTGAACAGACGTCTCAAGGACGTGGGTTGCGACCAAGAAAAAAAAGTTGCTCTACAGAATGATGAAGAGCACGGAAACATTCAATATTGGCAGGTTTTCAGAATTTATGATAAGAAATAAACATATGGTGGCTGTGAGTGTGCCAAATGAAGAAATTTTGTTCATAATTACCCCACCTAGCCCTAAATGAGCGAGGGAGCGAGTCACTGTAGGACACATCTTCGGACGGTTAAGGTTATGGTTATGGTTCCGCCTTGAGTTTGCCGCTTTCAACAGCCCATCACTGCTGACATCCGTTCGGTTGTTGGTGGACAAAGCCTTAGTTATTATAATGCGGTGGATTCCCCCGGCACAATCCTTTGGGATAGAACTGGATAGGGATTTCCGTTAAACTACTCTTTTATTCATGGCGGGCGAAAAACAACGAAACCGGCCCCACCGAGATAAGAGCAACCAAACAATTTCATGAATGGTTGAATGAGTGGCGGTGAGTTTTCGTCGAACCAGAGACGACAGTTCTCGCGTTTTATGATTTAACAACCAGACCGAGCTTCCAAAATGATTGTATGCCATACGAATTTGGCTTTTACTCACCTCATCTTTGCCTTTCATCACGCACATCTTGATGTCATCTTCCGATGAGTACCAGACTAGTCGCGTCTGCTCGTTCAGATCGTATATACTAAGATTGTAGACGATGTTTCTGCAATGTGAAGGAAAATAGTTCATCGTTAGCATTGACTGGAAATTGGGTTATGTATGTTATAAGTTTTACTATGATAAATTTATATGATTCAGGGCCGTAGGTAGAACCTCCTCATGGGGAAAAGGTGGGGGGCTTTGATGACTGTTTTTTCCATGATTTTTTTTTTGCTCAATACATAAATGCATGAATTCAAAAACAAAACTTTGAAAAAATATAATATGACTTTGAGTAAATTTTCATCACAGATTCTGTGCCACAGAACACAGAATTTTTAAAATTCAGATTTCACTGATTTTTTTCAATTTGTACGTTGTTCCAAAGCTCTTATTATTCATTCAATAATGTTTTCGTATTTCAGAAAAATTTCAATAAAATTCAGTGAGATTTGAAAAAGACCCAATTTTTCATGACTTTTCAATGCAATTCATAGGAATAGCATCACAAAAAAGTATCAGAAAATTTTTGAGTAAAATCACAGAAAGTCAGAATATTTTTTCGTAAAAACATAGAGTTTTTTGTATCGGCAACCTTGCTGTGCATGTATTTATTCTATAGACTACGAGATTTTATTTTGTTGTTAAGGTTTTTGTTGCTAGAAGTAGTTGAATCAAAATATTATTTGAAGTTTCGATTCATAAAAATTCACTGATAAAACGTTTGTTAGATGGTAGGTTATTAATTTACCCTTTCAATGATTTTTAAGTAACCTCAAAGGGTTGATACGATTTTGGCATGATGAAGGGGGGGGGGGGGAGGAGTGAGTTTGTCGACTATTTTTTTCTATGATTTTTTGCTCAATACATAAATGCAGGAATTCAAGAACAAAACTTTGAAAAAATATAATATGATTTTGAGCAAATTTTCATCACAGATTCTGTGTCACAGGACACAGAACTTTCAAAATATTCTCAAATTTGACCTCAGAGAGTTGATACGATTTTTGCATGATGCTTTTCACCAATTAAAAAGCAGTATTTTACTGCTTTTTAATTGATGAAAAAAAATTGATTTGAACTCACACAATTGAAATTTGAAATCGGCACAAAGTGAATGATTTAGCAAAAATCACACTGCAATTTGAAGCTTCAGTCTGAATATAAGTTTTTTAAGCAATTCTGCTAAATAAGTTCTTATGTTGTGTTATGCTTCGATAAATAAAAATCAAAATACAAAAGTACGATGTTTGAAAGGTTCAAAATATCAGTTTTCATAATATCAAAGGGTGAAAATAAATCTACAAAAAACATGATAAAATTCAACACATTCAAATAAAATCTGAATGCCAATTTGTTTAAAAAGTTTTTTTTTAATTTTAGTTTAGCATGTGTTTCCAACGCATACTTACTTTACATATATTTATTTGAAAGTTTACACTTAAAAGATTTTATAATTGGGATTTCAAAAAATCTAATAAAGTCCAAAACTCGGAGTGGAAATCGAAAAAACAAAAATTTTAATTAAATCATCTTAAGTGCTAGCATTAGAATATCAATTTACAGCCTGCTGACCATTTAAATCTTAAAATCTTAATGAGGTTTTCAAATAAAAAAAATGCAAAAATATTTTTTGCAGTCAAAATCAGAAGCATTAATCTTTAATTTTCAATTAAAAATTCCTTTTCTGAATCAAAATAAGAAAAAAGTTCTACCAATGATCAACAACACTTCTGGACCCTGAGTTTTAATATTGAAAACTGATATTTACAGACAACTGACGCTGATTTATTTTAATCTTGGTCGGAGTTCCGGATCCATTTTGTATTATCGGAAATCAATATTTTGTTTTTCAATTTGAAATTGGAATTTGAATTCTGAATATGAATATTTAAAGACTGTGTATTTGCCTAGTTTACAGCGTTCTAAAACCGAAAGTTATATTTCTCGTAAATTTGATAATTGCTCAAATTGTTATTTTCCTTAAAAAAGTAAAGTAATACATGCACAATTATGATTCTCAGCCCTCTGTTATTTATGTTGCAGATAAAAAAAAATTTATATTGGTAAGTTAAATACACTTTTTGTTAAAATTATTGTACTTTGATAAAAGTGAATGTGTCAAAAACAAAAAGTTTTGCTTATTTCTTTATTGTAGGGGAAAATGGGGCATCATGGGCCACTTTTTTCTTTTTTTCATAACTTCTTCATTTTAAAAGATACATAATAAGAAAAAAAATAAATGGAAAGGTTTTCTACATTTATAAGGTATCATGTTTCTAGGCAAAAGTCAACAACATATAGAAAAACATGCTTACGCAAAGCGACGACGATGACAGTTGGATTGGGATTTTTATATCAACACACAGCTGAGATATTTAGAGTGACCCACGTTTCCCCAGTATCCCCTGCCATTTTGCACAGAATATTTTATCAAAAAAGTTCTAAAACTCTTATATTATTTTTTGTTTACAATATTAAAAGAAAGCATGTCTATAGAACAAATTGCGATTGTTCTTCATCGGGGTTCGGTTTACCTACTAAATGTAGCTCAATCTCGCGTAAGCTTTCATTAGGTCGTATGAAACATCTTAAGAATTCACAGAAAACTGCTGCAGAAGTTTCCAAAGTTACTTAAAAATTTGTATTTCACTTCTATATATATATAAAAAGTAATTTCCGTTTGTTCGTTTGTATGTTTGTCTTCAATAGGCTCAGCTGCCTTGAGAGGTAGAGAGCTGAAATTTGGCATGGGTGCTCATTAGGACCAGGAATGATGAAAAATGTTTTTAGATTTTCGGATGACTCCTTTTAAAGGCGGCCGTCCATACAACAACGGTTTTATTCCCCCGAACCGAAAGTCATGGCACCCATTTTGTGAACTGACTTTCGTTTCCGTTCGTTTCGTTGGCGGGATTATTTTCACCATCACCATGGGCAGGCTATTAGAAACGACCATCCAGAGCTCACCATTTACTGGATAGGAAATCGAAGCTTGCTGAGCATTAAAAATTTGAAAGTGAAAATTTTGGCGGGTGTTTTTTGTACCTTCTACTGTTCAAAGCACATGCTACCGGTACGAAATATTTGGATACTATTATAAGCCTACATTTTGATTGAAAAATACAACTAGCCTGTTAGGAATATATTGACTAGAATAGTAGTGGCTTTCAAAGTGCTCTTTACCGCTGCTGGGGGGCTTTGAATGTCAACCATTTTTATATTTTTGAAATTTCTCATAGAGAAAGAAAATTTTTTTAGGCTGCGATTTTAATGCTTCAATTGGAATTTTGATGGGGGATTAGAAAATTGATAAGATAATAAAATTTGAGGTTTTGAGTTTTATCCAATTCGATTTCACTGACCAATTTCTAACTTTTGAGTTATAATTGATGACCAATGTGGTCGATTCTACCATCTATTAATGGGATGTTTGTGCCCATGAAAAAAAAACAGAACTCAAATAAAAACCTTTTTCATAATATAGAAATGGTGTTTTCGAAATGATTTGTTTTCGATAACTTAAAAAAGTTATTAGTAGAACTTCCATCATTTAAGGTAAACTAAATTAACAGTGCGAAATTGAAAAGCGAAAAAAATACACACATGCAGTTAAAAACATGCAAAGTTAGATTGTATAAGAGGCCACCAAAAGGAGTTTAACTTTTCGGCAATAATTGCGTTGTTATGCGATGATCGACTCGAAATTTTTACACGGGGTTTTTTTTTGGCACGGGCAATCAATTCCTGATTTCAAATGAGGTAGCAGACGACAGAAGAGGTGTTCGTTCGTTAACAATTAATTCGGAAATGCATCAGGAAAATATTTGGCTATTGACTTTCATACAAATTGTTCATTACATATTAAAAGTTGAAAGCGAAACGGAGTTCGTATGGGAACAGCTAGTATAGAATATGTTGTCCAGGTTACAAATATTCTAAATGGAAAGAAGTTGCTACTAGTTAATGTCAGTTTTTGTACTTTTTCGTAATAAAACTGTTTGTTTAAATTTTTTTTCATACGATGTAATGAAAGCTCACGCGAGTAATGCTAGTCAAGATTAATCTTAGCCATGCTTTTAGATGTAATAAAATGCAGATATATTGAATGACACCTTATTAAGTTAAACAACAATAACTGAGTAGTCAATCAAGCTAAGCTAAGCTAAGCTAATAAATATAATTTTCACTCACTGTTCAGCCCCTACTCGCATATGAGTCCCATATACATTTTGATCATTTTTAAGCTATTGATGTAAAACGCTTCCTTGTGAACCATTTTACCTATTAAACTATATTTTTTTGGAAGTTTGTTACTAAAATTTCTAAAAAAATTGTCCTGGTGTGAACTATGTGAAAAATATTGGCATCTACATAACTCCTATGACCAAAATTGAACGCTATTGGATACAATCTAAAGGAACTGTAGATAAATGGCGCATTGTTTAAGAGTTTTTAAATAAAAAAATGAGTGTTTGATCGTGCTGTTAAATTTCTTGGAAAAGTTTTAGCCCTGAAAGCATAAACTGCGTTTAAAACTCGAAATTCATATTGAAATAAGAATAAAAAGGAATGTTTCATGGCTTTTTAAAATGTTTGACAAACTAACGATAATCTGTATATATATAAAAAAATATGCTCAAAACATTCTCTAAAGCAAAAACTTGATTTGAAAAGGTAGTAGTTTCCGAATAACATATCAAATTGAACTGATTCTTCCAAATTATGCTTTACTACGATTCATTTTATTTGTGAACCAATTGAAAGGTTGTATGTTTTCAAACAAAACCAACATAAAATATGACCTAATTCGAACTATTTTCAAGTGATTCAATCATATTTTAACATAACGACAAGATCTATTCTTTCAGAAAATCCATTCTACCTTCAACATGGAGAGGGTCCAATGCCGCCATATCATTTTAAAATACGACGAAATGTAAACAATTGTCGAATAAGTTGTGTTAATTGCCATATACCTTAAATAATTTTCGACTGATTTAAAAAAAATTATAATACACGTGTAAGTTTCGATAAAACAAAAGATTCAATTCGTATGACTTTCGCGTTTAAAATGATCTACAATCCTTGGAATGGTCTAGTTTAAAATTTACGATGTGGTAATGCTGTTTAAATTTCGACACATCCAGATACAGATCGTTACCAATCCTGATTTTGTTCTTGAACTATAACTTTACCTAATCCAAATCCTTAACAACAAACTGTCCTGATTTTGATTCTGGCCCTGGTTTTTTTTATTCTGATCCTGGTCCTTATTCTGATCCAGCGACTAGTCGACCTCGTTTTAATTTAGATCCAGATAATCATAATCCTGGTCTTGATTCTGGTTTTGATCCCAATCCTGATTCACATAAAATTTTTTTAACTTGTTCTTAATGTTTATTCCAATCGATTACAATCTTGAGTCAGATCCAGATTCTGAACTTTGTCTTTATGATTATCCTGTCCCTGATATTCACCCTGAACTGAATCCAGATTCTCATTTTATTTTTTGTAGATGCTTTCAGTTGTTTGTTTTTCTTGGTTTAGCCTTCTTCTTATTCTTCTTTTTCTCTATAGCATTTCATGGCATTTATGTTCGTTTTACGTCCGAAGACTTTCAAAACATCCTTAACCTATATTCAGTGTGGTGGGATTCAATCCCTGGACGTCTGGCTTAGAATTTAAACAATTTAGGCACCAGACCTGATGCCAAACTCCTTTAAGATCCAAATCCTGATCTGCACACAAAACTAGATCCTGCTCCTTATCCTCATTCAAATCCAGATCTAGATCGTGAACTTTATCCCGATCTTAACTCTGATTTAGATCTAAAACTTGATCCAAAAAACAGATCTTTATATTATCGGATCCTTATCCTTCCTGATCTTTATTCTTATCCTGAGCTTGATCTTGAATCTGATCTAGATCCTTGCCCGGATCCAGATTCTGATCTGGAACTTGAACCTAATCATGATTGTGAAACTAATCAAGATGTGTAACTTGTTCCTAATTCAAACTCTGATTTTTATCCTTGTTCTGATTCTGATTTAGACTCTGATATTGATTCTGAACCAGATCTGTATCCTGTATTTGAACCATCGTTATCTTGATCTTCATTTTTTCCCTGATCCTGGTTCTGATACCAATCGAAATACAGTAAAGGAATGCCAGTTTGAAAAATGTTGCGTGTCCCGCGGGCCGCAGGTTGCTCACCCATGATCTAGATCCTTCTTTTGATCCTGATCCAGATCCCTATCTTTATCTTGAATTTGCCTTGAATCATGATTCTGAACCATATATTGTTTGTGAAAATAAACTTTATACAGGTCCCGGTCCTGATTCCAATACTGCTTCTTGTACTAATCCTGGTCCAGATTTTGATCTTGAAATTGATTCTGATCGTATCCAGATCTTCTTTTTGATCTTGTTTCAGATCTAGTTCTTGTTCTAAAGTAATACCTGATTCGTTTTCTTAACCTTAACCTTTATCCTAATTCTAATCTTAATTCAAATACTGATTTCGATCATGTTCCATATCCTGATATTGATTCTCTTCCAGATTCTAACTCTTATACTGGTTTGATTTTGATACTGATCAAGGCCGGATAAGAGGGGGGGGGGAGGCAATAGGGGCAATTGCCACGGGCCCCCCGGCTCAGTGGCCCCCGAGGTAAAAAAAATTTATCATTACTTTAATCATACTACTAGAAATCCATGAAAAGAAATCAAAACAAGACAATCGGAATGAAAACTTGAAATATAGAATTTAGTTTTAGTTAGGTTTAGTTAGGGCCCCCGTAAAATAATATCTAGATTTGTCTTAAAAAATTAAGGGGGCTCCCTAGATTAAGCAGGAAAGGAGCTCTCCCACATTTTGCGAGCTAAGAATATCAAAATCTTCTGGACAAAACCAAATTCGAAAAAAAATGAAGAATATAAGGCAAACTACCTCAAATTTTCATTTTTTATCGAAACACATCAGTTACGATATTCTGTACAGAACAGGTAAAATAAAGAAAAGAACTTTTCATTTTCATTACATTCATAATTCTTGCATAACAAAAATGTTTGTTGTTACGTTAAGTTTCCAAGTCAAGGTTTACTGCACTAAAATAGCAGCTAATTTCGCTTTACGATAAACATTTCAGAAAACCGTGTATTATAACTTTTAAATTGGACCAATCGACAGTACAGGGTTTCTTTATTGAACTTCCTTCCAATTTCTGTCTTAGACTTTAAATTTGTGTTGGAACATTTTCAAGTGATTTAACCAAAATTTTATCATCTATTGAATTGAATATCCTGAATTCAGCATATCATTTTCCAAATGATTATTCTCAAATTATCAAATTATCTGATAGTTGAGTTGCTAGTTTCATTGAGTGATTTTCTTTATATGAATACTTCTATGATCTTAATCTTATCTTTTTCCAGACTCAATTCATTGGGATTTTCAAGTCTTGTGTTGTCTTTTCAGTTACCAAAGTTCAGTTAAATAATTTTTCTTAATTTTGAAAATTCAGGATCTTTGTTCAAGGTACTAAACTCATATGGATTCCTTATCTTATTTTTTTCAATGATAACTGATTCTGTGTTTTCAACATTTAATCTTTTTTCTCAATTTTTTTTTCATCCGATCATTTTCGCATTAATACCTTTTTGGCTTTGAAGGCATCGAATCAAACTTTTGTCACATTGACAATAATAATTTGATAAAAAAAATTATCTGATGAGAATCATATTAAAAAACATCTCATGAAAGGATTTTTTTGTGTTTCAAAGACATAGAATTGAAATTCACATTTTGTGCAATTTCTGCTTTTGCTCTGATTATAACTTTGTATCTTTTTTTTTATATTCAATCCATATTTTGTTACTCAAAACTTGATTTCAAATTATGATTTAGATTTGAGACACTGAGTTTTGGTTCTGTATATAACGTGATTTAAAGTTTTGACTTCTTAATATCTTATATCTGTATCTCTATGGAATGTGGATTTAATTATTTTGTTTATTTTTTTTTTTAATTTTATTTCCTATGTTTCAAATTTTCATGATACTTCCTAATTGTCACCAGGTAAATATTTCTCGGATAAGCACAAACCAAACGATCAATGATGATATGAAAATCATTTAAAATATTTATCCGGCCATTTTTTTTTTTTAAATTAGAGTATTTTAGTTGGTGATAAAAAAATGACAACTAAATTTTGTATTTTGCACCTTCAATCAGAATTTTCATTTCTATGAAATTTCTAAACTCTTCCGCAATGTTTGCACGTGATTAATTAACCATTTTTATTTGAAGATACCAGAAACGGTCATTTGAAGATAGTATACTGAACTCATCTCCAGTTTTTACACGTTTAAAAGGTTTTGTATTTTCTGGGATAGCATTTGAAAAAAAAAATCAAATTATAGGGGCCCCCCGAGAAAAATTGCCCCGGGCTCCCCGATGGCTTAATCCGGCCCTGATACTGATTTTAATCCTAACCCTAATTCTTATCCGATTCCGGGATTCAAATCAATAAACGACGCATCCTAATATCGGCACATTATTCTTGATCGTTCATTACTCGTTCAGCTAGACTATCCTGTTTTTTTTAGCTCCAGGAACTTTAAAGTGAAAAGAAAATCGGTTACCGTGTCACATTATTTCATTGAAAAATATGTATTGGATAGATCACAACTCGTTGCACCAAACTTACAAAAACATACGTCACATTGTCCACCACTGTCGATTTATCGAGACTGAAATGAAACTGATGCCGCCGTGTGGAATGACAGCAGCCGACAAATTTGTGTAGACCACATAAATTATGATGCCAAGGGAAGGCACAAATTATTGTTGTTGTTACTCTGGCTGGAACGGGATCATCCCAAGCCAAAACGTCTGGTACCGAATTGCCCGCGAGAGGTCTTTTTGTTGTTGCCGGCCGATTTTATGGCCATTCATTGCTGTCGTTCATTCATTCATTCGTCCCTGTTTCGGGAGTTCGTTGTCATGGAATTTCATTGAAGCTAACTGGACCACTATACCAAAATTTATTATCCCCAAACACAGTTCGCGATTCTTGAACAGGGTACCACACTCGAATTTAATCACAAATTGTGTGCGACTTGCTGATCTACTTTAGAGCTCTGAAGTACGGAAACGAGCTGGAAATATTGCTTCTGAAGTTATTTTTTGACACCGTAGACCCTTCAATCTTGAAATTTTCAAATCTACTTCCACTGTTGAATCAGCTGAAGAAATCCCGTCAACGTTTTGATGGATGGAAATCCTAACCATGTTCTTGTCGTTTACTCACCTTTGAGTGTTGCTTTTTGCTTCCTTTTCTTTATCAGAAAAGTTCTCTCGAAGATTAGGATTGACATTGAGCGATGGAACGCTACTGGGGAAATGTCATTCACGCGTCGATATTTCCGTGCTCTTTGTGGACTGGGATTGATGCAAATTTAACGACGATGGGAGGGCAGTAAGGAGTCGTCTTTTAGTTAAAGACATCAGAAAGGATTAAGTTCTCTATTTGAGGAAAAGGGAAACTTTTTCAAAAGAACACTTCGAATGCTATTATATAATTTTTTTAAATAATATTTTTCAATTAGAATAAACACCAAAAATTAAAATCGAAATGTTCCAATGAAAAACAAGTTTTGAATAAATGATAAACCTAGTCGTTCAGCACTCAAGTGTTACCCGCAATGAAAGGCTTTTCCTGTTTCCCGTATGTTATTAGCATTCGAATGGAATAAATTAATTCAGAAAGCACCCTGACTGCAGCTCGCAAGCTGCCAGTAAGGTATTAGAATCACTTCAGACAGAGGCAGAAACGGCGGTAAAATTACTACACACATGTTGCCGTTTCTTAATTTGATTTCACGACTATCGGTCCACTAATTAAACACAAACAAAACAGAATCACACACACAACATATTTAAGCCCACAAACAGAATTACGGTGTTTTGCAGACACGTATCTACATTCATATGTAGGCACTTGAGAATGCAAACGGACCGGAACTGGACCCAAAACCCCACACTACTGGTTTCCGCTAAGCAACCATCCTGGGCAATGATCCGGATGATCCATCTATCCCACATGTTAGCTGTATTACGACGACACGGCACGGTCAGGATAATCCTTCAGTCATTCCCGTGTAGACCACTTCCGCTTTCCGGTTCCAGGTCACGCAGACCGTTGCACAGTGGGATGACTCCATACAAAGGCTGGCCAAGCATAAAAAAAAGTTCTTGTAAATGTGAAAAAACATGAAGTATACATAATTTTTAGAATTTGCATCCGCTACTGATAGAGTGTCCATCCCGGTATTCCCCGGGAATTTGAAAAAATCGGGAATTTTAAAAAATTGGAAATTTCCGATTCCCGGGAATCATATTTTCATTTCCGGAAATTCCCGACATGTATGAAATTATTTCTCTGGAAAAGCCTGATAGCCTCCGGAAACATTCTTATTGTTCTTTCTGAAAATGTAGTCATACAAAACTCATTGAGAATATGCTGATTCCTGTGGCAGTAAACATTTTGCAACCATTTGGTGCAATTTTTTTGTTCAAATAGATAAGTTTAAAAAGATTAGGGTAAATGATCTTGAGCGGAACTAGTCGAAATCTGATCTTGAGCGGAACCATTTACTTTTCCTAAGATCTAGGCAATGATTGTTTATGAATCTTATCAAAATGTTGAAAAAACACTTTTTCAAGATCTTTTCATAAAAGCATTGACATTTTTGCTAAAGTTTATTGACTGAAATAATATTATTAGAAGATTTAAAAACATACGCATTTCTGCTGCAATTTTCAACAATTTACGCTGACTTTGAACGTCAATTTATGAAACCCTTGACCGTTATGAACCGATTCTTAATAACTAAAATGGTAGAAAAACTCATAAAAAAGCATAATTCGGGTTTTTCTAACAAGTTTTCCGTCAAAATACCAATTAATGGCGTAGTTTTCAAAAGTAAAATATGATCTTGAGTGGAACCATCTTTGATCTTGAGCGGAACTACCAGCTTCCGAAATAAACCGCTAGGTGCGCTGCCTTATGCCTAATGTCTCACACGTGGTTTTTACCCCTGAATGTATGCAGCACCTTTGTGTATTTCTTATTATATCGTCTTAGGGAAAGAAAAGATGTAAAATTAAGTTCGAATAGAACCAAAATTAATTAATTGGTGTCACAGCGTACCAAACAAGGCGCACAAAAAGTTTAATTTTTTGGGGTACAAGAAATGTGTTTTTGATGCTTCCTTTCAGAGGGACGACGCGAAGGAAGAGAAAGGCTTTCATACATATTTTTGGGCATAATTCGAGAACTAACGAAGTCAATAAAGTTTAGTCATTATTTTAGAATAAGGATTAATCTTAATTGCCATTTCTGATCGTAGCTTTCATTTGAAGAGGTTGTTTTAGACGTTGAAATTACTATTGAAAACGATATACTACCTAATAAACAAAAAATCTAATTGTTTTTTGACACACATTCCTTCAGTTTTACAAACTTAGCAAAGCACACCGAGTTAGATTTTTTATAATACTCAACGATTCAATTGGTGGCCTGATATTGAAAACCTATCCGATTGCCTTGTGTGTGATTTTACACTTGAGCTCGAACTAGGAATCGGTTTGAGAAATAATTGTTTTATCAATTGAGCTAAATAATTAACGTTTCCATGAATTTTTAATATAAATATATGATATTGTGATTCATAAGAAACTGGAATTTATTATAAACTTTATTATATGAATAAGTTGCTTAGAGAAAGGTTGCAAAAATCACAGAAAAATCCGTAATTTTACAGAATTTTGAGGAAACTTTTTCACAGCATCTGTTTCACAGAACACGAGATTTCGAAATATTTTCAGATTTCATAGAATTTTTGAATTTTGAATGGATTTTCATAATCATAGTTTTGTTGTTGTCAATGTAAAATTAAGGTTTCTTACATTGAATTAAAAAAGTATGAAAAGATTTTCATCGCAAACTGATTTTTCCCAAATAAAATATAAAAATGATCCAATTTATCATGAATTTGAATGAAATTAAAGGAATAAAGAGAATAAGAAATCCCAAAATATCAGATTTTTTTTCCCAAAAACATTGAATAGGGCAATGTACAGTTTTTTTGCAAAATCTGTAATTTAAGGCATCTTCTTTTGTATTACTGACTTTGTCGTTACCTTCAAAAGTTGTTCGGGGCAAGATGACCCTAAACACTCACATTCAAATAATCAATCAGATATACTAACGAATTTAATTTTTGAGATAAAAAAAACTAAAATTTGAGTTCAGAGAATCGTTTCAAAATAGGATGCAGCGAATAAAAGTGAAAATTGCACCTTTTTTTTAGCAAGAAATACATTGAATGGATATTTTGAGGACAACTTAGGGACGCTAAGTTTCTATTTTTTACATAAAAACATTATTTTTTTAACTTTCAAATCTTCAAAGATGAAAATTAAATGAAGTTTTCACAGTAACACAAGTATTTGGAATAAGAGCTTTCCAAAATGTTGACAGAAGATAATGGTTCCGCTCAAGATCATATTTTAGTTCCGCTCAAGATCGGCGTGGTTCCGCTCAAGATCAGAATTCTTACTTCAGTAAAATAGCTCTAGAGCTATTAGGATTTACTCCAAAATTTTCTCAAAATCATCATTTGAAAGCAGAAACCAAGATCTATTCGCTGAATGGAAAAAAAATTGTTCGGATAAAACCCATAGCCATACCGCTTGATCAACTATTCTGAGTTGCGTCGAATTGTACCATTTAGTTCCGCTCAAGATCATTTACCCTATATGTATTTCCATACCGTTTTCATTGTACAAAAACTTATAAAACTTCGCAAAATATATGAAAAATCGCGTAGCAGGTTTGTGTTTTCTCGAAAGTAACATTTATGCTCTTGTTCCCTTCTGGCCTTGAAATCAGATGAACTTAAAAACTTAAAAATTACCAAGCCATCGTTTTTTTTTCATATGAAGAACAAATATGTTAAGTGTTCAGAAAAACGAAAAAAAGTTGGATAAATCTAACAAATTAAAAGACAATGTATTTGCATGAATAAATTCTTAATTTGACCTGTTCAGTTTTTATTAAAGTACGTTTGACTGTTTTTAATTTATGATTGTTGAAAACAGTTTGATTTATTTGATAAAAAATAAGTTAAAAACATCATGAAGAGTGCATTTGAACAAATTATGGGCTTGTATGCAGGAAACGTTCAATAAGATATATTTCAATCGAAGTGTATATGTTTTACATGTTTTTGAATATTTCCCGGGATCCCAGGAATTCCCAGGAAACAGGCCACCAGAATCTTGATTCCCGGAAACGGGAAAATGGTCGGGTAATGGAAACTCTAATGATTGATTTGGGGCCGCCAATGAAGCACGAATCCAATTTGAACATTTCATGATACCCTTTAACACGTTCTATCTGTTTGAAATAATTACTTCTTATATAAAATTATAAGTTTATGATTACTGAGGGTTTTCCCTGTTGAAAAAATATATCGAAGTTTAGAGACTCAAATTGCAAATCAAAATAATCTAAATCTTCTTAGTCTTTTTCTATACATCTATCTTGAGACCCTTCTTTCTCTTTTCTTAATACAACAAACCATACTTTATATCTCATAGATAAAGACACTAAAACTACATCAAATCATGAAATCCAATTTATAAAACTTTCATTTTTTTAAATTTTATTAATGACCTTTTTTTTAAAAAAAAATTTTCATTGAGTGGTGCCTCGAGTGTTGAAAACTCAACATTTAATGGAATGAAGTATTTGATTATCAAAATTTTCAGGTTTTGTCAATCCAAACGAATATTAATGAAAATATCTAAGGTAACAGCATTTAAAACCCAAAACATGGCCGTAGGAACGAGGAGGTTTTTGGGGGTTAAACCCCCTCCATGAGGGTCAAAAAAGCAAGCGAGGTATTCTACTCTAGACTCAAAATTTTAAATTCATAATAAATTTATTAAAATAGAGTATTCTTCTTATAGCTTATTCAAGAGTAACAATCTAGACTAAAAACTAAAAGGTACCAAACCTCAAAAACCCATCCAAATTTTCTATAATTTTTAAAAATTTTCACACTTGTTCATAAAAATTCAGATCTGAATATTGAATTCTGAATTAAATTAAACCAATTTTGAAGGTTCTGGTTCTATAATCCCATAACCAAAGTTGTATTTCTAGTTTCGTATTTCGGATCCTGTATCCAGTTAAGGATTCTTGATTTTCCATCCGAAAAATCATAAAAAATTAGATATGAAAAACTGCTTTGAAATCCGGGTTCATATTTGGTTTTGCCTTTCACATCAAATTTGAATCATGTTTTCCGAAAATGCATTTTCAATATGTTGTAATAGTTTTCCGAATATAAAAATCAAGAAAAAAAATTTATACATCCGAATTCGAAGTTTTTATGCTTAATTTTTACACCAAACTTAAAATTCTTAATGCTTCTAAATGGCGATCCAAAATTGAAAACGCAGATCGTAATCGTATTTTTTCGTACATTTCAGAAAGCGTTTAGAAATGAGAAAACAGATTCACAGTTCAATTTTAGAATTCAGGTTCAGAATTCAGATTCATAATGCAGATTGAAAATTAAGAATAAGATTTAGCTAGTAAATGAGTTCTAAAATTAACACAAAATTGTTGAGGATTTCAAGAGATTATAAACTTAAAAATTTACTAGTCAATTCCATTTCCAGATTTCAAATTTTCAATCAAAATTAGTTTATACACACAATTCAGCTGAAAATCACAAATATAAAGTAGAGTTTGAGTTAATTTTCTAAGTTTTGTTTTATGAAAAACCCCATTTTTTTTAAAAAATCACCCATAGGATTTTCGTTGTGGAATGTCTCTTGACGCTAAATTGTGATGCAAAAATCGGCGGGTGCGTCGCGTCCGCGTTTTAGTACTTATCGACAGCGTTGACCGCTGACGTGACGCGACGACCGACGCTGTATTGTGTTTCTGCCTTAATTCTTGATGGAAAAAATGTGTTGTAAAAGAAACATTTAGGTACCTGATCTTCACCTAAAAAATCTGCACAAAAATCTATATTTTCTTGGTGTTTAACATTTTTAATGTTTATTAAAAAGCCGAATTTCAACCTGGTTTTTGGTGAGCAGCCGAACGGTGCAGTTCATTCATTTTCCCCTGTACGTGTGCGGGTCGCGTTTTTCGTCGTGGTTAAGAAAATGTTGGAGATTTGTAAAACGCTTCCGAAAATAGGATAGTAGATCGGTGGTGCTTGAAAATATAGAGGGAATAAACGGAAAAATGCAGTAGAAGCATGTGAAAATTTGATTCCCGAGAACGAAATTTAGCTGAAGCGAAAAAAAAATGGCCTCGGATCGTACTTGCTGCTATCTGAATGTGCTTATTGTCTGCTAAAAGATGGCTTGGTTTTATGTCATGGGTGAAGATGATTAAAAGCTTTTGTAATATGTGGTGATTAATTCGGGATAGCTTAAAATGTGTATGGTCAGTCAGTGATAAGAGGAAAAAGTGCTTCCGGTGTTTTTCAAAAACGGGAAGCGAGTCTGGGGCTTTTGTTCATTAGCAAATCGGAGAAGAAAAGGTTACAAATTTGAATCCAGAGGTGTTGAAAAAATTCCCACAAATTTTGAATATGGAATAAGCATGCCATGGAGTACAGGACTAGAGCAACATCATTGTATTTATTAGCTGCGAAATCGGTGAGGATGTTCCATTATGTTTATCTCTATCTCTTTTGCGTTAATATCTTTTAAGCAATAAGCTAAAGTTAGCTATCGACTTGACTAATCGTTTTCCACAGAGATGTCTGCGTCTCACTCCCGCATATGAAACCAGCACGAATATGTATTCATTATGAATTTGCTTTACGTCAACGTTATTAGAAACACACTTTGCTTCACACCTTGATTGGAGTAGGGTTACCCATATGCGTGAGTGAGACGTTTCTATTTTCAGCATGAAAGCTTCCATAAATATCGAATGTGTTGAAGTGTGAGTGAGTGAACTCATACCTTATTATTGAAAGGTTCATCCGGGTGACTGCCATATAGGAATTGGAAATAAGGTTGCACCTTGCTATTATATACGGGCATGAGAAAATTTTTATAAACTTGTAATGGTGTGCTAGATGTAATAAAATTTATTTCAATTTACTATAATCCTTTATGATTAATCCTTTACAATTAGGCAATAAATTTCAGGTAAGATAGTCAAAAATTCACAGGCATAACGGCCGCCAGCATTGTTGAACTTAACAGGTTTTTATCGTTCGGTCTGCTGATCGAAAATCGAGTTCATCGCAATTAGTAGATCTATTAGATATGATGTATTTAAAAAAAAACATTGATTTCATTATTTCAATCCGGTACCGCATAAATATTCCCTTACAGATTCACCACTCTTGCTTCTAAAATTGTTTTTTTTACTGGCGAAACTGCTTTTATTCTCTATCGTACTATTTAATCTTCAATAAGGTTCCCAAAATTTTAACAAGTCTCTTTGTTGTTATATGATATATGAGCGTTGATAATAGCACAGAGTATCAACAGGAATAGGATTGGCCGCAGACATCACAGAACAGAAAATACCAGCGAATTCGTTTACTAACATTGAACAAATTCATTCTTTCAGCATAAATCCTGCACTTTATCATATAGTTGTATCAGATCATTCATTATAATTATGTCTCAGGAAATATGACTATCGTAGCTATTTGATATTTTCTCAAGTTCTTAATTTAGTTCAATTAATATTAATTTATTCAGGGTTTTTGCTACAATTTCTCAGAACCAATCTTCAAATCAATTTATTTGTATCTAGGACCACACTGTGGGATGGAAGATGTTGGTACGATATGTTTCTATTTAACTAACAGTATAAAAGAAACTCATTTTAGGTCGGACCCACGCATGCAGAATACACTGAGCAGTTATTGCATACATTATCTGTATGTTTGATTTGAAACTACTTTATTATATTATCACGTTTTATGAAACATATTTTATTACATTCTCAGATAATATTCTAGCTCATTGAAATATTTTATTATTTATAATACCTGCATATTATAATGTTCATTTTCGTATAGGAATATTTATTTATTCATATTTTTATACTCATTTATTACTATTCATATGAATGTATGAATATTTATACAGTCATATTCATATTTTTATTTTCATACATTCACATTCATATATTCATTAACATACACTGGATTCTTTTTTAATACGATTTTTTCCTATGCCGTCTTAACTTCAAAAATTTTATTTAACGATTTTCTCAAAAAAAAAACCAATTTCGTGTTAAACACGTTGAAAACAGGTCCTAGACATTTCTGCTTTTATTCAAACCTCTTTTGGGTGGTCAGCTGAATCGAACGTAGCTTCTTGAAAAAATCATGGACTGGAATGGCCAATTGAAACCCCTACGGAAGTTATGGAACAACCGTAACCGAACAATTTCTGTTATTAAAACGTACACAACAATCGTTTCAAATAGAGTCCAGTGTATTCATATATTTATTAAAATATTTTTACATTCGTATTCATAACTAATACATTGTTTTTTTAATCGTTTATAAATTTTCATGTGGTTTGAACTCTCTTGTTCATTCGATCAAAATTGTTCACACTTTTCCCACATGAATATAATACATTGTCATACCTATTATATAATGTTATCAGACCGATGTATTATTTTTAGGAGCCTCTTACTCTTGATCTGAAGTTTATCTTGCACTAACAAAGAAGCCATAAATTATAATAAAATTTTAGGAGAAGAGGAGCAGAGGAATCATATTTTCATGATATCGACGTGTTTAGTGTTATATATCATTTTTACATAAATACCAGTGTTTGAAACTCATACACTATAATGTAGAAATAATCAAAACATGTTACTATTTGATGTTTCATATTCATATTAATTATATTCATAACTTTTTTTTTGTCAAAAAGCAACAGTTTGAATTCTAAGTCTATAGATATAACCTTCTGTTTTGTATACAGTCGAACGCAAACAGTAAACACAATTCCCTTAAAAAATTGTCTTAAAATTACGTCACGGTCACTTGGAATGGGTCTTATTCTTATGACATTTTCATAGTTACTGTTTTCATAGAAAAATCATTTTACTCTACCATAACCCTTAAGGTTTCAAGGTAACAATAACAACCCTTATCCGGGAAGACTAGATGCCTGTCATAAACGATGCACTTACATTGTATTTTTTCCCTTTTGTTTCATCATTCAAAACTTAGTCCATCAGCGAAAGTTCATCATTATTTACTTTGTCAAAAATAATTTGGGCTTTTTAAATAAATTTTATTATATGTATATACCTAAAAAGATTGAAATCATGTGCATAGTATCCATTGTATCAAAGTAAAATTCTCATTCAAGTTCCATAAGTGAAGAAGTGCTGAAATACGAGGTGTTCAAGAACCTATATTCCATAGAATATTTTCTGTTTTTTTTATCTGCGGTGAATCCGTGCACCCATGGTGGATTACCTACATACATACATACATTTATTAAAAAGCCGAATTTCAAACTTAAATCATAAATTTGCTTCAAGTTTGTATCATGCAAATTTTATCCGAACAATTTTATCTTTTGCTTTTTTTTAATTTGATGCATTTTCGTCAAAGGTTAAAATCTTGAATGTGCGAGGAGTTTGAAAGATTGGGTTTGTTTGATTTGAGTTATTAATAAGTTTTTTTTTTTTTGTTTTGAGAAACTTATTTTATGCTCAAATCAAATAAGTTTGATCTACCAGACTCATAAAAAATTTAAATATTTTTACCATCGATAAAAGCGAATTCCATATTTTGTTACGGAAGGTTTCGTTATATAAATTTAGCGCGCATTTTAGCCTTCGAACCAAGTTTCTTAAGATAAGAATAAAATCGAAAACTGTTAAAGTAAAAGTACCTAAAATGTTAAATTTAAAAACAAGATGAACCAGCTGAAAGCTGAAAATCTCTATAATAAAGATATAAAAAAAAACAAATATTCACAATAGTAATTTGTTCCAATTATTTTATTCGTCCATTGTTGACAAAAAATCATGGATAAAAATCAGATTTCAATTAAGTTTTATGTGTGTTACGGATACGTAAATAGTACCAACAAAAAGTTTGCTGAACTCCAAAGCAAAGAAGAAGACTTTTTCGAGTGAAAAGAAGATCTTCCTACACAGCATAAATTATTTCCTGTAAAATTACGCAAATGTCCTGTAACAAAAAGGAGCAGAACATTTACCGTAATTTTACAAGTCGAAAACATGATTACGTGACATTTAATTTTTAGTGTACAACTTTTTTACATGACATTTGCTGTAATAATAAATGAATCTTCGTTAACTTTCAAGGAAAACAATTAAAAATTACAGGTTTTGTTAATTACAGGTGATTTATTTTAAAGGTTGCAGTTTTCAGTGACACGCAATAGTCAACATTTTTTTCTGCGTAGGTGATGAACGAAAACTGGGTTATTGATATTGTTGTGGATATAGGCAAAAGTAACTTTTTTTTTTCTTTGGGTTTTGATGGCTAGGGCAAATTTGCCCAACTCGCCAGTAAAAGTAACTAAAAACAGTTTGTTGTTTTGTTTTCGAAAAAACAGCTCGAGTACCACGCATGGATGCAAACATCAGATCGTCAAAATAAGAACGAAGAATTCATCCCGACTGCAAAATTAATTTATTGAATGTTATTCATCCACTGACTGGTGTTTATCGAAAAAAAAAAAAACAATTAAGGAAAGTTTACATGTTTTTTAAGATGAAGGAACGGATTTTTTTTCGAAATCATTTTGCTACGTTCGATTTTTATGTGAATATATTAGGCAATGATTCCAGCATTAAATTATTGATTTACCATATTTTCTATCTCGTCACATTTCTGGCTCCTATAGGAGTATAAAAATCAACTTTACGCTTTTTTTAAAGAAAAACAATATAAGCTTGAATTATAATTTCATACCTCAACTCAAAACTGCATTCTGTGTCTCAAAATGTGATTTTTTTAAGACATTTAAATTTAAAAATGTAGAATCGGTAGTTATTTGGACATATTATTAGTGAAAATTTTAAAACTTTGCCAGTGTATTTTGTTCACATCTCTTAAAATAATTATTCTAAGCTCCTTGATCGATTTTTTAGTCAATAGTGCGTTGGATCAACTATCATGTAGCAAATTTTCAGAGATGCCATTTTTTATTGGTCTAAAAAAGACACCGTGATATAAATGCAAAACCTCGAAGTAACTATATAAAATTGAGAAAAAATTACTTTACTCTGTAAAATTCACATCACAGATATTTTTCTTATTGTTTCCTCATTTTATGTGATCAATTTAGCTTTAAGGAATGTTGAATTAAATGATTTTAATTTACAAACTTTCAAGAACACTAGAAAATTGGCGAATTCCTTAATCCCGGGAAACGCTTTAAGATCCTGGGAATTAAAATCTAAATGCTCTAAATTGGAAAAATGGATCATAAATATTGAGCAAGAAAAATGACAGTTCTACCTTGAACTATGGCTTAAACTTAAACATTTATCTTTCTAAGAACTGGTTAATACATTGAATTTGATAAAAATTGAATTTTCGTTTGATAACTTAGTGTAAAAGTGAAAAACGCCAAAAATCTATTAAACCAAACAATTTCAATAAAGAAAAGCTACGAAAAGAATCTGAATATTCTATTCTGCAACACTCATAATTTAGAACTTCCATTCAGCAAACTAAGCATATTTTGACATAATTTGAAACAAAAGGACAGTTATTTGAAAATTTACGAGATTTGATGAATAACCTGAAGTCTGTCTAACGTACTTCTATCGATAGTAAAAAATCTTTCTCATTCATTTCAAATTTTTGCAGCAAGAATCAGACAAGTTTGTCGGTTAAAATAATTAGTTTTTGGGTCTTGGGTTTAATAATTACTGATTGAATTTTTGAAGTATTAAAAATACTAAATGTTTTGCAATACTACTACCTTATTTATTTTTATTTTTATAGTATTCCGTCTCACGACATAACTTGTTGAATATAATTACTAAAACTCACTCGGTCCAACGCAACCTTTCTCCTAAATATTTCTAGTAGCCAAGAGTTTTTTTTCATTATTTCGGTGCAAATTTTGCGTTATTTTTCACTGATGAATTTCTACTAAACTATAGGCTTTTGCTTCAAGTCACCAGTTTTATCGGGATTTCCTGTATTTTTCCAACATTTCCAGTGTTATCGAATCGCTCAGCAACAATTCTCAAATTCAAGTCTTAAACTACAATAAAAAAAGTTGCAAAAGTTGTAAATTTGCGTCGAGTGCTGAAGAAATCAAATTTTACACCGAGTTGCACACAAAACTTAATGCAAATTCGAAAAATTCCCTTAAAAATCCATCAATTAACCTACAAGAAGCACATCCCAACAAATAACAGCATGTGAGCGACGTCGCCAATGACTAAAACTTTTTATGAACTGTACATTTGCAAGCAAAAAAAAAAAATAGTGTCGAAAAATAACCGAAAGGTGGTCTGTTTAGCACTGAATTTCATAATGAACAATGAACAATGAATCATCATCAAACTCTCTGAGTTAAATGAAGACCTAAAGAGTACGAATCAAAAATCCAAATATCAAAACACCATCAAAAACTATCCTTCAAGTAGTTGGACGATTCAATCCCCTGAATCTTTGGCAAATTTGTATTGAAGATTAGCAAAGTTGTTCGAGAATAATTTTGGAAAACCTCTCATCATTCCCTCAAACCGCCCTTCCTCGGCTAATTGTATCAGCAATGTGGATCTGGTTCTGCCAAATTGTACCCCGCTTTCCTTTTTGGAAAATGCAATTGAGGA
This sequence comes from Uranotaenia lowii, assembly GCF_029784155.1. Taxonomy (NCBI): domain Eukaryota; kingdom Metazoa; phylum Arthropoda; class Insecta; order Diptera; family Culicidae; genus Uranotaenia; species Uranotaenia lowii. The sequence goes on along the minus strand of NC_073692.1, from coordinate 218,530,172 downwards.
AGAAGCATTGGAATGTTATTGGGGGAACCTTGTTGTTGAGTTTTGTGGCACAATCCTATCACCCCACAACATAGACACACCCAGGCGACGACGATACTTTCCACTTTCCACAGTCACAAACATTGACATGCTGTTTCGGTTCCCACCGGTTTTGGTCCTTCGCTGTTGTTGTGGGGGGGCAATTGCTCTGCTGCAGTTTTTGGGGTTTTTCCGAACGTTTCCACACACATAATAGCTATAATCAGAAACAGGCGGCTGCAGGAGCACAGAACCGGAAACAGAATGAAGCCTCTCGAAATGGGCAACAGCAACAGCAGCAGCAGCAGTAGCAAAAACAACAACGGAACTTCAGTCCAAAATGGCATGGCTGCTGTGCTGTACTGGTGTGGTTCCTCCGGTTTCAATCCCGTTGTTGTTGTTGTTGTGTCCCTCTGCTGCTGCCTTGATCCTGTCAGTTCCGGCTGTTGCTACTGCTGCTGGTGCTAGTGCTGCTGTTGATGATGATGAGTTCTGCTGCCTCCACCACATTGCCAGGCAAACAAGAACCCATCGTCGTCGTCATGCAGAAGCAGCAACAGCAGGCAGATCAGAAGCTACCTCTGCTACTGAATACACACCACGACCGAGATATGCCCACATCCAATTGCTCCAAAGTCTTCTGGTCTCCGGGATGATCTGGGGAAGTTCTTGATGCATGGTCCGTTGGTTTCGAAAAGAGCAAATTTACCCAATAATACAATTCGCATTGGTTGTGTTCGCTCGTTCGTTCGTTCGCTTCCCACCCGCATCAGCCAGAGGATTCAGGCAGGCACAGCAGAGGTCCTTCCAGCAAACCAACACACTACTGCATCTGCAATTTCAACGTTTTTTTTTGTGCCCTCTGTTTGGTGTTTTTCATTTGAGCTCTCTCTTCAATCCGGAGTTCTGTTGGAAGCGTTTGTTTGATTTAGCCATGCTGCTGCTGCTGCTACTGTTGAATGAAATTGAAGTTCAAACCGAGGTTTAACTGCTGGACTGGATCAGACTGGTCACCGTTTAATTGAGGTTTTTCCTAAATTAATTGCATAGGAGCTCATTCTCTTTGCGTTCACTTTTTATGGGCAGCTACATTAGACAAACTCATTATGATGCCGTTTAACATTTAGAATAAAGTAAATATTTTAGGGAAAAAAGTTAGTTTAAGAACAGAAAAAGGAGAGTAAAGGAGTAATGGACAAATAAATGTCAATAAAGGGCGATACGGTAAAAGTTTGGTCAAGGGAAAACGCGTGTAAATCGGTGAAATCGTTTATTTAAAAAATCAAATTAAATGTCTTTTTCAAGTTTAATTTGTATAAAATTCAGGAAAAATAATCAGTTAGGCTTCCGTTTTTCCAAATCCAAATTGCCGGGCCTTACGCTTAACCCCTGCCATCAGATTTTGAACCTTGTCGCCGCAGAAAGCCAGTTTGCCTTGAACTGCTGCTCGTCCTTAGCAGTTTTGGTCTTCTTTAGGTTCCGCTTGACAACAGCCCAGTATTTCTCAATTGGGCGGAACTCTGGCGTGTTGGAAGGGTTCATATCCTTGGGAACCACCTGCACGTTGTTGGCGGCGTACCACTCCATGGCCTTTTTACCGTAATGGCAAGATGCCAAATCCGGCCAAAACAGTACGGAACAAACGTGTTTCTTCAGGAAAGGCAGCAGACGTTTATTCAAAAACACATTCACGTAAGTTTCTTGGTTGACAGTCCCGGAAGTTATGAAAATGCTGCTTTTCAAGCCACAGGTACAGATGGCTTGCCAAACCAGATAGATCTTCGCGAACTTTGACAGTTTCATGTGCTTGAAAATATCTGCTACCTTTCCCCTTCCTTTTGCCGTATAAAAATCCTGTCCCGAAAGCTGCTTGTAGTCGGCTTTGGCGTAGGTTTCGTCGTCCATTACCACGCAGTCAAACTTCGTCAGCAACGTCGTGTACAGCTCCGGGATCGCGCTTTGACCGTCTCTGTCCATCTCGAAGAAAGAGGTTACACAGAAAAAAATATTTTCTGCAAAATTACAGCAAATATCCAGTAACAAAAAGGAGCAGGACATTTACCGTAATTTTGCAGGTCGCAGAACAATCACATGTCATATATATTTACGTGTATTTGTGAATAGATTTTGACGATTTTTAGTAAATTTCATACAACGAATGAACGCATTAATCAAAAAACATATCTCCAGTTTTTTGATATTGTAAAGATTGTAACATAAACTTTCAAGTGCAATAAACGATAAAATTTTCGACTTGCTCCATTTGGAGTTATTGAAGCTCTTAAAGAGTCATTTTTCAACACATATTGCCTCATAACTTCAAAATAGAAACAAATTTTGGTAGTCCGTTTTAAACAAAAGAACAAACATTGTAATTATCAAAAATGGTGAAAAATAATCACCATGAAAGGATATAAAAAAACTGATTTTTATAGGACAACCATAACATCATGAAAACAAGTTGTCATAAAACTTTCAGTTTAAGAGATAGATGTTTGGTGTCTTGGACAAAGTTTTATGAATAATTATGTTCTACAATATTGTAGAATAACTAGCAGACCCGGTAAACTTCGTCTTACCATGTGAAACTTGGCGTCCATTCTCGCGCTTTGGTAAACATGTCCTAGTTTTTATATATTCTTGCTTTCCGTTTACTCGAATTATCCCGCTTAATTCTATCAGAATCAAACCTAAGAATTTTAACTCAATTCTACGGGTCTTTTCAAAAATTATCAATAAATACCTTCAATAAATCTTACATACATCTTACATGCATACTTTTCATTTACTTTTCTGGGATTCGGATCCTTTGAATATTGCCGAATGGTATCAGGTATCAGCTTCCCGTTGCGAAATAAATTTTTTCAGCACTCAACATAACCATCAAACTTGCCAAGCCTCATTCTAAAAAAATCCACTCTTTGTAAGTTATTCCATAAATTATTCCATATACATAGATATTGATAATATCCATTTTTCATTTATTGAATACCTTTTAGTTGATTTACTCCGCTTTGCTCGAGTTCATTTTAAGATTGAAATCGAAATCAAAAGTTTCTCATTAATTGGAATTTATTGCATATGAAACTTTATGGAAAAAGAATTTTGAATATTGGGACAATTTTTGAAGTATTTGCCCAATATTTTGTCTAACGCAGCACTTTCAGCTCCCGAGTAGCTAAGGATTGTATATTTTTTAGAACTGAGGAAAAAAAAACATTAGAGAAGGTTTTTTTACTAACCATTTTCAAGTAGCTTTTTGTTCACTATCCTCACCCTTGGAAGCAGTGGTTATTAAATAATATTATGTTTAAAATAAAAAGTTCGCCGTTTTTTTTTATTTGTTCGAACATTTACCCAAATAATTAAGTGAACGATTGGTTTAGAAAGGAGGAAAATATATGTTTAGATTGTTTGTTATTCAACCGAATTACAGCATTTTTTTTATCATAAAGAACATATCCGCCAATTAGAACCATTGTTTTTAAAGGTTCTAACTGAAGCATTGGGATGTTCTGAACAGTGTTGGAGGTGATCTGAGATTTTATTTAATATTATGTAATATTTTCAAGATTCAATAACATTTTTACTGGAATGCAGGTTTAAACAAATTAAATAGATCGATAAGAACTAATCTGTTAAGGCTACGATGATTTCATGAGTTCTGTCATTCTATTTTCTGAAAATTTTCATGTTAATATACCTGGAAACCTGAAAAAACATTTAAATTTCTTTTTTTATAATAAATTGTAATTTCTAGTAAAGAAACATCGGGGCAAGTGCAAACGGATATCATCACAGTTCAACTTTCATGTCTAAGTTTAAATTTGTCCCATTTATTGATGCAAGTGAAATCACATTGCCCTTTTTCAGATGCGTCAATGGAAAGACTTTGAAATAAATTTAATACTTGTTCCTGTTTATCTTTTTCATCAAATTTCATTGATATATCAGCAGTTTATCTCCAGAATAAAATAATGCTTGGTACTTCAATTCCACTGAACACTGTTTTATCATAAGACCTTCATTTACAAAGACGATTAACAATTATGAATATCCGCTTCATATTTAACACTCGGGATACCCTTTCTGATCATTTTGAAGAAAAAAATCTTAAAAGGTATATGATTCATGGCTAAAAAGCGCGTTGTCACTTGTTCCACGGTGTGAAATGACAGGAGTTAATATTATAAAAAAATTCTGCTTTTGCAATCAAAAAAATTATGCTTCTGGAATATCAATCACAAAAAAAAAACTTTTCAACAAAAAAGCGCATCTAAAGTCTCTTCTATGCAGCCAAAACATCAGAATGGGGGGGGGGGGGGGGGGGGGGTAGGCTTAATAGCGGCACGTTATCCAAACATACGGGAAAATTGTGCCTAAATTTGAGCCCAATCATGTATAGAAAATAACGAAATAACGTATACATTTTTTGTAAATGTTGAACGTTTGCACTCGCTCTAGTGTGCCTTTCAACTGAAAGTTCTTCTTTTTTTATTGATAACTTACACATATGGTAGCAAAAAATTCTCTGCATTCGGCCTTTAAATAAACATCAATATTATTTAATCCTTCTTAAAGGACAGGCTCTTGGTCAGTTCATGAGTCTGTTCATTTTCAATGGATTTTGTTGTTGTTCTGTAAATTTAAAGGCGCTTGATTTATCTTCAGTTAAGCACATTTGTACATGTTCGAAAAATGTTTCTAGGCATATTGGATTATACAATCGTACGTAAATCTTCCCACTATCTTTTTTTTTCAAACATCCGCTAAGAGTCATACCATTGTTTCATATGTATCAGTATTAAATTTATGTTTTCCTGACAACCATTGCTGATTCAATTAACATGAAATCAAAATAGTTTTGAAATTTAAAATCGTTCAAATGGTTTTGATTTGATCGGCAAAATATCAATCTGGGTCACATCTAGGCTTCATTTATTTATATGTGCTGTACAAATAAGCTAGGAATCGAGAAAAAAAACACATCCAGGCTTCATATCGCCACCACGTGCATTGAAAGTATGCTTGGTTGAGAAATAGGCGCCAAAATGTTCCCACTAATCAGTATGCTATGCTCTCACGACGTTGGCTCGGGACGCCTCGACCATGGAGACGAAAAACAAACCGCCCGCCCGACGCCCATAGTAAAGAAAATCTCGAAAAAATGGATGCCATGACTTTAATTTTATTCAAATAACTACAAATTTAATTATTACGGACAATTTATGCGACTTTCTGTTAATTTCATTCGATATAAACCGATTCGCATGCCTACAGAATATTCTAAAAATAATTTCATTAGAATCGGTTGGGTCATTTCAGAGGAGTAGTACTACAAACACCGTTACAAGAGAATTTTATATAATAGATGTAGGTCTATCTCCACCTTCAGTTATTTTGAAAGTTTAGCTAAGACATCAAATGCATAAAACTTAAGGGGAAGACGGTGATAATTGTTTCCCGCTAAATTTAATGTCTGGACCACTGTGCATTGGCAAGTCTCATTTCTCAGATTTGGTCCGCCTGTTGAAAATCTTGGCCACCCATTTTTTAAGCTAATTTGTCAGTTGTTACAAATTTTCACGAATAAATGATATTGATATTTTCAGTACAGAAATAAAACTTTGATTCAATTTCTGCATTTTTGAATGATCGTTAATTTTTAGAATGCAAATATGACTAAATTTTGTTGGGTGAACTATAATTTCGGCCTGTCATTTTTCAATTCCTGATTATCAGTAGTGATCAAAAATTGATTTTTTCGAACTTCAAGGCTTTGATTCCTTAGAATTACCTTACTTGTACACATTTTTCAGAACATTGAAAACTTTGAGTGATCTCCAAATTTCAACTCAAAAAGCAAACAGCATAAATTAATATACAAAAACCGGTTTTATTTTGTTTTATTTGTGGAAAAAATTATCGAAAATTATTCGAGTTTAGTCATAGTTTTGGTCATTTTGTACGGGAAAAAACGTTATACGCTTCATAATATTTCAAAACTAAGATGTGTGCTTAATTTTATCTCAAAATAATTTGGAAATTGTTTGAGTTTCATCACATTTTATTTGGATTTTACAGGGAAACCTCCCTTTCAAAACATCAAAAAGAACCTTTTTGTTATGTTTAGAATGTTTGTTATTTTTGTCATTTTGCACCTTTTTTTTTTAGATTTCCTTCTCCTTACATATTTCTGTAGTTTGGATTGTATTTGTTTTTAAGTTTTTTGATTTTTTTTTGTTTTTCGTCATTTTCTAATGACGAAATAATTTATATATATTTTTTTAATTTTTTTATTATTATTGTTATATTTTATCAACATTCAAGAACGTAAAAACGTATTTATTGTGTTTGTCTAAAATAAATTGGACCTGTTATCTCAAAGACCTTATGGTAATGTCGTTTTAAAAACCTGTCACCAAACAAGAACGGGGTCTGTATATGTAGGTTGATGTTTCGAAAATTGGTCAAATTTAGAAAATTTTTCTATTTATTTTGTATGGAGCCCACCTTCACCAAAACGATTAGGTAATATTTTAAATAATTTCATAACATAAAAAACCAATTTGTGCCGAATTCGTACCTGCTCTTATGTGAGAACTGTTTGCACATAAAGCTTAGTTCTTTTCGAAAAGGGACAGTTACGAATGCGTGTATCTCAAAACCATTCGTTTGATCGAAATACTTCCTATGAATTATTTATCGTTTTTTGTAGGAAATTTTTCTATTTTATTCTTGAAACCTCCCATCGACCGACGCACACTTATTTTAGTCATGGTTTTGATCAGTTTTTCATACTAATACTTCGTCTTATCTGTATTTTAGGTCCTCCTTCTTCAATTTTTGCTACTTTTCGGTCCAAAACTTCTCTTTTAAAAAAAGTGGAGGGCAATTAAGTGGATACAACTGTTTCTAAATTAATTAAATTTTATTATTTTTGAGCCTCTTTAAAACATTTTAATAAAATTTCTGCTGGCCAAATCTAACAATGACGAAATAAAACCATCATGAGTTTAAACTTAAAGTATAATCGGTTGGTATGTATCGTAGGCTGCAAAAGGTGCATACAAAATTACTCTTTTAAGTCTTTTAAAAACAGCGAAAACTAAAGTTTTTGTTTTGGAAATTGTTGTTTTTTTTTTTCCACAGGAGCAGAATTTTCGCAAATCATTATATATTATATAAAACAACCAGCAAATACGTACTTTAATATGCTAGGGACCTTACCACGAGCAGACAAGGTATAGGATTCAAACGCTGAAATTTTTTTGCAATAGGCTTTTTCATAAGTTTAGTCATCCATCAGAAATCGCCTGTCTCATTGCCTCGGCACCGGCTACACAGCCTACGAACTCTGGAACTAGCAAAAATTGTTGTTTGAGTATAGGTTTGAATGACTCAAAACTAGGCAACACTTTAAGCTTATCGCAGAAATTTTTTTGGACATTTTAGCGATCTACACTTAGTTTTCCGCTTACTCAAAATTAAAAACGCTGGTATGAAACTTGACTTCCCTGATGATCCTCAACCGTAATTGCCGATCATGTGCATAACTCCAATGCTTGATTAAAACTTTTTGGACATTTTTGATAGTGTTTGCATACTTTTCCACCACTCACACACAGTAATTCTTTGAATAATCAACGGTTTTGTCAGCTATCAATTTGATGATGACGTTTTTTGGAGGAAACTGTGCAACATTATTTTTTTCCTTTTCTCTTACATCGTAAATATCTCTAAAACGCGTAAATTAAAATTTTTGGAAAAAACGGGTCTGATAGTACCTTTTACAGGCAGCAAAATGCTGTAACTTTCCGATTACTAGTAAATGAGTTATTAGCAAAAGAAAGTGTTCCATTTCTAAAAGATCTAAGCTTTATGCCGTTATTTTTTGTAATTTTTTTTATGTTTTTTTTATCGGTGTGTCTTGCAAGCACCTTCTCATAACAAAATTTTGCCCAATAATTAGTATTATTGAAAAAAAAAACATGAAGGGCTAATTCCCTTTTAATTATATGCTTGTTCCCAAAAGCTTCTCAAATTCACTAAACTATTTTATCAAGCTGCATTTTCTGAATCTATTCTGGGAACACTAAATTCAGTATGTTCAGATTTTGAGTATGGAGTATGCTAGTTTAAGTTTATGGCAAACAGAAAATGTTCATTCTAGCCTTACTATTCAATTTTGAAACAGCACGATGGATGCTAAGGCGATGCATGGTCTGATCTGGAAGCACCTTATTGTACAAAAACTTGCAGATTAGAGACAAAAAATTTGAATTAATGGTCTTTGGACTAATTCCGGGTTGAAGCATTGTTTCTCTTGAACAATTTTATCTCATTCTGATGGAAGGAAATGTTCGTAAGTTGATGATCTTTAGTATACCCACAACTTTTGAATTCTCGTTCGAGAATTTATTGAAAAATCCATGACCATTATTGAAAAATTTGATTACAAACTAAAAATATTCATTTCAATCCTGATAAATAAGGGGCTGAACTAGTCCTAGTCCTAGGAAACTAGGTTTCAAGCCAAATATTTTTGATTGCCAAACGTTCCGGGAAAAATAAAGGTAATTTTGGTAGATACATTTTTGTTCAAAAACCCGTTTTAGACATTTGTATGAAAAAAAAAAGAAAATTTAGCAATTCTTGAATTGAAGCTGGAGAAATATAGCCGAACTATAATTATTCCTTTAAACCATTCTTCGTCGAACATTATGGAAATCTTTGGGGGTTGGAACTGGAAACGTGTCCCCAAAGTTAACACGTGCTGACTGGGTGTTAAGCTACGTTCTTCTGTGTACCAACAATTCTGTAGCTGCTGGCCAACAAAAGCTAATGTCGTGTTGCTACCTTTCCTTGAATCGTCGTCATCGCGGCAACAATCGGCACTGTCAGAAACTCAAAAAGTGGTGTGGGGGAAGAAAGCTCTTGAACTTGTTCGTTGTATCCTTTCTCCTCAATTTGAGAATTCCCAAGAATTTTCAACTTGAAACAACTTTCCACCAACAGAAAAAAAGAGCGATGTTTCGTTCTCGGAAAATTGAAGGAAAAATAACAACTTTCCTCGTTTGACGAAACACGACAGATTTTTTATTCTTTACAATCGCCATTATGGATCGAATTTTTCTCCGCGACTGATGTGATATATTTCGATATTTATTAAAGGAATTGATAGTGCCAGCAGCAGCAGCTGCAATAGATTTTCTAGAAGGTATTTCCTTTTTTTTGAATTTTTCTGGATTCGAACGTTTCGCCTTTCGTCAATGCAGTATATGGAAGGGTAAAGTTCCATTTTCACATTCGTAAATTTGGCTTCAAATATCTTTGAATGACGCGCACGTTTTGGTACGCTCACCCTACAATACGTGTTGGCTTCAGTGGAATAGAACGTAGCTACGTATGTATGTACCATTCAGACTTGGACTGAGAATGAAACCGAGAGGTTCTTTCTTGTGTCCTGCTGCCTGTACGCCTTCATCATCGTTGTTGTTGAATTGATTGCGATTGTGATGGATGTTTCGTGATTAGAGCAAATTCTAATTAATACCTCGAATTCCGTTCGGTTGGCGGTTGTTTCATGAAATTGAAACGAGCTGGTCCGTTTCGTCGGAAGTGCTGATAAATTGGATGCCAGTCAGATGACGATCGGGTTGTCGATTATCGTTCAGCTTTTGGTCTGGATGAACCGTTTGATTTGCGAAGATTTTTAATCTTTTTGAACCGATGCTCTGTTCGTTTTGACTGAGATTTAAAAAAACGAAAGGTTATGGGGAACTTATTCTCTCAACGTAGTTAGGGAAACCGAATGTCCAAACACTTCCAATTTTATGACAGCAATCTGTTCTACTCAAGTGGCTTTCCATCCCTAAATAATATTCCCATTAACCTGAAACACTCAAAAAGTTCTGCTCCGAAGATAGTTTATCACCGCGCGGCTTACCGAAAATGGATGTGTCAGAAAGGGCACCAAGCCATTCTCCTTAGGGGGATTTAAAATTAGGTAAGAAGGGTAACAAAGATGACCGTCCTTCGAGAAGAGTCGGTATCTTTCCTTCTTCAGGGTAGAGAGTAATAAGCACCCAAATTAAATGCCAAAAGAGTTTGGCACCACTTTTTCCGATGTATAACAAACCCACCCGAGCAGCTTCGTTAGCGGCAGGAAATTTCAGCGGGAATAAATTTGCAAAGTAATTTCCCCGGCCAGGAGTGTTGCTTTCCCAAGTTCGTCCATTCGCCCATCCATTCAAGAAACCCCTCCATTCGGTTGGAGAAAACGGGAAAACAAAGTGCCAGGAGCGCTAAATTTGGGCCATCAATCATTGGCTCTAGCAGCTTTGTTGGTATGTGTGAATGAAGATGCCCACGAATTGCATAAGAAACGTGTCCTAGATTGAATATTTGGGGGTGATTTCGACACATCTTTGCCACATTTTTGAAGATGGTGCGGAGTGAGCTTTGAGTCCCATTAATAAAACATTTCGGAACAAGGCATGAATGATTTTATAAAAATGTTTTTTCCAATATCTTTTATGTGACAAAATTTAGTCTCGATCGATTGATTCAGTAATGATTTGATTATTTCAGTGACAAATTCACAAGATAGACTAGAAATGATAGGTAATAATCTTACGGAAATAATTCACACCCATTCAAATCAGCTGTCGAATTTAACTAGACCGACCTGATAGAAGTGATATTGGGCCCTTATTCCCCTGAAGAAAAAAAAAGCAATCACTACTATTTGAGACTGCAAAATCTATAAGCAGGTTCGGTTCCACAGAAGAAACAAAAATGTTGTTGATGTTTCAGAACAAAATATTCATTTTTCCCATACAAACCTTCAAGTTCAAATTAACTCATGCAATCGTTACTTAAAAATACTGCAAAAAATCATGGATAAGTTTTAAACGAAAACGGAACTTTTTAGACCCCAGGGTTTGAGAAATTCAAAAATAACCCCGAATTGACTCAGTATAATCTTCAATTCATCATTGAAAGCCTTAACTGCCAATGTACAGGTTTAGTATTGGGTGATTTCTTGAATGATCAAGAAGGAACCGGCAGAAATTAAAATAAAGAATACCAGTTTTTATGTGAATATCGAAAGCACGAAGCATATACTAATTTAGTTGACATTGTGCATTAAAATTTAGCTTTACAGCTGCTACATTGAATCATTTCTCGAACTACCTATAGATTTATTAAAAAAAATTATGACCAAATAAAAAAAAAATTATTTACATTTTTTTATTTTCGTGCGTAGGTTTTGTAGTTAAATATATTAAGCTCTGAATATTAGTTCGCCGTCTGTTGGAATATTGGGTCCTAGAGAAAGGACAATTTGCAGAAGCTGTGTTTTTCTTATAAAAAATTCCGCCTAGCAAGAAGTATTACGAGGAATGAAACACCTCTTGAGAGTCTGATTCTGGTCAGCTTCAAAGCTAAAATTTATTAAATTGATGAGTATAATGGATGGGTAATAAATTTGATTCTTGCTTACATTTTAGTGCTTCCTACGAATCCGAAAGATTTTCCAACAAGCTTAGGTCGAATCTCGACGATAAGTCTGAGGTATGCCGGTCTAACTGAACTGTGTACCTAAAGTTCTTATGTTAGTTACATTTCTAATTTATTATAATTCAATGTAAATATACTCAATGCAGCGCTCAATATTCGTAATAAGTAAGATCTAAAACAATGGAATAGTAACGTGAGCCGGATGATATAAGCTGCAATAATTGAGGTTATTTTAGGGCAAATCTAATATTTGGTTGGCTAACTAGAATTTACTTAAGGAATAACATTAAATTGATTTAATTACCTTGCCTCCCAGTTCAAGTCTACAAGTAGTTATATCACTCTTCACTCACGACTCCTAAATTACTTCGAAATAAGAAATTGATCTTAAGCCTGCTCTAGTGTAACACGTTTTTCCCAAAAAGATGACTGCTTTTGTATTTTCGTTAAAGTGACAATTATCCTCCCTTCTTCCTCTCTAGCAGTTGACGTCCCGTGTCGAGGGGATGCTTGTTGTCAAACTATTTTATAAACGGCTCCTACACAGGGGCGTAACAAGAAGATTATTTTTTCAAAACACAAAAATTCAATATTGAAAACCAAAGCCAAACTTTTTAAAAACATTACAAAATATTTAAAAAAATATTATAAAACATTTGGTTAAACTTATACAAAGGATTCTATGAAATTCGGTAAATTTTTTTGATAACAAAAATAAAATGAAAAAAGGTCAGTTTTTTAACAATTTAGAAGGATTTTTTTCAATAAAACATCTTCCCATTTTAAAATCTTATTTAAAGAATTTAATTGGTTACCCAAGGAAACAGGATTTTGGAGCCAATGTTTTTAAAATTAGGTAGATTTTGGCGTCCTGAATTCGCATATTTAGTCAGATTTTGTCTGCCACCTCTTGTTTTTGTGATATGATGTTTATGGTTTTTTTTTATTATTAAGGACCTAATTTATGAGTTTTTAAATGAAGTTGAGTTGAGTTTTAAGTGAATTAAATTATTTTTATTTGATGAACTAACAAATCTAAATGAAAAAAGTGGATCTGAATTTGTTTGTTATACTTCATTCAATTAAGGAATAATTTTTTGATGAAGATACTGAAAAATGATTAAAATGTTAAATTCTACAGTTTGTTTTTTTTTTAAATTTGTGAACATATTTTCACTAAATAGTATGACTGACATTACTGAAGAAAGTCTTAAAAAAATAGATTTATTTCATTTAAAAAATTTGTTTAATCACGCAAAACGTTTTAATATTTGCTTCCAAAATATCTGAAACTCAATTGGGTTAAAAAAAAATTAAATCTTTAAAATGCCTGTTTTTAACTAATAGTAATTTTCTGTTAATTTTTTCGCAGAAGTTGAAAGTACTTGCAATCTTAAGGGAATTTGATAGTATTGGAAAAAAATCATTTATTTTAATTTTTTTAATTTTTTCAAAGAATGCAGAAATTTCTTAAATGATGTTTACCGATTTTCAAGCGTTGTTTGAAAAAATAAAAGCTGATTCGAAAGAAACTAATTGTATGAAGAAATGGGTTCAGGGCACCCAAAATAATCATAATAAGTACTTAAAATCATTTTACCTTGGAAAATTGAGAATTTTGTGGCCTCGTGTAATATTTCAAAACCATTGAATGTGAAGTTAAGCATTGAGAAGAACAAAAATTTAAATGAGAAGGAAATACTTAATTTTTTCATAATAACTTCTAACTTGTTGATGTGTAAAATTAGTGTTTGATGCATGAATTTTGAAATTAAACTGGTTGGTTCCAAATTCTGAACTTTTTCAGTTACACTTTCTTAATAAAAACCGATTATTAAGGTAGGGATAATGTGTGTCAAGATTTGAGTTTCAAAACAATAGGTTTATTAAATTGCAATTCTAAACTTACAATAAAAAAAAGCTTTCGATAAGGGAAGGTTATATAGTGTCGTAAAATAAAAGTTCTTAGGCCCACAGTGATTTAGGACTTAATTCTGCCAGAGACAAGCCAATTTACTGACCCATTTTTTAACACTTTTTGGGTTAAAAATCATCCGGTTACTATAATAAATTCATTTCTCGTTCTGAAAATTTTACGCTCTTAGTAGGGAGAAGTGTTCCTCGATGCGCACATCAGGTAATGTGGGCATACGTAAGGTTGCCAGGATTTTTTCAGTACCTTTCCGGGCCGAACAAAACCGGGCAAATTTATGTAAAAACCTGGCAAAATCTGGGCATCTGATTTTCAAATTGACGACCAAACATTCGGCCAATATCCGGGCAAATTTTGTCAAATCCCAGAAATAACTTAACAAAAATTAAGGATAAAAATAAAAAAAAAATTTTTTCATTTAAGTTTATCAACAGATCGAATTAAAGGGTTCCAAAAAAAACCTTTCATGATTATTTTTGTAAAACTCACTCAAAACATTTCGTTTTGGAAGTATAAATGATGAAAATCACAAATTACAATTCAATTTGATTTTGGTTTGATTTGTCAAATAAAGTGAATAAATTCGGAATAAACCCGGGCAATTTTCAATGTAATCCGGGCAACCGGGCTGGTTTGGACTGTTCCCAAAATTTTGTCTAAAATATCCGGGCAAACACGGTTAAAACCGGGATATCTGGCAACCTTAGGCTTACGTAAGGTGCCAGAATTTATTCATTACGTATCCGGGTTATTTAATCTAAAAACCTGACAAAAAACGAGCAAAGGCTTTCAAAACTGTCGACCAAAATTCCGAGCAAGTTCCGGGTAAATGTTGTCAAGACCCAGAAATTTCTCAACAAAAATCATGATGAAAATTTGAAAAAAAAAATCATAAGAAAAAAATTACAACACAACAATGAATAATAGTGAACAAATCCGGGACAATCCGGATTTTTTTTTCAATGAAATCCGGCCAACCGGGCCTGACCAGAATATTCCCAAATTGTATATTAAATATTCGGATCAAGCAGGATAAAACCGGACAATCTGACAAGTTAACACATACAGCCGATTGACGATAAATTAACATATTTTATCAATTCAATTCCAGGGAAATACGCATTGATGGCATGAACAAATTGCAAATTATAATTACAAAGTACAAAAAATTCAAAAACTCAAACAAGGTTTTGCAAGATTTTAATGTAATATATTGGTCACTAGCTGACCCGGTGTGCTTTGCTACACTTTCCAAAGATAAATGTAATTTGTAAAAATTTATTCAAATTTAGATTTCTGTAAGCATTTTTTAAAATCAAACCTCATCATAGTTCAGAATCAACAACTTTGAAATGAGAGCTTCAACTGGAATTGCAATTCAAAGATAATATATATTATTAACTGAAACTTGATCTCTAAATTTGTTTTTCAAGATCTGAAATTTGTACTCTGTTTTAAAAGCTTCATAATGACTTAAACAATATAAAAATTTATGGATTTTCCACCTTTTTTCCCAAAGTGGGAAGTTACGAACTTCCATGAAAACATTTGTCACATTCATTTTTGAGTTATGCCAAATATCCGTACACAAGAAAAAACCTCATATAAAATACTTCTCTGAAAAGCTCTTTATTTTAAACTTACATGGGAGCTCCCACATCTTTTCCAATTTTGTCTTTCACTGCTTGAAGAAGGTAGGCTGATTCAGCTGGCTCGAGTTTACATAAATTTCTAATCGAAAGAAAAAGATTCGTATATTGGAATTTATTGCATATTGTACTTTATGGAGAATTTTGAAAACCGATCAATAGCGTGAGTCGGAACAGTTTTTTGAGTATATTCCTAATATTCTGTATTATGAGCACTTCCAGCTGCTGATTAGTTTTCAATGGTGTATTTTTTTTAGTTGAAAAAATAAGCTATAGAAATTTGAAAAAAAAAACGATGAAAAAGATTTTTAATAACCATTTCACACAGCTTTCTGCACCATCCTCGCCCTTCGAAGCAGTTTGAATATCTATCCTTTTGCGCCAAAAATTATGTTAAAAAATGTTTCGCCATATGCCAAACTTGTGGACATGAGACATTACAGCTTGAAGTTTTCACAAACAGCACTTGTCATGGTATTAAAATTATCGATTTTATACAGTGCAAATTATTTTTTTTAAATAAATTTATTAAAGAAAAAAAATATAAATATTTAAAAAAAAATATCAGTTGCATCACCAAATAAATTCTCAGCATTTTTTTTTCTCTTTGAAAGTCAAATATTCAAAAAAGTTGGCAAAACAAATTTCTAAGTTAACATTTGTCCAGTACGTTGGGGCAAGTGTAAATGCAAAGCTTATTTTCAAATGCGTCAGAGTAATAGCTTCAAAATGGATTTTATACTTATTTCTGTTTGTTTTTTTTTTATCAAGTTACACTGATATATTTGCAGTATGCCTGCAGTATAAATTTATGTTGGTTATTCCACTTTTAACGAATGCAGTAGTTCCCATTTCCATTTCGAAATTCGTTGTGTATTTAGGCCAAAGAAACAATTTCTAGGAGAAAACATATTTTTTTTTTATTTTTTTGTGACAGAGAAAAGTTGAACGTTTGAACATGCTCTAGTGTTTCTTGAATGAAAATTCTTTCGGAAAATGAATTCCCTCACTTTTGGTCAATAAAAATCACTTTATTTCACTGACACCATTCACTTACGCATACGTCAGTCCTATCTTATCTAATTTAAAAATAGGCTCTTAATTAGTTCATGTGTCGGATCGGATTTTTTGATCTTCTTCATATTTAAATGGCGCTTGATAAAACTTCAGTTAAGTACATTTTAACATTTTAACATGTTTCCGATCTACCTCTGTAGAAAACATATGTTATTCATATTTCATATTTCTGTTATCAATATGTTTCAAAAATAACCTTGTAGGCAAAATGGGTTAATAAATTTTATGTAAACTCTTTGCCTTTTTGCATATTTTTCAATGTCCACAAAGTGTCATACCATTATTTCATTAGCACCAGAACTAAATTTATATTTTTTAAACAACAAATGCTATCTTCATTAAAACGAAGTAAATATGGAAGTATTTTTGCAAATCTTTCAATTGGTTTTAATTCGATTGATCGGTTGCATATTGCCCCCACGTGCATAAGAAATATAGGTACTTGGGTGAGAATCAGGTGCCTAATTGTTAAATTTTTTCAGTGATTCAGTTTTGGTTACTATCCACTTGCGACGACGTTTGCTTGACCATAGAAACGAAAAACAAACCCCTCAAAGAAAGAAAAACTCTAAAAATGGATGCCATGACTTTTAAATTTTAGATTTTGGCAAAAAAATGTATAGGTATGTTTTATTCGATCGGCAAAATGTCAATCTGGGTCACATCTAGGCGTCATTCAAACCATGTGCTGTACAAATAAGCTAGGAATCAAGTAGAAAAAAAAATCACATCAAGGCTTCATATCGTCATCCCTTGCATTGAAAATATGCTTGGTTGAAAAATACGCGCCAAAATATTCCCTCTGATCAGTATGCTATGCCATGGTTACTATCCTCTCGCGACGTTGGCTCGCGACCGACGCCTCGACCATGGAGACGAAAAACAAACCGCCCAAAGGAAAAAAAACTCGAGAAAATGGATGTCATGACTTTAATTTGGTTCAAAAAACTACAAACTTTGTATGGGAGCCCCCCCTCCCTTAAGTCGGATGGGGTTTTAACTGTTATAGAAACCATCTCTGGCCCCAAAAACCCTCAGATGCCAATTTTGACGATAATCGGTTCAGTAGTTTCCGAGTCTATAGAGAACAGACAGACAGACAAACATTCATTTTTATATATATAGATTAAAAATCATGTGTTCTTTTTTAAAAATCAGAAACGCAACAAATTGAGGCTTTGAGAAAAGTTATAAATGATTAGTAGGTTATGTTCGGCTTTCGGTCTTTCGGCCAAGATTTACAACACTTTTTATGTGTTCTTCATCCAACGTTTCGAATTAATATTTATTCTTTTTCAAGGAACTAAAATAAAACAAAGAGCATAGAACATATTTCTTGTGAAACGAAAATATGTTCACTTACTCGAACATTCGTCATTCGCCCAGGCCAGATTGGGCACGTAAGTTACACGCTATCCTCCTCACTTCTGAGCTGAACCATTTTCAAATTTAAACCGACGGTTGATGAACGCTTTTGGAGCGCATCTGTTTCGGACTATAGCACGAATGTTCGAGTAAGTGAACATTTTTTTCGTTTCACAAGAAATAAGTTTTATGCTCTATTTTTATTTTAGTTCCTTGAAAAAGAATAAATATTAATTCGAAACGTTGGATGGAGAACACATAAAAATTGTTGTAAATCCTGACCGAAAGACCGAAAGCCGAAAATAACCTATAAATTATTCCCGGTCGAAAAATAAATAAATAAATGACTAGGTATTGAAATAAGAGACGGGTTTTGAATGCCCATTTCAGGCAGGTTAAATGCCCCTACTTTGAAAAAAATAGGTTCATTGGTTCTATAATTTTAAATAGATCTCTGCTCATGTGCATTTATAATTAAATTATACCAAAATATTGCAAGTGGACTTGAAATATTACCCAAGGCATAAATTTGCGTCTTTTACAAACCAGGTTTCAGAAATCGGCTATTTTAACTTCTTTCATATTAAAATAATTTTCTCAAAAACTATAAATGTTTTCAACATTAAAATCCTTCCGAAGTATAGAAAATAGATATCTGCTCATTGCATATAGTTTTCAGACCTCTTTCTAATGGAATATTGTAGAAAATAAGTATTCTCCTTAGTATGCGCGTTTAGAAACGCTTTCCCCGAGGTTGAAAAAACGTTTAATATTCCAGTATGATATTAAACAATTGTTTTTAATGATTTGTAAATTCAAAAAATAAGTAAATATTGATTAGACGACATTCAGGTACAAGTCTACATAGCTAGAAGATATCTGGCAGATTTTGAGGAAGTTTGCAGCTCGCACAGGAAGATGGAACAAAGATCCGGAAAATTTCCAGCTAACAATAAAATAAGAATGTCATCTTTTCCTTATTTAACCATTTTTACAAAAGTTCAATAAATCACAATCTCATAAAATATTCAGCTTAATGCTTATGCTTATGCTTATGATACGTACACAGCCAGATCTTGTCAGCAACCCGGTGAATAGTGAAAATACATTCACTATTCATCTTATCAAGGCCGGGCCCACTGTGCAGTATTGGACGCAGAGACGACTGGAACCAGGGGAGGAAGAAACGTGGACAACAGTACCATACGTTCCCATGATTATTTGATATTCATTCGTTGGGAGCATAGATGCTAAGATATTTCTATGCTCCTTGGTGTTGGGCCTTGCGATTCTTCCTTCAGGGGATGGAAATGAGGTTTTTCTACATAAAGTCCAAAATTTAACAATACAATAATTAAAGAAATTCTTCTTTAACCATCATACACTGTTTAATTTTGGATCCCTGTACCTTCATCTCAGGTCATCGACCATGGTTATAGCGCCATTGCTCGCTCTTGGAAAGATTTGAAAGAGCAGAGAAATTATTAATACAGCGCCGAAATCCTTAGGATTTTTCCATTCTAAAAGATTTCAGCGCCAAAAAGAATACATACACATATGGACATTGATATAATAGAAATATTTTTCTTCCTACATTTGTCATCATTAACAAAAATAGTTCCTAATTGATCATTGTTCATAAAAAGTTGAATAAAGAGCTAAAACATGGATATCGTTAAAATATCAAAAAATTCTTTGTTGAAAATTAATAATAATAAAATATGAAATGCACAATTGTTTCGAATTTACAAATGTGTTACGTAAATGAACAAAACGTTATTATTCACTTTACCCTACTTTACCGCTTAACATCTGATTTGTGGGCGACTATTCTACTGGTTGAAACTGCAATAAAATATTAATATTAACATATTAAACTCCATGCGCCAATCATGCTTTTCAAAGGATGAAGGTGAGCCGCGGCATGGCAATACGCTGAAAAAAGCTGTGATTATATGATGTTGTTCATTTTTTTTGTGAATAGGTACATATATGGAAAACATTAAGTGCATAACAAGTTACAAATTAGAATAATAAACCATCCTTCATTCGAGATGCTGAAAATAAAGATTTTTTTTAAGAAATTTAGCTGAGATTCACCTTTTAACTATCTCCATTAAATTACTATCCCTATTCGCCAATCTGCATCGTAGACATTTCGTAACATTATCCAAAATGTCGTTTTTTGAATAGAAAGGAGCTGGCAAAAAATGAATCGAATTCTGCACTTTTTGAAGAATACCTAGTTATTTACACCCTATATAAAATATACAAGCAAAGCTGAGCATTTTTTCCATTAAATAACGTTATGTTTAATTTTTGAGATTCTTACAGTAGGTATATCGGAAAAACAAATTCAGAAACGAATCAATGATTTTTTTCTTTTTTTCAAAAAATGTAGAAAGAGAAAAAAACCAATACTTTCATGCAAAAATACGTAAGAAATAACTCAACAATATATTCAAAGCCGTTATTAGACAGTTTTATTAGCAGAGGCAGTGTATTGATTGATTGAATTGATGATTTTTAGATATAGTTATATGGTGTCCACCACAGATGTTGGAATATATTTTATTCCATGGTTCCCTGTCCTATTTAAAAATACTGTTATGAGCTGTTTAAGGTGCCAAACATTCAGTTGCTGTATGATAATGGGTTGAATTATAAAGAATGAAATGTATTTGAATACATGTACTTTAAAGATAAAAATTAAAAAGGTAAAAAATAAGTTATTGTTATTTTTCTTTACCATACCATTAATTTGTATGACCTATTTCATCATTTGCCGAGTATGGACGCATTTTTCTCCCGGTCGCTATGCGTTGTCGGTTGTCGCGTATTTAAGTTTTGATGCGTGTGTTTGGTTCGGGTTTTTTTTCGTTTTTATGGTGCGGCAGGTGAAGTGTTCGAAAACAGTTATTACGGTTAGGGAAAGTCTTTTTGCAAAGAAGACGGATAAATCTTGAAAAGAAAAATGTGGAAGAAAAACATGGCTGTTTGTAAGTTATGCGCAATTTATGTGTCGGTCTGGAACAACGAAGTCAAGGTTACGGTTAATTTTTAGTCAGTGAAATGATCTGGGAGCAAAAAGTCGTGCATTATTAGGAATATTAGTGTGATCCCTTCCGAAAATCGCAACGAAAAAGTGATAAGATCAGAAAAACCATTCAGTGAAAAAGTGAAAAAATAAAACTAGTTCCAAATCATTGTTGCTCAAAATCGGTTGTTTGGGGAGGCCATTCTCAGCCCAAGCCTTCACGCATACACCTTCGCAATTTTGAGCTTGAAGGTGATTGAGAATAGTGTGAGGCATGAGGTAAAAAAGTGTTTGTACTGAAACGCGTTCATCAAACCGTTCACTGGAATTCATTTAGAACTGTGATGGTGTGTGTGATTGGTGAGAAAAAAAATCATCCAGTTAGTCAGTGACGAACCGTTGTTTGAAAAATGGAAAGCTGAATGATAATCATTGATGATTCCAGGAGAAAATGCCCGGTGAGCCCGTTCCATTATTGTTATCTATTTGTATTTTTTGACACTTTCAAATAACATATTAATTTAGTTTCTCAACTATTTATTGTCATTTCTATGCCCGATAGGAGCTCTCTAATTCATCTTCCTTTTAGCCCAAACCACGTTAGGTGATGGTAGAAGGGATTTGGTTGCAGGTTGTTGGTCTACTAATGTGGAACCAGTGGGGGACTCGTTGCGGCTGCCGTCTCCTGGCTGGAGTGGGCAAGGTTTAGTTAATCTACCATAACTTACAGATTATCTTTGGTAGTAGTGCGAAATCAAATAGGATGCGTTTAAATTCTGGTACTAGACATATTTTAAAGGATGAATTATTTTCTCGTAATTTTTAACAGCTTTCAGGACAGTTCGAGGAGTGTTGCCAAAAAGGTAAAAATCTTCTAATCAATACGGCTAGTTTGTTAGTAGTGCATGGCCTATAATACAAATCTTATTAAAATTTGATTCATCATCGTTAAGCAGCTTAAATTATTTCAACCCGTTTCGTCATAGCACATTGTGTTTGAAAAGACTGTTTTAACTAAAAAAAAGTGATAATCATTCGCAATATAAGTCGTGTCTCATCACTCCGCGTTAGGATTCATCTTGTGAATGGCATTTTCCAAATGTTTGTATCGGTCAGGCACGGTGGTTTAGCTAAATTTCATCGTTATTTTAGACGTCTTGAGAAGGTTTAGTGAAATTAAAACGAAAAAAGCCATATTTGAGTAAAATTATCTATTCGAACAAATTCTTAAAAAGATCTTTTAATCATTGAATAGGATTAAAATAATAACTTAATTTCTTATCATAATCATCATGTAAACAAAGATATCGTGGAAATTAATTTAAAAGTCATGAATAATTCGCAATGCTACCAATTAATGTAATGTCCATTTCAGATATTTCAATGTTCATCTGGAACTGTTACTGTTTCTTTCTCGCAAAAAAAATTATTATTTAGGTTTCTTCTTTTTTTCATTTAGCCGTTGTCTTTTATCAGATTTCACATTGTTTCATTGTTGCAGAGGGTGTAACATAATAAATTGCTGTGGAATAATCAATATTACGTTACGATAATATGTCATACGATTATGGTACATCACCTTTACATATGGAAATATTATAAACATCTTTGTTTCAGAAAAATCAGTTTTATAATGTTTAAGAGTCTTGTAAAGTAAACCTCTCTTCTTGCTTTCCGTTCAGTTGTATAACAAATTTAGCCATATTTTTTTTTAATATCATTAATGTATAATGTTTCGTTCTTTAAAATGATTTAAAGTTTTCATCGATGGGTCAATCAATAATGCTGGTGATTAAATTTTTGATTTTTCCTGCATGCAACGATTAATACATTATAGAGTTTTCATCTTTGAAATTATGGTTGAAGTTTTTAATCTCAATATCAACTTGTTATTTGTTGTTGTTTTTAATAGCTAAGAAAATAAATTTTGTTATATCAACCTAATTAAAATCAAGTAATAGGTTCAGCTTTTGCGTTAACTGCTTATAGTCATTCTTTCTGCAATTATTCTTTATTTTTTACTGGAGAAATTTTTTGGAATCCGTTAATCACATAATATTTATTGTCCATATATTTTTGTATTTATTTTGATGGATTTCATTAAGAAAGCACCATTTATTTATTTTTATATTTATTAATTTATATGTTGTACATTTCATGTCGAATATATTAAGTTTTGTTACATTGTCTACTAATCATATTTTATACTCAATATATCTCATGTTTATCGATCAGCCACCGATGGGTCCAACTATATAGGTACATACATAAAAACATACATTATACCTCATGTTTATTTTATTTGATATTTTTTATATTTCATATATATACATATTATATTGCATTGTTTTTAAATATTTACCAGAGGGAATGCATCTGGGGATAACCCAAGGAAATTATTGCAAGCGGAGTGGATTGCCAACCATTGTAGGTTTTTAAGGGTTGGATGCCTTCTCTCGACGAACCATCGGCCGTGGAAGCCCTAGAAGTCAATTCGAAGGCCAAGCCACACAGACATAGGCTGGACCTTGCTACCGATGGGGGACCAATACATACATACATACATACATACCATACCATTAATTTGTATGAGTTTTTAACTGATAGCTATATTGAAAATCATAAAAATCCTGAAAATGAGATGATGTTATATAAATACAAAAATATAATAATATTATTGACGAAGAAGTTAAAAAAACAGGACTAAAAAGATTCATGATTGATGAAAAGTTAAAAAAAAAAAAAACAAAACTTAAAAATGAAGAAGTTAAAAAAAAAAAGATTTATATCATTTTTGATTGCTAAAAGTAAAACGTGTAGGTATACACCGCAGCAATCTCAAAAAATATTTAAAAGAAGTGGAG
The DNA here is from genome assembly GCF_029784155.1 of Uranotaenia lowii. Classification (NCBI taxonomy): domain Eukaryota; kingdom Metazoa; phylum Arthropoda; class Insecta; order Diptera; family Culicidae; genus Uranotaenia; species Uranotaenia lowii. The sequence continues at coordinate 218,506,703 of NC_073692.1, read as the reverse complement.
GTATGGGTAGACTAAGCGGAGCTGTATTGAAAAGCGCGTCAAAATAGGCAAAATTTAGATTATTATGTATTTGTTTTTGAAGCAGATTTAGTATAGTATCAATATTTAAGTTTAAATGAGTTCAACAAAATATACAGGTATTTGTTGTTTTGATTACTCTGATGAATTGGCAACGTATATACTTGGTGGTTCAAGCTTTTAGCTGTTCGTGGGAGGTAAACGCCTAAATGTATACTTCATATAGTTTCGTTAAGATGAAAAAGCTCCGTAGTATTCGGGGGAGTGAGCTTTTTCTTGCAACTTATCTTGCATTCAATCTTTCATGTATTTGAATCATTCACGGGTTGCTATTCAAATTAAATTCGCCAACATTTCAAAAAATTCAGCTCAGATTGTGAACTTTTATTACAAATATTTACAAAAAGAAAAATTAATAATTGAAGGAAAACCAGTATGGAGGAAAGAAATAGAAAGCAGATACTTATCTTATATTTCAACCAGGAATCCTCTCCCGTTGCTGAAGTCCAGATCATCATTTGGCTGCATAATAATATACAAGTTCGTGCCGGAGGGCGTAGCACCAGCCCTTGCATTTCAATCACTTGAAATTATTATCGAGTTTTAAACACTTTTTCACTTGATTTCACACAACATTTTACAATTACAGGTTGAAAACTTAACTACAATTAACTAACCCACAACATAACAATGTAAAATGCAATTATTCGGGTAAATTTCAGAATTTTTAATCAAGATAAAATTTTGCTACCATCAACACGACAGTGTTCCCATCAACCTCCAATCTCATAAAATATTCAGCTTAAATTTCGAAACTTGAGACATTAAATAAAAAAAAATTAACATAAATACCATTTGAAAAATGCTCTACAACACTTTTCAACTTTAATGGCTTCTAAAAACTTGATGAAGGCTTCTAAAAATACCGCCTGTACATCAAAAGTTTTAAGGTTGATGGGACATCAAATTGACGTAGTCAGAAACATTATTGGTTTCACCAAATATTTTGCAATTTCCAATAACATACGATTTTCGCCCTACTAAGAAAAAGGGGTAAGTTGCAACAAACTTAGTTTTAAATGAAAAATCAAATGAAAACGTTTGAAAATTTATAGTTTTTTTTTATATATTTGTGATGTCATAACGCATAAAGCACCAATTGCAGTAATTTTTATTTTGTTCAAATTATATTTTACATTTTTTCTGTCAAATATGTTTTTTAAAGAAAAAGCATAAGGGTACAGCATACATAAAAAAATACTATAAGAATTTTTGCCAACTGAAATCATAAAAATTAATGTTTGGATGCATGGAATTTTGAAATTAACAAAAGCGTGATGCAAAACAATCATAATCCAGAAAATGAAAACGAGATTTAAAAGGTGAATCATTGATTTGCATGTTGATGCATTTTAGCCCAGACTGGTTACTGAATTATAAAAATAAAATAAAAGCAATATAAAGTTTTTAGGTGATATCATTAAGCCAATCCGTCATACTGGGTAAAGATTTTACGGAATTGAAAAATGTAAAAATTTGTTCATCTATTGCTCAATTTTTTAAATTTTCTATGAGAATCCAAAACTTCAATACACTATCTCACGATGTGAGAAACTATGTCATCATCATTTTGTTATCATGAAATGATAACTTTATTATATTATATTAAAATAAAAATTGAATGAGTGTTGTAGAATACAAATTTTGCATCTAACCCTGCTGTTGCATGATGCCCCGTTTGGCGGTTGACCCTTTTTTATGTTTGGTGATGAGTATTAGAAGAATTTAAAGTGCACTAAAGACATTCAAATTTAAAACTGCTAAGGTAGAGGTTCAGCCATTTAGGAACTTTCAAAATGTGCATTCAATCAACTTTTTTCTTCATCTTCATCTATCATCAATTGAAAATAAATTCCAACTATTCGAAGGAAGTTTAGGAAATAATAACTTTAAAAATTCGGAATGATTCTTGATGTCTGACATTTAGCGTCTACACCACGCCCCTAAAATCGAAGAAATGCGTAAAGAACACGACAAATTTTTCAACTCGATTTTTTTGCATTTTTTTAACTTATAACTGTGAAATAAAAAAAAATTCTTAAAACGTCGATCTGATGTTTTTTTTTTGTGTTTAAATATTTAACCAGTTCCAAAGAGTTGGAAAGTAAAAACTGAAGGTGAAAACCTCCGAGCGACAAAAATTCTAATCCCGTTCCCCCTGGAAAGTTTCCTTTTAATTCAATTTCCACTCTGACGATGGAGATATTCGAAGGAAAAATTAATTAGCGAACCAGTGTCCGATAGCTTTTTCTGCTAGTTCTTCTCCAAACCAACTTCCTTCCATTGCTTCTTCCAGGCAGGGTGAACTAAATTCTGAAGAATTTAAGGAGTTCTCGCAGTAGTTATTACACTTGACGGTCGCTCCTCGCCCTGGAGTAGAGAATTAAATGGTACACAACCTGTTAAATATTTTGCCAATCCGCCTCCACCTCCGACGAAGTGGAAATTTGGCTGAAAAAGAGCAGCTTAAAAGAGGGAAATGGAAAACCGGGCGGCTAGTATTTAGGGAAACTTCCGCATCAGCCAGATCAAGTTGGACGGAAAGATGTCCGAAAAATATTCCGAGCGTTAATGAAGCTCGACTCCAACTCCCGGGAAAAGGTGAATTCCAGCTTTCCCTGATGAGAAAGACGCCCTACAACCTGATGCTGCCGCAGCTGGATGCTGGAAATTCCACGTTGGGGAAATCAAGACATATTTTCCCCGGGACTCAGGCAGGATATCATACCGAGACTAGCTAGCTGGATGGTTCATGTTTCTGGCATTAGTAGATTTTAATGATGGTAGTTCTTTTTCCTGTTCTCCATTTTCTTGTTCCGTTTGTGGCAAAACGGTCGATCCATTATATTTTGCGAATTAATAATAATGGTTTGTAAATCTAGCTGATGGAAATGTCAAAACCAAGACTTTCACTGCAATTGTTTAAAAACATGAATAGGTTTGAGAGAAAAGATATAAAGGCTGCTGCTTTGGAGAAATCGATTTTTCGAAAGCAAATTCATTCGGAGCTTATATCAAATCAATTGAAATTTTAAATCCCCAGTTAAAAGTCAACAAACGCTTAGTATCATCAGCATCAAGTGAAAACAAGATAGAGAGAAAGGACTTCAAATAAAGCCCCAGAAAATGCTAAAAGCTAGTATATTTGAAGGCCCCATCTTTGTCCTAAGTCGTCTTTTCAGTGTCTTGTTTACCAAATACCCCCATGGATCCTTACTGCTTTGAAGTCTATTTAACACAGAGCGACACTGTTCTCCATTTGCAATATTCATCGTCTACATTCTTATTTGCCTGAGCACACCTCCAAACAACCCTTCCCACTTCTTCATTAATCTATCCATCAACGAAAGGGGTCTAATTAATGGAAGAGTTGCCGTTTGCCACTTTGAGCTTTTTTTGCCTTTCTATTAGTAGGTAGCACCCCGATGATCCCGTGGGATTTTTTCTGTTCAACTGACGACTGACTGACTGACGGTTGAACATGATTCGCTACTTTGCCTGCTGGTCTCAATCTCGGTTAATGCCGAAGAACTATATGCGCACGTCCTTTCTCGGCGAAGTAGGAGGAGGGCCTGAAGGACCTGCTTCTATCTAATTTTCCGCCTGGAGATGCTTTGGTTACTTTATTGTTTTCTTCGCCACTCACTTTCAAAGGGGCGAAATCCCGTGGCCCGCGCCGTTGAGAGATGCTGGCAATTTAATTAAAGCTGGACTTCTTTAGACTTTTTTGTTGTTCTGCTCCACTTTCCACAAACACGAGAAACATGGCGCGTTCGGATTCCATTTTGCATAATGCTCGAACAAGGGGTTTTTTCTTGTCCAATATTTAGCCAGAAGTGCATTTTAATTATGTTTTTCAGCAAAGGGTTGTCTGAAGGAGTTATTGGTGTAGTTCTGATTGCTGGTTGATGCAACGGTAGAATTTTTCAGATTTGACATAACGGAGTTCCTCTCAAAAAGATCACTGTTTAGCTTTTTTTTGTTTATTACTGAAAGAAATGTTGTATGTACTCGTCGGATAAGACACACCTACAGATAAAAAATCCAACTGTTTTAATTGCTTTTTTGTTTCGATTATAATCGATTTAACAAGTTCATGTTATTAGCAACTGTATATCAACGTTCCAGTTGCGGACAAGCCACTCAGGCCTCTGACATAGGCCAAACTAACTAACTGATAGAAGTGGCTTGTGTTGGCGGTGCGGTGAAGCCGGCCATCAGGCGGCTTGTTGCACCAAAGATGCACACCAGCTGTTGCGGCAGATGGCATTTGAGGAAAAGTTGCACGTAACATTAGTGGCAGACCCGTATCGCAGGACCTCGGATGGCAGTAATTGGGAAACCGATAAAGCCAAACTGGCCGCGATATGGGTTACAGGAAGACACCCCATACAAGAGGTGGTGTCTGCTGGAGAGGAAGGCTTCGTGATAGCCAAGGTTAACGAGATCTTCGTCTGTAGCTGCTACGCCCCTCCGAGGTGGTCTCTGGAGAGGTTCGGCGTCATGATGGACAAAATCGCTCAAGGTCTCACGGGCAGGAGCCCCGTTGTCATAGGCGGGGACTTCAACGTGTGGGCCGAAGAATGGGGTAGTCGCCTTACAGGCGAAACAAGGATCTACCACAGGAACGGGAGCGAGTCCATCATTGACGTCACCTTCAGTAGTCCGGGCTGGACGAGCGACTGGAGGGTAAGCACTTTGTGATTCGTTATCGTGTGGGCACAAGTACGCGGGCAGCTATAAGAGGTACGACGACAGGAGCACGCCTCTGGAAGACAACGCAATTCGACCGGCGTCGTTGTCGAAGTGTTAAATTGGGAGCGGAACTTGGAAAACCTGTCCGCTGAAAACCTGACGAGGGTACTCGCACGCGTATGTGACGCTGTGATGACGAGGAGGGCCAAGCGGAAAGACACTCGGAAATCCGTCTACTAGTGGACGACGGAAATCGCGGACGTGCGTACTAGCTGTCTACGGGCTAGGCGACATATGTAGAGAGCGAGATCCCCGTCAGCGAGAGCAGAGCGAAAAGTACCCTACGCAATTCCGAGGTCTGCCCTCTGCAAGGCTATCGAGGCGAGCAAAAAGGCACGATTCAGGCAACTCTGCGAAGACGCCAATGACAACTCCTGGGGCGATGCTTACAAGATTGTCATGGCCAAGACGCGGAGCGGAGGTGCGCCACAGGAATCGTGTCCGAACAAACTGCGAGAAATTGTCAACGAGCTGCTCCCACAGCACGGGAAAGTTAAATGGCCGAAGGTCCCATACGGCTGGGATACGAGTGAAAAAGAGCAGATTTCGCTGGAGCAACAGCGCAACATCGCTTAGTCCCTCGAGTTGAACAAAGCTCCGGGTCCGGATGGTATACCTAATGTGAAGGCCGTGAAGGCCGCGCTCATGGAACATCCTAAAATGTTCCGGTCGTCACTGCAACAGTACGTGAATGATAGGGTCTTCCCAGATGTGTGGAAGCTTGCCAAAACAGGGCAAGCCACCAGGTGACCCATCAGCATATCGCCCGATATGTCTCCTGGATACTGCTGGCAAGGTGTTAGAGAAGGTGGTACAGAGCAGGATCCAGCTCTACACCGAAAAGGCAAACGGCCTATCCGACAAACAGTTCGGTTTTCGGAAAGGTCGCAGTACGGAGGATGCCATTCGACAGGGCAGATGAAGCCAGGTTGAAGAAACCAGTGATTGAATTTTGCTGAGCATGAATTGATCAACCTTCTCTCGCTCACTGCTTTACTCGGAAGCAAAGGTTGCTTTGAGGCAGCGAAAACGACAAAACCGATGATGCATACGCTCTCACATGGCCCGCCTTCAAGAAGCAGTATACATTCGAGGCAGCGAATCCAAAAAACCAAACGAATGGCTCTCACTCATCTCCTGTTACATTCTTGAGGGAACCGAATTCAAAAGGCAGAGCAAACCCGAGTCTCCTCGTTTGTGCCTGGATCGAATACCCGACATTTTTCTGCTATTGCTATTATTGCACAGCAACCGCACGCAGGCAGCTAGTTTTTTCGTTTCTTTTTCCTCCCCCCTCTTTGCACTATACGTTGCGGGCCTGCAACGCAATAAGTTCGGTTGTTTTTGTTGTTGCCTCAACCTTTGCGGCGAGGTTAAAGAGGCTGGAGTTATTCAAATTCAACAACGTAAATGAGTATGTGTGCCTCGTCTTCTTCATGCATCATGTAGCAACCGAACGTTGAGAGAGTTGGTTCGGGGCAGCAAACGGATAGTGTCTCTCAGAGCAGATCCTCCTCATGGGGGGAGGTTTGAATGAATGTATATGTATCGTCTCCTGTATAGCTATGCGAGGCCTCAAAGTGTGTATTTTGAATGCCTCTGATGAGAAAATTGGTGAGGATTTCAATCACTGGAAGAAACGGAGGGGAGACCGATTTTGCGCAGTGGTCACTCTCGACGTGAAGAACGCTTTCAACAGCGTCAGTTGGGCAGCGATTGCGTCATTGCTCATCAACATAAGGATTCCGGCATATATCTGTAGGATGGTGGAGTGTTACTTCCGTGACCACCAACTACAGTATATGACCAGCGAGGGACTGGAAACAGTGAGAGTCTCGGCAGGGGTTCCACAAGGATCGATACTTGGCCCGGTATTGTGGAACATTGTCTACGACGAACTGCTGAGACTGCGTCTCCTCACATGAGTGAGACTTGTGGGATTCGCCGGTGATGTGGTTCTCCTGGCATCGGGCCCGTCAACTGAGGAGGTCCAGCTACTCGCCACAGTAGCTATCGAGAAGGTGGAAAATTGGATGCGCTCCAAGAGCCTACGTCTGGCTCACCACAAGACCGAGATGGTGCTGATCACCAACCTGATTTCAGCACAATCAGGGACGATTGCAGCTGGACCGTGCGAAATCGAGTCCAAGCGTGCGATAAAATACCTGGGGGTGATGATCGACAACCGGCTGAGCTTTACGGCCCACGTCGACTACGCCTGCAAAAGAGCGGCAATGGCGACAGCAGCCCTCTCACGGGCCATGTCAAACAACTCGGCGATCCGCTGCAGCAGAAGGGGGTCCTGGCGAGTGTGACCTCGTCCATTCTGCGGTACGGAGTGGCAGCCTGGAAGGCAGCCTTGAGCAGGCAGTGTAACCTGCAAAAGCTCTGCAATGTGCAGCGGCTGATGAACCTGCGAGTAATCAGCGCATACCGAACAGTGTCCGCAGTGTAGCTGATGATCTCGGTCTTGCTAGAGGAAGATATCTTCTGTTAAGAGCACAGGCACATGCCCGATGTGCGGAAACATGCCAGAGAGGCCTCGATGTCCAACTGGCAGCACCAGTGGGACAACTCGGAACGTGGGCGGTGGACCCATCGCTTGATCCCTAACGTTGGATTCTGGATGGATCGGAGACATGGAGAGGTGGAACTCTGCATGACACAGTTCTTGACTGGTCACGGATGCTCCATACTGTACCACCATCGGTTTGGACACGTGGCCTTGCCATTTTGCCCAATCTGCGGTGACACAGTAGAGAAACACGAGCACGTAGTGTTCAACTGTCCGAGGTTCGAAGGGGCACGCGTTAGCACCCTTGCCGCCTGCGGACCAGACACGACAGCCGACAACATCGTGCGGAGGATGTGTGAGGATGCCAATACTTGGGTTCACCCGAATCATGACTGCCCTGCAGAGGATTTGGAACCAGCACCTGTCCGCGACCGGTGTAGGATGACTCCTTTGTCGGGGAGCATCTGAGAAGTGTGCGTCCGAACCTGGCAGTAAAGCATACAAAGATAAGACTTCACCTTCTGCGTATGCCGATCTGCCTGGTACGTCGCGCGTCGTCCTCCAACGATACCGTCGCGGAGTATCTGAGTCGGATGCGCCCTCTGCGATAAGACAAGACCTTCTCCGCAGTCGAACTCGTAGGGGGGAAGAGTATTCACGTCGCGGAATACTCTCGGGTAGAGTGGTCTCACGTCGCCGTCGGATGGGCCCCTCGAGTCGAGTAGGATGACATCACCGTCGAGACTCATCTGAGTCACAAGCGTTTAAGACCCGTACGTGTACTGTGACAGGCGTGAGTCTAGGATAAGCTGCTCGCGATTCGGCACACGGCCGTCAAAAAACCAAGGGTTGCCAGCCCAAAAGTTTACAGTCAAAGGAAGGAGGAAGACCGAACCACGACCGGAGTAACCCCGGCCAAAAGGGCGGACATTCGAGTAGTGTGCGCCCGATTTTAGCAGTAAAGCATACAAAGATAAGAATCTATCTCTGCGTATGCCGAGCTGTTAGGTACGTCGCGAACGTTGTGTAGGATACCTCTACAGCCGCGGAGTATCTGAGTAGAACGCGCTCCCTATGACGGGAGCTGCGGGGATAAGACTTGATCTTCTTCGCAGTCGAACTCGTAGGAGGAAGAGTATTTACGCCGCGAAATACTCTCGGGTAGAGTGACTTTACGTAGTCGGCGGGTGAGTCACTCTAGTCGGTTTAGGATGACGTCTTCGCCGGGGATCATCCGAGTAGTTTCTTAAAGTCCCTGACGGACGTGTGCTGTGACAGGCGCGTATCTAGTATAAGCTGCTTTCGATTCGACACACGGACGGGCAAAGTGGAGAGGGCCTCGAGCCAAACCAAGCGGAGCCAAGATCTCGAGTCGTTAGAGAAGAGGTCATTGGTCTTTTGCAGTGGTCTCGAACAGAGGCGGAGCGCACGACTGTCGCGGAAACCAAGCGAGCCTTGAGTTACAGTAAAGGCCGGACCTCGAGCTGTAAGAGGAGAGGTCCTTAGTCTTGAATCGTAGCAAGAGGCAGGGTATTCTGGAATTTTGACTTGAAATTGAGTAAGTCGATAAGCGATTAAGCGCGGACCTGGTCTCCCATCTCGGGTACAGCCTGTCCTAGAAAATGTCCTAGAAAAATTAGCCAAATAGAACAAAACAACAAACCTGTTATCTAAAATTTTTTTAAAATTTTTATTTTTTGAGTCATTGTACATTGTTTGAAAAATCTAACAAAATGTAACTTTAAGATGAATTTTTATCATTGAAAAATGTTTCTTGCACGGAAAAATAAAAACAAAAATATATATTTATATCAATCGTTCGAGTATAATATGAGCTTCTAAATGCCATATTTGCAAAGCGACAGTGAACCCCTCATTTTTTCTAAAAAAAAAAAGTTTTCCAAGATGTATTTTATGGGTTCACTAGATCCCTCGAGTCCGAAAAGGTATATTTTTCTTCTGAAACGATGTCGATCATTGCTAAGCACGAAATTATGAATTTGTGAATTGATTTGGAAAAATCGTCATGTGGGGGGGGGGGGGGGGGGGAGTTAAACCCCTATACTCCCCTCCCTTCCCCGTTCGCACGACCTTGTCTATGGGTGTAGTAAAAAGAAATAACGAAGGGTGTTACAAAAGATCTAACGACTGGTCACAGTGGTCTCTTCCCAACAAAAAAAATATACCCATATAGCCCGCCTCTCCCTAATATGAGTTTTCACATAATTTTAAAACAAACTTTTCCACTCGCAAAATCCCTTAACATTGAACGAAGCAAGAAAAAAAAACATCACCACAAAAAATAAGCCCGTATACCACACATAGTAGTGTAAGGACATTTTTTTCGTTCCAAGTACAACATGCACGGAAGGTCGGCTACAAATTGCCTTAATAAAGCCATAAAACTTTAAACTAAAATCGATAGGGTTGAGAAAAAATAAAACAGTGTCACGATACCACACCGTTTTACTTAACTTCAGAAAGCGCTGTAACCGGTAGCCAGCCGCAAGCTCTTTGGGGTCGCTACCAAGTAGATTGTTAAATCCGTTTCTTTTCCTCCGTTTGCAAAAGGTTGCTGCAACAGTTCATGCGCTAAACCCATCAACGGAACACCGCCAACAACTTCGAAACGAGCTGGGAGCTAGAAGCTGACGCTGAGTCTATGTTGATGTTATTACCGTAATAACGATGTAAACGTTATATCAAAATCATGTTGAAGCTTTTAAGCTGCTTCTGCTATTTTTCTTGCTCCTTTCTACCGACTATTATCCGGAAGCAGCCGTGGCTAGAAAGGCGGAAGTTGATGTGTTTGTATGAATGTGTGTGGGTGAACTGCACTCGGGATATGCATAATGGGACGCGTGTATCCCTCGCGTTGGATTTCCTGTTTTGAAAGCGAGGAAAAAAACACACAAAATGGAACAGCAGCCTCGAGACCGACAAAGTACTCAACTTGTCCTTCCAACTTCCGGGATCCTCTTCCATCCATTCAAACCTAAGTTCCCGAAGGGCTAATACAAGCCAGCGACGAGGCAGGGTGGTGGCAAAGCCTTCATCTCGCGCGGATTTACATCAGTTCGCGAGTCATTCAGCAGCAGAAGCAGGGCGCGCATGTCCTGGAAAGGAAGTCAGTCAGTAACTAGTGAAAGGAAGAAGTTTTGCCGTCGACGACCGACATTCTACATACTGGAGCATGTAAATATCTCCCGTTTTTAATGGCGGTGTGCCCCACTTTTCACACTTCTATGCTTGTGTGAACAGCACATTGCACAACTTCGGAGAATGGGTGCTGACATATTGTCGAAACAGGTGTGACGTCCCTTCGTTCTTTCGTTCGTTCGTTCATCATCATCATCATCGAGAGCTATGAAGGACCTCACCAACCTAAACCGGAAAAAGGTGGAAACTGTGTTTTCAGGTGAAACACTTGAATTCCGACTTTGTGTCGAAGAGAATTTTCATCAACATCCGGTTCGTGGAAATCATTAGGCTCATTCTGGTAACAGTTCCGGGTAGCTTAGAACTTTCCAGCTTTGGAAACGGAACTCCGGGAACGTTAATTGTTGAGGTTTTTCCTTATAATTTATTGCTGTTATGAATGTTTTTCTGAAAACATCAGGTTTTTCTCGTTTTGTCATTGTTATTGTGAGCTCAAAATAAAATGTACCACTCTAGAAGGGAGTTTTATACGTAAAATGAAATTGGTAATTTCAATAGACTTTGTTGTTGGGCAAAAATTTCTAGTTAAAGTTTCATCAAACGATTACCTAACCATAAAGAAAAGGTTACTGTTCTTCCTTGTGCAGTACTGCTAATCATTTACCATTAATCCACCACATTGGATTTTCTAATTTAATGAGAGCAGGACAAGAATCGGTTGGCGGGAACAGTTGATGATTGATGCACCGATTGTGGATGGATAAATTTGCGATTCATATCAACGAGTCTCCCGCCGAACGAATGAATGGCCGACTGTGTCCTGGTTATGGTTTCAGATCCTACACGAAACAATCATTATGGTAGGTAAATTAGGGTTACTAACTCATTTGAGATTAAAGCACTTTCAGAAAAGTTCAATGTTTGTCTATAAATCTCTGCTTAGGCATTCGGTGTTTTTTTAAACAGAAATTTTATCAATATCTAAAAGAGTTTACAGGAACCCTAACAACGTCAAGCGTAAGCAGACGAAACGAATGGTTTCATTCGCTCTCTCCGAAAATCATCCTGCGTTCACCAACTAAATTCAAGCGATAGGCCAAATTGCCAACAGGAAAAAGTGTTTTGTCATCCGTGAAAAACCTGCGCCTCCGGCATCGGCATCGACATCGAGATTGGTTGGATGGATGCTGTCTCTGATTTCACAGCATAATGGACGCAGGAGTTGGAATAAAAAACAGGGTTATTTAAAATTTTTTTTTGTTTATTTGTGACACTTTACCAACATTTTGGCATTCGTGTCAATAAAAAAATAATTAATTTACAAAATCTGATTGAGATTTTAATTATACTTTTTTTACTGCGCAATCTTTTCATATTTAGTTCTTCGATAAAATTCAATGGGTTTATCTAATATTTACAATACGTTTTTATAAAAATTCGTAAAACACGAACTCCTAAAACCAAACGTTAAACATGCTCTGATAGCTGTGAACGGGAAACTCTGTCACTGGATTTCGAACTAAGATCTTATCTAAATACTTTTTATGAAAGAAATGAACGTTATCTAATGATAATTCATGAAAAAATTTGAAAAAAAAATTTATCGTTTCTTGTAAGAAAAATTTCTACTTTTTTTTTGGTACCTCCCATTTTTTTTGCCACAGGAGCTGAATTTTGGCAAATTATTATTTTTTACAAAACAACCAGCAAACACATACTTTAATATGCTCTGGACCTAGCCACGAGCAGACATGGTATAGGATTCACACGCTGGAATTTGTTTGAAATAGAATATTTCATGAGTTTTGTCGTTCATCACAAATCATCTGTTTAATAGCCTCAGTACCGGATATACAACTTACGAGCTCTTGAATTAGCAAAACATTGTTATTTGAAGTTAGGTTTGGATGACTAGGCAACCTTTCAGCTTATCGGAGAAATTTTCTTTTGGAAATTTCAGCTATCTATACTGAATTTTTCGCTTATTTAAAATCAGATGTGCTGGTATGAGCCTTGACTTCCCTGAAGATTTTTAACCGTAGTTGCCGATCATGTGCTTCACTCCAATGCTTGATTTGTATTTTTTGGACATTTTGACAGTGTTTGCATACTTTTCCACCACTCACACACAGTAATTCTTTAAATAATTAACGGTTTTGTCAGCTATCAATATGATAATGATGTATTTTGAAGGAAACTGTGCAAATTTTTTTTTTTATTTTGTATCATGAATATCTTAAAAACGCGTAAGTGTAAAATTTTGAAAAAAAAGGTTTGATAGTATTTTTTACAGGCAGCAAAATGCTGTCAAAATTATGAATGTTCAATATTAGTTAACGAGCTATCAGCAAAAGAAAGTGTCTCATTTCTAAAAGAACTAAGCTTTAATAGCACCCAGGAATGGAGATATAGACATAAGGTGTCTGCGGCAACAATATTTAGTTTCACAAGGAAAATATTTTGGTATAAAATTTATTGCCGAGAAGTTCATCAATAGCGAGATAAAAATGCTAACTTTTTTGTAATTCAAATAAGAGCTTTGATGTTTTCGACAAAATTGTTTATCTAGTAAAAATACATAAATTTGTCGAATATGTCAAAGCTCTATTACATCAACCTCAGAAGTAATAGTGAAAGTAAAAAAATACCATTAAAAACAGTTTTATAAATCTGAAACGTAATTTGTAAAAAATTGTTCGCCGTCTTTGGAACAAAGTTAGAAAAGGCAAGATCTGCAATTTCTTCTTACATGATGATGATTTTAGTAGTGTTTGATGCTCTGCAGAAAGTATTTTGTGTATTTTTAAGTGATTTCAAAGGCTCGTGCATCTAAAAGTGCACATTATCGCAACACCAGTTTTCTTGTGATTAATTTTGACGATAAGTGAAACCTTTTCCATCTGAAATAGCGTAGAAATCGGTGAGCACAGTTTTGAATGATGAAAATTTTTTTTTGTTTGTATGAAAATAACCTAATTTGCTCAATGAAAAAAAAAAAGTTAAATACATGTTGTTCACAAAAAAATTGTATTTATCTTTTTTTTTACTGAGCTACATAGGTAACTTTCATACAAGAAGAGTATTTTCAATTTTTCAAAACTCTGCTGGTTTCACAGATTTTCACGCTAATTTCAGATGGAAATGGTTCATCAAAGATAATCACACAAAAGGTGGTGTTGCGATAATATGCACTTTTTGATGCACGAGCCTATGAAAATCACTTAAAAAACTAAATTATAAATGCAAAGCATCAGTTATTTCTATAATCATCATAATGTATTAAGAAATTGTAGATCCTGGCTTTTTCAACTTTGTTTGAAAGACACCGAGCTATTGATCCCATCTATTTATTTATTGTTCATTTTATATTCAATCAGGGGCAGTTTGAAAAACAAAACATTATTATAAATTATGATTGGGAAATAGTTGAAGGCTAAAAACCCCTTTGAAATAAAAAACAGAAACAACAACAATGTAAAGTAAGATCAAAATTGATTCTGGTCCAAAATTTTTAGATATAGGGTTATTTTTTGAAAAATTTAGATTTTAGTTTAAATATTTTTACAGGATTTTAATAAAGAAATAAATTGTGAATGACAATTTTTGTCGATAAAAGAACTTTAATTGATCTTCAGATGAAAATTCCCCTCTAAAAACATTTATAAGTTTGTTGTTTAAGATTACTTATATTGTAAATACTATAAAAACAAAGTTTAACACTCAAAACTCAAATTTTAATCGACGGAATTCTAACAGCAAACTAATTTTTTTTAACACATGAGGGCCGCGAAAAATTTGATTTTCGACATTCTATATCTCATAAATATCTTGTCCAGTTTAACAAATTTAATATCTTTAAGTTACTAAAAGTGTTGTGTTCAAATTTTTAGAATACGGTTTCATGATTAAATTTGTAAGAATTGAGTTATGCTCTTAAATTAAGCTCATTTGCGGCAAGTAAAAAAACGAGATATCTCGTATTTGGTCCACAATTTGTTAATTTTATTTGACACAGTTTCATCGATGTTTTTCTTTCAAATGAAGTCTTCAAGAACCCTCATTTATTTCTCAAGGGACAAAAACTGCACACTTTTAGGACTTATTAGAGCAAGTTCACTGGTGTTGGGAAAAATGCTAGAAATTTCGACATTTTGAAAATTTTACCATGCAAAAATGTTTTTAAGATCTTGGAGTGTTGTATTTTTTTTACAACACTGTTTCTATTTCAGCCGTATGTGATAGAAATATTGCTATTTTTGCATCACAGCATGCTAAAATACAACACGTGTTGTAAATAAACTTGAAGGCCACCGATTTTGAAAATGTTTTTGCATGGCAAAATTTTCAAAATGTGCTGTAAGTATTCAAATTTCTACCACTTTTTCCTAACACCAGTGAACTTGCTCTTATAGAAGTTATAATTTTAAATAAATAACTGATAATGTAAAAGCACTTAAGTAGGAGTTCGAGTAGGCGTTGACTCGCACGGACGTCAATATTTTTCGCTCCGCGAAAAAGTCGTTCTACCTAAAAAGCAAAAAGTATAAAAAAGGAAGAACTAATATCGAATCAATTTGAAAATAACTGCTTAAGTGTGCAAAATTGTGAAGTGTGCCTCAGCAAATAAAAAACCAACAAGGCGAAGAAACAAATCAAATTCATAAACTTTGGCTGCAATTCCGGATTCCGAAGCGACGGTTCCGAATCAGTGAAGAATATGTCCTGTCGATGATAATTTATTTAGTGAGATCCAACCTTTTTCACGTTTTAAGACTTTTATATGGTATGATTCTTATATGAAGTGATCGATCTTTATGAACATTATTCATATGCATAAGAAGGATTTTGTAGGGAACTCCACGCTCCACGCTGGTTGGCCGGGTTCGCTGGTTGGCATGGTCGGAAGAATAGGGGGAGAGGTGTTAGGGGTAAACCCCCCTCCTCCTAAGGAAGTCCAGGAAAAGCAAGCAAGGTTTTCTAATCTTCACTCGAAATCTAAAATTCTATATCCTATTTTAATAATTGAGTTAGGTTTTTCAAGAGTTACAATCTTTATTCAAAACTGAGACGAAAACTTCAAAAACTGATCTTAGGTTTAGAATTCTGCTTCAATTTCTTCAAAAATTTCTCAAACGTAGTTCTGAATATTAAATTTTGAATGAGATCAAACCCATTGCGAAGGTGCTGGTTGCATATTGCCAAAATCAAAATTGTTTTTCTATTTCGAATTTTATTTCATGTTTAGGATTCTTGATTTTCAGTTAGAATCAACTTTACAAAATAGTAATGAAAAGGTGTTTTGAAATCCTGATTAAAATTTAATTTTGTATTATCAAATTATCAAATATAATAAAGCTGCAAAATTTCGATCCAGGATTAGAAAATCAGAATCAGGTTCATTATTCAAAGCTATTTTAATTCAGATTCAATTTACGGATTCATAATAAATAATTGAAATAGTGAGCTCAGATCGAAACCTCAAAATATCAGAACTTAAATTCATGATTGAAGGCTATGGAACAAATTTTTGCTCTTGGTGCATTTTTTTTAATAAAACGTTAAGTAATGCAATTAATTTAAAATTCTGATTTGGAATTTAGATTTAGAATTCGCGTTTTTACATTTTGGAAATAATTTTGAAATTCGGAAAAAGATTTATAATTCAAATATTCAATATAAGGTTCAGAATTCAGATTCAGACTTAACATTTAGATTAATATTCAGCTGGTAGATAATTTTTTCAACCAATATAAAAATATCAAGAAAATATTTCCTTGAGGATGCAAATCGCAGGAGATTGCAAACTTGTTGATACAATTTTACAATTTAAAATTTTAAATCAATGTCACAATTCAGCTGAACATTTCATAAAGTAGATTTTAAGTTTATTTTACAAGTTTCGTATAATGCTTAAACAAATTATCCACATGATTTTACTAAAGGATTCGATTTTTTTATTGAAAAAATATTCACTGATAAGAGACTTGAAATTTCAACGTATAAAATCTGCAAGGAATTCCATGTATTCTTGATGTACCTATACACTATTTATTGCAGTCTTCTCAAAAGCCAAATTTCAAATTAAAATTTTCGATTTGGATCAAGTTAGCAAAAAAATTTAAATCTCTCATTTTATCTTGGAAAGTTTGATTCATTTTGATCGATGGTTAAAATCATGGAACTTGCTCAAGAGTATATGGGTTAAGTTTTTTCATTTCAGATTATTTTTTTTGTACGAAATTAAAGATTTACTTAAAACAAACTTATTTGATGCTAAAAACCTATCAAATTCTTGAAATATTTCGAATTTTTTAACCATTACTGAAATTAAGTCTCTGTATTGTAACTGAGGCAAATGTCGCTAACCATTTTAGAGATTGTAGGGCATATTTTCATAAGTTACTAATAATTGTCAGAAACTTTAAGTGTAAAATTCCTTATCATTTTTTAAAGCTTTTTTTTTATTCATGCATTGTTGGAGCCAAAATATCATAGACAAAATCGGTCGTCAACACCATCCCCCTCCCCCCTTATGAGTCGGTTCTATAAAGCATTATTGTATAAGATATCATGTTGAAAAGAAAAATGAAGGCCGCAAGTCTTTCATTTTTCAGAATGCTTACCTTTTTTGACTATGTTGGTAAAAGAAGAAGAAGAACTATGATACATAATGTAAAAACACTTAAACCTAAATGATGAGATAAGTTTAGTACCTACATTTTTTACTTCTACTCAGGTATGCATCGCTCAAGCAAAAATTTTATAGGAAAATTTTTGCCGCCAAATCCAAGGCTCTACTAAGGAATTTATACCGGTTTAACATACATTTTGAAATAACTTAAGAACTTATGAAGTTTATAAAAACAAAGAAAAATTCCAGATCTTAAAAACAAATTTAGAGACCATGTTTCAGAAAATCAATTTAACATTTCAGTTATTTCAGACTTTGGAAAGATAAAACATCAACTGAGGATTTCGATTCGTCTTCAAATTCTGGCTAGAGGTCGGGGTTTTGGTAATAATCCGAGGTAATTCCGAGGTATCCGAGGGTTTTTCGGTTCAGAGATGGTTTGTATAATATAATAATTTTTATAGAAGGGGGAGGGGGTGGCACACAAGAGCAATGTAAAACACCTTGAACAATTTTAAAACAATGTTCATAAAAATTGATTCACGAGCACAAAGAAGTTAGGGACCTGCAGATGATGTTAACCACTTATATCGATTTATTAAGTAAAAGGTAAAACGAAGATTACTGAGTCAACTAATTTCTTCTGAATTTCAAAAACTAACGCATGGATTTACAAATTTTATTTTAAACTTTAAAAGGTGTTTCAAAAACGTCGCGGTTTTACCCGACCTGTAAAGATACTGGAACAATTCTTAAAAGCTAAGTGCGAAAGTAAAAATGATATTCGGAGAATTTCAGTTCCAGCAATGATAACATAATATTTATTCGGTTATATTTCAATTTCAATAATTCGACTTCAACGTCCACTTATCTGTGTCACAATACTATACCGGGAGGTGTTCCCGCCAAATCAGAAACAGTACACATAGGACAGAACGACGTTGTTCGTTTGCAATCAAAAAGCGGTCAACCTGTGCGGCCAGACAGAATAGACAGGGAGACATATTGATCCTGGCTGAATCGGGGAACGGCTCTCAACATGGCATCAGAAGCAGGATTCGTTAGCCAATGTACAAGTGTAGTAGGAAGGCCCCCTAGAAAATTCCTCAACGTACGTCGCGCTATCGATTTGACCGGGTCTAGATCAACGAATAGAATGCTCGTTGGAATATCGAAGCCTTGAAGCGATTTGCTGAAATACCGAAACTTTCAACCGAGAATGACGACAAAAAAGCGTTGGACCCTTCCAGACCGTGATGGAATTTAGATCGGAGGTTTTTTTCATAAATAAAATTCAAACAATCAGTCTCTTTTATTAAATTAAATCTAAATTAAAGTTTTCATCAAAGGTATAATCAATATTTCCACACACCTTTTTATTGAATTGAAAACCAGAAACCGGAAACTAGACTTATTAAATTAAAATCAATACCTTCTCGTTCCTCAAATGATGCCAATGGCTGCAAAACCAATGAGCAATGTGCTACTTATAATTCTGACGATGATTATGATATTGGATTGCCATTTGCTCAACTGAGAATCATCAACGAAGAGAGGGGGGAAACTCGGTAGATGAGCCGGGCAACAAATTATTGATCAGATAACCTCACGGGACTTTGACACATTCGAAATCAGCCTTAATTTCGGTGCCATTGGAATATTAATCATCGAAATGAATTTAGGTTCGGGGATTTTGCTCTAGATGGGGGTGGATTCGAATTTGGAATGGAATACGGAAAAGAAGTGGACATTTTCAATTATCAAAATTAAAAAAGGGATGAATTTTATTTTGATCGCGATAGCTCGAAGCAAAAAAATTCAAGCTTTTTTGTTTTAAAAACGAGAATCCATATCTAAGACTTAGTTGTAAAATTGGAATCTAAAATCGGCGTACGCCATATTTTGCCCGTCCGGAGTATACGTGTTCACCACATGTAGACTTCGGACCAACCAGATTTCATTGTATAGGTTAAGGTAGTGCCACCTCTATCCCGGTACTACTTCTCCTAAATAATGAAATGTTGCAGGGTAAAGTATGGTGTAGGGGAACATGCCCTATTATGCGCCACCTAAGCGAATCGCTGATTTTCTATGTATTCCACGTACAAATTGTGTTAAAAATGGGTGCAATCGTTGAAGAAAATTGTTTTCTACAAATGTCTGTGATTTTTTATTACTCAAATTGCTCTAGTTGCTTCAAAAACTTGATTTTTAAAAACCTTATTCAAAGCCACAGAACAAAACTGTGTTGCAAATACGCGCCGCCGTGTATTCAATACGCGCCTAGCAGCCGAACACACCCGAAAGCAGCCGAAGACCGAAAACACACCAATACTTACAGACACTTTGAATGAAATTAAAATCAAAATGGACTAATCAAAATTTTAAAAAAAATAAAAGTAGATTTTTTGGGCTGAATTAACGCTCAAAATAAGGTTTAAGACTTTTTGTTCATTTTCAATGAAAATTGGCCTTTTAGAAAAATTAATGCTATTTTCAGCCTACTACGATTGGCGCGTTATAACGAGCGCATGGGCCGTGATAAAACATGTATGTATGTAGATAATCCACCATGGGTGCACGGATTCACCGCAGTTTCGCCAACGTATGCGCTAAATTGCATTCTTTAGATTATAAGTTCGGCCAATCTTCGATGCAAATTAGCACATACCCGACACCATGGCTTCGTGTGAACTGTCATGTAATGAATGTATTTCGTGTATGTGTGTGTCTTATTTGTAGAACGAGCAAACAGTTTCGCAACCGTATTAAATTCATAACATTCTCAGTGTTATGAATCTACGACAGGTATTCCGCATGCGTGTAGATATCTGCCCAGCTGGCAACTGGTTGGTCGTTCTGATAAATATATTTTAAAGGCATATAGTTGGTTAATAAAGCAATCTTACCTTCGTACCAATCTTACCTCATGTCACTTAAAGTTTACCTGTAGCTGTATTTTTTACCGACCAAATTAAATATAAAAACAATTTTTATTTCGACCAACTGCGACTTGAGATCCGACCAGTACCCCCAGCAATCCAAACTGCTTAGCGCTTTCACTTCCATTTGTTGTATCAACACTCCGCTCTAGCTCCAAGGTTAGCACCAACGGCAACCAATTAATTATTTTCCTACATACACCCCCCATTACGTACCCTCCCCCCCTCCCAGCTTCCACCCCAAAAAAATTTTCCCCCGCTTCAGGAATGATTTATTTTCATTATTGCGTGACTCTTGAAACTATATGGATATAATGCAACATTTTAACCTTCCTAAGCCGTTCGCAAAATTTTGAACAAATTAGCTACATAAACAAACCTTATATCCATTAAAACTTTCAATATTTCATTTAACAAATAAACTTTCTAAACAATAAAAAAAAACTGATTCTAAATTTTTCCATTACTGAATTATTAAGAATATATGTGCATCCCTACCAATTTCGATCATTTCATCTGTAGAAGAAAAAATACGTCTGATGATGATATACTGACGAACTGACGAGTCCCGCGCAGCGCCCGCTGATCCATACCCTACCCGTTCCAGCCGCTCCCAAGGCGAATCTGATCATCAGAAACGAATAAAGTACCGAAAAGTGAGCGCCGCGTAAAACGCATCAGTTCGAAATTGACCTACACTCCGCCATTCAAACACCCTCGATAAGCTGCATCATTCTCCCCCAAGCATCACCCAACTCGCCTCGTTTACTATAAAGGAAAAAGTGCATGTTCAAGGCGGTCTAGGAAAGGATAGCAGGTAGAGCTAGAGGGAGACATGTGTATTTGAATTCAACTAAAATTGACGAAGATAAAATAGAGAAAAAGAGAGAGATAAATATAGATTTGGAACAAGCTCACCGGGTTGCTTTGATGTTTCGTTAAGTTTTCAGCTTGGTTGGTGCATCTTTCCTACAGCAGGCATGAACAAGTTTTGACTTGCAGGGTATCGGCTTGCGTCACAAATTATTGAATGAAAATTTCAGCACGAAAAACCACCAAACAATTACACCATCTTCTCCTTAATTCAACTTCTTTCAAACTCCAATCCATTGAACATGAAACATAAATAATGATTTCTTCTAAAAACCAAACTCCACTTCTGGCAGCTCTTGAGAAACTTTGCTTGTATGATCAACACTCTTGAGCTAATTATAACCGGTTCCACCAATTGCAACTTTAATTTAAAAAATATTTTTTCTGGCATGTAATCTTTTTACAAAACACTTGTTTCACTCAAACTTCTGCAGAATATAAAAGTTCCTAAGCAATATTTACGACCGCGACGGAAATCCGCGACGAGTTTGATTTTGCTGCCGTTCACGACCGAGGTTCAACGAAGACTCAGCGCATGGGCCGTGATAAAACATACCCATAAATAGCATACCAAAGCGAGTTCGGTATAATTTTTTAGTATTAAATCGTAGTTTAGATTCTCCTCTATCGATGTGTCAGGAAATATTGTCTTATTCGTTTTTCTCTGCTTGGTGACACCTTATTGAAAGTGTTTTAAAATTTAGATCGAAATGAAGAAAAACCTAAATTGTGAAATTATCACGACACAGGAGCATTTTAAGGAAAAATTCATACTTGCCATGACCAATCACAGCATTTAGGACAAATTGGTAATATTTTGCAGGCTTAAAATGCTTCAGATTCTTCAAAACAAGAGTGGCGCGTATGAGTCACATGGGGCGTTATATGAACTTTTCCCCTACCTTAATAAGTTTCCTCGCAAAAATGCTCTTTCGCTCTTTTCAACATCTGTAAATTTTCTTCTCACTTCTCGATCCATCTTTATCAATTTTCAGAACTACTTTTCACCGATATGCCGAAAAATAAATTTACAAAATTAATTAACGATGGTTAACTTATCTTAAGAATCTGAAATCTGAATCTGAAATCTGAAATCTGAAATCTGAAATCTGAAATCTGAATCTGAAATCTGAATCTGAAATCTGAATCTGAAATCTGAATCTGAAATCTGAATCTGAAATCTGAATCTGAAATCTGAATCTGAAATCTGAATCTGAAATCTGAATCTGAAATCTGAATCTTAAAATCTGAATCTGAAATCTGAATCTGAAATCTGAATCTGAAATCTGAATCTGAAATCTGAATCTGAAATCTGAATCTGAAATCTGAATCTGAAATCTGAATCTGAAATCTGAATCTGAAATCTGAATCTGAAATCTGAATCTGAAATCTGAATCTGAAATCTGAATCTGAAATCTGAATCTGAAATCTGAATCTGAAATCTGAATCTGAAATCTGAATCTGAAATCTGAATCTGAAATCTGAATCTGAAATCTGAATCTGAAATCTGAATCTGAAATCTGAATCTGAAATCTGAATCTGAAATCTGAATCTGAAATCTGAATCTGAAATCTGAATCTGAAATCTGAATCTGAAATCTGAATCTGAAATCTGAATCTGAAATCTGAATCTGAAATCTGAATCTGAAATCTGAATCTGAAATCTGAATCTGAAATCTGAATCTGAAATCTGAATCTGAAATCTGAATCTGAAATCTGAATCTGAAATCTGAATCTGAAATCTGAATCTGAAATCTGAATCTGAAATCTGAATCTGAAATCTGAATCTGAAATCTGAATCTGAAATCTGAATCTGAAATCTGAATCTGAAATCTGAATCTGAAATCTGAATCTGAAATCTGAATCTGAAATCTGAATCTGAAATCTGAATCTGAAATCTGAATCTGAAATCTGAATCTGAAATCTGAATCTGAAATCTGAATCTGAAATCTGAATCTGAAATCTGAATCTGAAATCTGAATCTGAAATCTGAATCTGAAATCTGAATCTGAAATCTGAATCTGAAATCTGAATCTGAAATCTGAATCTGAAATCTGAATCTGAAATCTGAATCTGAAATCTGAATCTGAATCTAAAATCTGAATCTGGATCTGAAATACGAATTTCAACTCTGGTATCGAAAATCTGAATCTGACAAATTCGTATAAAGGCTTAGAATTGAAAGTAGGTTGTCAGCTCTTTGTTACAACATGTGATTTATTGAAATTTTGGATATCAATCTGATCTTGAAATCGGTTTACAGGATTTCGATTTAAGGTCTTGGCAATTGATTCTGCTGTATGTTCTACTCTCGTTCAGCTTTAGATTAGTTTCCGATCCAGGCTATTCAAAAAACCAACTTCTCCACAGTTTGTGCAACATAAATTCGGGACGCGGATCCTGAAATGTTTCACTCTTCTAAATCATGATTCCTCACATTTCCCGGGATACGTGCTCGTTTACCAACGCAAACCAATCATCATCATCGTCACAACCTCTCCCCCGAAACTTCTTCCTCGTTCCTCGTGACTCTTCGATGAAGCTCAATCAAGATTTACACACGATTAAGCATCCTTTCCTCCACTCTTCCTGGCTTCTTCCGGTCAGAAGAGGCATCCAAAAATCTTCCCGGAAAAGGCTTCGATTCGATGCGTATGCGTGGGAGTGTTCTTTTTCTGGGAAAATACCGGGAAAAAAGCAGGAGGAGGGCTCTGTGGCCGCTCAAAATCGTTAATCGGCTTAGCACAATTCTTTACGACCGGAACTGGTTTCGTTCGGCGTTTTTAAGCATGCAGATGATCAAATTTTTCTGCCCGTGGGGATTACTTCTGTCCCTCCTTTTTTCATCCCTCTTTTGCTGGAAACGTGTTTTTCCATTGATTTCCACGTGTGATAAAATGGTGGAGCCCACCCTGCCCCAAAAAAAATCCAAAAACCGAACGCTCTACTGTCAGAACATCTTCGGGGGATGTATGATGAGAGGAAGAAAATGCCGTTAGCCGGATAATAATTTCCGATTATGTGTTTTACATGCCCTCCGGGAGGACCGAAAAAGGTTTCTCCCCGGGTGAGGAATTTATTATGGAAAGTTGCCAGGCTATTTATTACTAAAGAGAGGGTTGTGTGTGGGGGGGAGGGATGAGTTTTGCAAAAAAACAAGAACTGGGACACGTTTGGAGCCGCCCCTTCCGGAATAGGTTATAAATTTTACTTTTCACAAATTCGTACGTTTCCTTTCGGGTATCATCAATCATTAAGCTCGCTCCACGGTCGAGGCGCCATTTTTGCTTTGTTTCGGATGGGAAGCAATTTGTAATCAGCTTTTCCGGTGCCACTACTTAGGCTGTGCCGAATCGAATGAGAATGATAATTTCCCGTTTCAAATCCGAGCTTAGAAACTGTTATGAGCAATGTGTAAAATCATTAACAGGAGAGTGAAAAGACATTAAAGCAAGGTACCAGAAAAAAAGTTAAACTTCTTGTATGAAATAAAAAGTGAAATTTTCATCAGAGCTGCTTTGGTCAATTTTATACAAATAAACAAATTTCTTAACTCATATTTTTTACCAGATTAGATTAGTTGTAAGAATCATGTGAACAAAATTTGAATTACCTCTTCATTATAAACTTTAATTGTTTGTTGTTAAATTTCGTGATTCACGATTTATATCTATTCCACTTCAAAGAAATTGCAGATATCTCTTGACAAAAAAATTCTCGTTAATTCACAATTATTTCCTTCTGTGAAAAATGTTATGCAAATGATATAGTTTTGTTGTATTTTATGGCACTGCAGCAGTTTTTGGTCTTCTCACGACAAAGCTCATCTTATCATAGTTGAATCGATCGTATTCAATCGTAGCTACTTTTCAAATTCTGTATATGAGAGCTTCTCCTTTAATCAAATTACTTGAAAATAGTTTGGTTTTTGCGTATTTTTGTGTGTTTTTCAAAGGCGTCTTCCATTTCAGAGGGAAGTTTTCAGTATTTTCGAACACACTTTAATCAATCAAACTTGAAAGTACATACGTACAAAAAAGCTACATCGTCTTTAGAATGGGGCCAAAACCTAGCATTCTCAACTTTTTTTTACTAAAAATTTAGATTTACACAAAAATATGCTGATAGAAATATTCTTCATGAAACCAATTTCAGCCTCAATTTTATTTTGTGTTTTTTTTATCTTCTAAGTGCTCAACATCAAATTCAAAAACGTTTTGATAAATTACACAAGGCCACGAAATTAACAAAAATTAACAACATGGATCTAAAGATGCAATTTTACTATAAAGTTTTGTTTTTGAACAACTTTTGCAAATATTTTCAAATCATTTTAGAAATTTCTGTTTTATTATGACAAATTTTAAATTAAAACACAAGGTTTAAAAATAAATGTAAAAATCAATTTACCTCTAGATTGCAAGTAATTTTGAATTCTGCGGAAAAGTTATAGAGGTTTGAAATATACATATGTACTTTTCAACATTTTTAATGAAGTTTTAAACCAAATTGAATTTTAAATATTTGAAAAAGCTAAAATCTAATTGTTTTGCAGGTTTGAAAAAAATTTGGTTAATTTTTTTAAAAACTTCATTCGGAAATGTCAGAAATACTTGTAATGAATCATTCCAGATTTTTGAAGGCCGTAGAATTTAACTTTTATTTATTTATTTATTTATTTTTAATCCATCGAACGACTAGTCTAAATGGATGGGATGGGAAAAGCACAAGGCATAAAAACCTATCGATGAATGTAGCAAATACAATACATGAACGATACAATAGTTTGTCATGATATTTTAAACTAGTTTTAGGGATTTTACATAACACATTAAATATAGTGGATCAGAAAATAAAAGTAACGATAAGATCTAACATCAAGTACTACAATAAAACGATATCATCTTAACATTGAAGCTCGTAAGCGGTTCACAAACAGATCTGGGGTTAGATCATGCATCATAATCTTTGGAATATTATTCCTTTATCCTTTATTATTCAGAATTAGATTCTTTTTCTTTAACCGTAGATTTCTTACTTCATCAAGGTGATAGATAAAGTTTGACAAAAGATGTGAGTTCAGGACGCTTAAATCTACCAAATCAATAATTCAATCATAGGCATCAAAATGCAGTTCCTTTAATTTATCAATTGAATTCCTTTTTCAAATCTTTTTAAAATGATTGGACGAGTTTAATGTAAAACGTTCTTCTAAAGTAAAAAAAACCAAATTTATCTTCTTCATATTTTATTTTAATTTTCATAAACAATTACCAAATATTAAAGTCAAACTATTTAATTTTTACGAAATATTTTTCTTAAGTTTGTCTTCGTTTTTCAAATCTTAATTACAATGTTCTGAAAACATAATCTTCTGCCTTTGAAACTACACTTTTAATAAGAAAAAACATAGTTTTCACCTTCAATCCTTTCCAGGACCCAATTTTCCACTTGATACCGACAAAATATTTAGATCTTGAAATTTTAAACTTTAAAACGAAAATTTATAAAAGCTTCTCTAATTTTCATTATATTCGATACTGTTTTTTAATCGATCATGATTTTTGATTTATCTTATCTATAAGTGATTTTAAAGTTGAATTTTAATGCACAATTTTAACTAAATTTGTATTATCTTTGTGCTTTGAATAATTACAGTTATTATTTTGAACCTCAGAACTTTTTTTGCCTTTTATTTTAATCACTGGACGAATTTTGATACAGAAAAGAATTATGCTTTGACTTTAATTACTGGCAGTCTTGAAAAAAAAAAAATGAAATAGTTTCTTTTTTTTATCAAATAAAATTTTGTTATCAACTATTGAAGTTCGGAATGTTTCTTTCTGTAAATTTATTTTTCGGCATATCGGTGAAAAGTAGTTCTGAAATTGATAAAGATGGATAGAGAAGTGAGAAGAAAATTTACAGATGTTGAAAAGAGCGAAAGAGCATTTTTGCGAGGAAACTTATTAACGTACACTATACTTTACCCTGCAACATTTCATTATTTAGGAGAAGTAGTACCGGGATAGAGGTGGCACTACCTTCACCTATACAATGAAATCTGGTTGGTCCGAAGTCTACATGTGGTGAACACGTATACTCCGGACGGGCCGGAGTATTTTTAATCGTGATATTTTTTTCAAAATTCAAGATACTACAGATACTACAGTGTATTGCCTCCCAAAAATACACAAAAACCCGATTGCGATGAGGCCTATTTCTTCGAATATTTGCACTCCAACTGAAAAAATGGCAGCATGGCTGGTCGAGGAAATGAGAAAATACCCGATCAAACACGGAAAAAGTGTCAAAAATTCGGTGGAGCTAGTGGAAAAATTGGAAAATTTCAAAGTGCGTCGAGGTGAGATTTTGGTTTCGTTTGACGTCTCCGCACTTTTTCCTAGCGTCCCCATTCCTGACGCCTTACGCAGCCTTCGGAGACATTTGGAAAAACGCAGAGCACCACCAAATTGTATAGAAGCGTACGTGACCATAGCTGAGGTATGTATGAACCAAAACTATTTCATATTCCGGGGGAGATTCTTCAAACAAACCTTTGGCCTCAGTATGGGAAGCAAACTTTCCCCTTTGCTCGCTGAGCTGTTCATGAGCGATTTTGAAGGCGATCTCGAAAAAAGGGAAAAACTTTTCCCCCGAGTTTGGTGGCGCTACGTCGACGATATCTTCGCCACAGTTAAAGAACGATATCTCCCACAAACTCTTGAGCTCTTGAATAGCCAACACAGCTCGATCAAATTCACCGTCGAAAAAGAAGTGGATGGAAAACTCCCTTTTCTCGACCTGCTCATCTCCAGAAAAGATGATAGCACGGTGAAATTTGGAATCTACCGAAAACCGACATCAACCGATCGCTACATAACGGTAGATTCAAATCATTTTGGTGCACAAAAACAAGCCGCGTTTCATTCAATGGCACACCGTTTGTTCAACATACCGATGGAAAACAGTGAGTTTGAAAGCGAAAAAGAAAGGATTTTATTGGCGGCCAATCTGAACGGTTATGACGAAAAATTCGTGTATAAAATCCTACGCAAACACGAAAGAAAAAGGTTCCGAAGTAATGCCACCACTTTCAAACCAGAAAAGGAAGAATCCCAAAGGGTCAGTTTGCCGTTCCACCCACCACTGACCAATGGCATTCGGAAGATCCTCTCCAACCACGGTTTGAAAGTGGCTTACAAAAGTTCCAACACCCTAAAAGATTGTTTGGTTTCACTAAAGGATAAGGTGCCTCCGGAGGAAAGATCTGGTATCTACGAGATACCTTGCGAGGCCTGCCCGGCGGTCTATATTGGCCAAACAAGGCGCAAATTTAAAACACGGATAAAGGAGCATAAAAACGCCGTAGAAAACAACAGATCCAACGAATCCAGTGTAGCCGCCCATGCATCAGAATTCAACCATTCCATAGATTGGGAAAAGGTGAAATTCAAAAAATGTGTTCGAAAAGCGTCACATTTAAATGCCTGGGAATCGATGTACATCACGACTTCAGAGAGGCCTTTAATGAACGAGGATGACGCGCCTATCATTTCGCCGCTTTTCAACTTGGCAAACAAAAATGTATAAAAACCAACCCCTCTTCGACAAATACTACGTGATAGTATGATGCTGTGTTAGTGTTTTTCTTCTGCGGAATCAGTCGGACATCGTCCTGTAGATGGGCAACATCGAGCCCGAAACCGGTCGACAAAAAGGTAATTTTAGTTCCTTTTTTTCCGTTAGTAAGAACGTTAAGTGTCGTGTCCTGTAATACGTCGTGTGTTATTTGTGTATACTACAGTGGATTTTTTAATCAATCCTTCCATTGAAAATGAAGAAAAGAAGTGTTAAATAAAATGAATAATAAATAACAATCATTATAATTTTCCTAACAATTTTTATTCATGATTATTTTTTGGTGATCTGACATTTATTTAAAAATCGGATTTTTTTTTAAATCTGATGTTATATTTTATGTATCCTATATCTGTGCAATAATTGTTATGTCCGAAGCTTTATTCGAAATTTGATTTGCATGACTAACCGGAAAAAGAATTGATTTGGAACATTCATTTTGATTCGTTTTATTATTTTATTATAATTTATTATTTTTATTTTTTATTATTATTTTATTATAATTTATTATAATATATATTTCGAAAATGGTTTCGAAATCAATTTACGTATTTCTTGTGTAGTTTTGGTATTGTTATTATTTTCGGCTAAATTTGATTTTCAACTTAATGTAAGGACTAAGGATTCGACATTGATTTTCATTTTTTTTTTAATCTTTTTTTTTTTACCTTAAAAAAGTTTTATAAATAGAGAGAACCAACAAACCTACAAACAATACCGACTGACACCATTTAAATTTCTTTTAAATAGTATCATAATTGAATAAAAACCGTGCGAACGAGAGAAATTTTAGGGGTTTAAACCTCCCTATTTCTCATGAAGATTTTTTTCGAATCAAATTTTCAGTTAGATTCAACTACTTACCAGATTTTCATGATAAATTTTGAATTGCAATTAAATTTTACTATAGCAGCCTGAACATTTTTTTTTTAATTTTTCGTTCTGCGAAGCATAAAATTCCAGATTTAAAAGGTGTTGAAAGATTATACATTGAATTCTAGGAATACATTTTTTAACAAAATACAATGTTTTTATTTGTATTTTTTTCTAAAATTTCAAAATAATGTTTTTTCCATCTTTCAACTCAGAATTCATTTTCAAATTTACTTACCGAATTCCCAAGTCCCAATATTTTGATTTTTTTTATGTACCTACTTGAATAGTTTTTTATTGCTCTTTCAATTCCATATCATTGTGTTCTGAAAGCACAATTTTCTTTGAAGACTTTAAATCTTGAAATTTGATAAAACATGTATTGTTTGAATCATTTGTCCTTTCCAGGTCCTAATATGTCAATTGATGGTGAAAAAGTATTCAGAGCTTGGAATTTTGAATTAGAGATACTTAGCTTCAAAATATAAAAATACTTTTTACTTATGTCTAATGTTTAAAATATTCTTTTATTATTTTTATTAATTTTACGAAATTGCGATACAAGATTCGAAGTAATAACATCAATCTGTAATATTTACAAAATTAGTAATTTATTCTTTCATAGGTATAATTAACTGCACATTATTTTTTATTCTTTTAATGAAATTCCCAATTGTAGTAGTAATTCAATCTTTTCTAAATTAAGCTCCCACATTTACCCGGACTCTTCCGACTTTTTGACACAATATTAACGAAAAGTCCGGTATGGCCCGGTTGCCTAAATTTCGTTGAAAAAGCCCAGATTCATTCACTTTACTTGCCAAACCTGACAAAAACCTAAAATTGAATTACGAATTTCGCTTTTTCAAAACGAACCTTTTTTTAGCAAGCTGTAACTAAATAACCATAAACGGTTTTTGGAAGCCGAAAACACGACTAAAAATTTGCTATGTATTTTAATAAAAACAAAATGTTTCAACAGTTTTTTTCTCGACTTTTTTTTTAATTTGGTGGTTTTGACCAATTTCTAAAATACAATGCTTGCAATTTGCCAGATTTTAAGACAAGATTTCCAGGTAAGCTCAGTCCGAATACACTTCGAGATTATAAATCAACCCTTCATGTGAAATGAGGAAATGAAACTGATATGAAATATTATTGATTAACAGTTTTTTCACTATGAACTGAGAATCCGAGCTCTAAATATCATTTTTCATAGTTAATTTCCGATAAATTCTTAAACCAACTTTCGGATTTTGATGTTAATTTACAATCTAAATGCCTTTTTTAAATTATTAATCGTGCATCTCATTTTATATTTTGATTCAAAACTTTTCTGGAGATTGTTCAAGCGAATGCGAACATGCGAATGTAATTTCTTTGCCCTGATTGTTCTGTACTTAATTTTAAACTCTTGAATCATTCGAATTTTAATTTTTCATTATGATCAAAAGCATTTATTTCTTGGGGTGCCTGAAATGTGGAAACAAAGCCTTAAGATAACGTTTTTAGCAAATTTCTAACTCAGGATCAGAAACGTTATTTGAATAATAAATCAATGACTTACTGCATTGATTTCACATTTGAATTCTGTAGGGGAGAATGAGGATACTTGATCCCTGGGGATATTTGATTCCTTAGCTATATCTCAAAACCGGAAAGACTTACATGGATCAAATGTACTAGAAAAATATGCTTAATAAAGCAAAACAACTATGCTTTAAGCTCAAAAAATTATCACCCTAATGTTTTGAGATATTGGACTTTGTTTGAAAAATTTCACAAAGTGGGACTTGAAGATCATTTTTTATTTCTTTAAATTGTTTCTGACGTGAAAAAATAAAAATAAAAATATATATTGCAACACGTTAAAGTGTAATATGAACTTAATATAACATATTTTAAAAACAATGGTAAACTCTCAACATTTTTCAGATAAAGTTTTCTAAAATTTTCATTATGGATTCAATTGATTCCTAGAGTTCAAAAAGGTTTTTTTTTCTTTTAAATTGATGTAATTGATCATGACTAATTACAAGATTACGATTATTTATTGAATAACTGATATTTATACAATAATTGTCTGGCAAAAAGGGCAGGCAAGTTGATTTTCTCTAATATTCATAAAAATTGCGCCTTAAGGTATGCAATGACTAAAGAGTTGAGCCATAGTTTTGGAATTTTCTTCTTCTGACATTTATAAATTGTGAAATGAGAAAAAACATGATCAAAATAGTCAATTGACAATCTTTTTTGAAATTTTGTTTGTTTTTTTCCAAGGATAAGGGCTCCCGGAATGAAAGATCAAGTCTCCTTCAATAAAGGATCAAGTTTCCCTTAACTTTTGAAATATCGCATTTTTTTACTTCCACGAAAATGCTTCTATTTCATCTACAGGTTCATGTATCGTTCTTACTTTTAGAACATATAAACTTGAAATCAAAAGCTAGCAGAAAATGCACGATACAGTGAATTGCAAAATTACTCCAAAAAGATAAGATAAAAATAAGAAAAAGGGATAAAGTATCTCCATTCTCTACTACTTATTAAATTTGTTCATGGATATTTAGTTTTAAACTTCCTAATTTTTTCTTAAATTCTTTATGAAATTTTAATTTCATCACTACAATCAATTGTTTTATCGAATTTGTTTGATGATAATAAGTAGGAAAATGGTGTTGGAAACTAATTTCCTGATTTTTTGTGCATTTTAGGAAGCATTGTTATCTCTCGCTAAATTTGAATTTAGAAACTCCTCTCCCCTCCCCCAGGAGGAGCGGGTCCTTCCCATAACCTGAATTGAATAATCTGAAAATTTGAAAAATTTGACAAAAATAAAATAACAGTATATTATATGTAACGTTGTTGAAAATTATTGAAAATTCAAAATTTTTGAATTTCATTAAATTTTTCACAAACATATTTGAAATTCAGTGTTTAGTTCTTTACTTTGGCTCCTTTATAAATATTATATTGGTCGAACTCAATTCATTTTTTTTGGTTCATTCTGAAACATTCAGATAAAAATATTCTGAATACAAGATTTTCAAAGTTTAATTCTAACGTATCTTTGGTTGATAAAAATGTTATTTTATTTTTTTATAATCCACAAAATCCTAATAAAGTAATTAACTCCATTTGAATTTATATACTCCAAACTTAAATAATCTGTAAATGATCCCCTACATTTTATAGAAGAGGGCTTTCCTAAAAATTCCACCTTAAATATGAAATAATTCGAAGGATTTAAAAAAAATGATTCACAAGCATGATTTAACACAAGAAGTTGATTTATTTTGAGGAATGACCCCAATCGCTTGTGAAACGGGGAGCTTCTATACTAAATCTATAGAGCTTACAACAAATCTAATAAAATTTTCATGTGTCATTCGTGAAATTTGGCACATGTAAAAGTGCGGTGGACACCCATACAAAATCGACGTAAAATTCGATTCAACTCGATTCAACTCAAATTATGTAAATTGGATTATCCGTATAGTAATTAACTGCTCTTCCAACTTGAAAGAGGGAAGGCTCCAATAAAAAATCAACAATGTACAACGAAATTATTTCGTTAAAATTGTTCGCAAACTCAAACAATTATGAAGTGATTCTTCTTCTCCAATTATGAAGTAGTTTTTGGAAAATTTTCAACATACCGAATTTTTGACCCTCGAAAGTGTGATCAATCAATGTGAATTTTTATACATTTTAAACAATTTTCATCGAATTAAGAACCAAAACGAGATCTTCATGTTTCTTTAATACATTTTAATTGAAGTGGCTCTTACACAAAATGCAATAGACTCCCATTCATTATCAATGATAAATACGTCAAAAATAGAACAAATTTTAAACATTTCTTGCCAAATTTGTTACATTATTGAACTTTCACTTTCAGAAACTCAATATGGGATGAGGAACATTCAGAATCTATTCAAATAAGAAATAACTTCCATTTTTTTTCAACTGATCTTCATGAGAGCACACAAGCATCTCTAAATATTCCAACTAACCAAAAGTTCCATATAACAGGCTCTTAAAAGCTTTAGCGTTTTTTAAACGAATGATTAGCCTTCTACTCACCTTGAAATTGAAGTTCTTATCAATATTTTCAAAGTCCATAGTCGAAGTAAAAAACAAAAAAAAACCGTAAGAAGTTCTGCATGGAGTCAACAAGTTCGTAACAAAGCACGATGGACCAAATTGATGCCCGGATTTTATAAGGTACTTGGAACGCAAAAAAAAAAGTTCTATGCTTCTTTTTTTTACCTGTTTTGTGCCATGAATAACTCTTTTTTTTTCTAAATTCGAACAATTTTCGACTGATGTTCATAACCAGCTGAAGGTTCATTCCTTCTTTCAAAGGAGCTTCGACAAAATCAGTGAAAATCCAACGGAATTTAAATAATTGTTAAGTGATATTTATAACATTTGGTTTCATTCGTGATTTTGCCTTAACGAGATGATTTGATATGATCAATGACCAACACAGTTTATAATTGTAAGAGAGGTTTCATAGAAAATAAATTCAAAACATGACAAAGACATTAAAAAACATAAATTTTGAGATAATAAGATGATTTTTTACCTTTTAAAATTTCTCGTTTTCAACCAGTGAAGTTCAAATAAAATCGATGTATAATACGACACAACGTAAACATTTCGAGATTTCGATCCTTTTTTAAACACATGCATTTTTTTTGACTTAACTAGATGTATAGATGATTTATGAAATTGATCAACCTTTCGCACTTATAGGAGGGAACTTACATACAAAAGA
This sequence comes from Uranotaenia lowii, assembly GCF_029784155.1. Taxonomy (NCBI): domain Eukaryota; kingdom Metazoa; phylum Arthropoda; class Insecta; order Diptera; family Culicidae; genus Uranotaenia; species Uranotaenia lowii. The sequence goes on along the minus strand of NC_073692.1, from coordinate 218,472,454 downwards.
AATTGTATACGGTTAAAGGCAATTATCTTCAAAACTTTCGAAAAAAAACTATGGGGTATTCAAATTTCGTCGATAGTGAGTTGTAACGAGACTATTTGAAGAACTTTATCATTTGAAAATCACGAATGACAACCATACTGATTAGTTTTACAATCTACTCCTAAATTACGGTTTTCTACAGAAAAATGCAGTTAAAATATCTTAAAAGACTTCGTTCTACGAATTTGACAAGGTTTACGAATCTTTGTTGGAAGAATTTACTTGCGAGTTTTTTTTTGAAATTCAACTCATGAAATTAAACAAACCTCCCTCCACCTTCACTCAGCAATTCATTTGTTCGAAATTGTTGTTGATTAGTAAAAATCATCAGTAAACTTAGTCTTGCTCTTCAAAATGTAGAAAATTCCGTTAAGAAGTTTTTTGCGAGCATCCAGGAAACTTGATAACAACCAGTGTGAAAAGGAATTTTATTTTTAAAGGAAAACTTTTCATAAAAGGATTCAAATTGAGTTTTGTCTATAAAAATGATAAGACATAGACTGTAGGCGTAAATACTGTTAAAAGTCCTTCTTGGAATCGGAATGCAAAACCAAAATAACTTACTTCAATTCTCGGAAGAGCAGAAAGATTCAAAGCAGATTATTCCATCTAAAAAATATCAATAAATCTCCCACTCTTAGGATAGAACTCTCCGGGTGACATTTCGTCTTAATAATAAGATGCCTTAACGGCGCCCCAGCATGATTGGAAAGTAAACCCGAAAAGCATCAGCTTTGGAGAAATCCACCAACCCTCACTCATCGAAGCAATAATATTCGGGTACCGAAGCTGTCCAATTTATACTTATATCGAACCTTAAATCAGTGTCGAACCCATAAATACCGCAGAGCTTTGGTTGAGGCCCCTCAACAACAAACATAAATATCCGCCTTTGCTCCAGAAAGATACCAACGACGTCTATAAATTCCTGGCCCATAAATAAATATGTCACACATGTGTCACAAACAGAGAGAGAGACGAAAACGCAAAACCCTTGGATCTTAACCTACCGACTACGTATCCATTCATTGATTTGCCTTCGGCTGGGATTGAGATTTTCTTCTTTTTTTTCTCAATGGGGAAAGGGGGGATGAATCAGTGTGTTTGACTTACCTCGCCCCAATCAGAAGGCTATTGGTGGCGGCATCTCGGAGCACCAGTTTGAAGTAGTCGATTGTCGATTCGTTGCCCTGGAATTTCAGGTACTCCTCGTCGGCTGCAAATATGGGAAAAGAGAAACAAGTGATGGATTAGTTGGGTTCTTGATTATAGATATTTGTAAGAAATTTGATAAAATTACGTAAAGATGCAGTTCAGTAGGTTTAAAACCGATGGCGGTGTCAAGCGTTAATAATGACTGCAATGATAAATTATCTTCCCAGGGATGCTAATCCCTGCTTCAATGGACAGAAATTAAACCGCTGGATCTCGGAGCGATAAACATCATTGACATCATCCAAAGAGCGAGGGCAAAGCGCAACATTTGTCAGTCAAAAGCTTTGCGTTTCGTGCAGCAACTGAATATCTGCAGCCACCCGATTGCATGCATCCAGCAATGGCGAATCGATTACCGCTCCATGATCCGTTTAATTCCGAATGAAATTAATCAACTTCCAGATCATCGCCGTCAGCTTGATTTACAATTCAATTTGCAATATTGATGACTCACTGCCGTATATTTCTTATCGCTATCGCCAGTTCACCCTTCGTGATTTCTTCAGACGTTTTGTTCAAAGGGGGCGCGTTTGAGAAAATGGTGAGAAGAAAAAAAGGAATCATCGGTTCGACCCCTTCGGGTTCGAATTCAGCTTCCAGCTTAGTGAAAAATATTCCTCCGCACCATCTCCATAAGTCTCATCCCAAAAAAAGCTGTTTAATATCGGCAGTTTAGCCATTTCCCAACATAAACCCACTTCATCCTTTGGGTTTCATCCATATTTTCATCCACGCGTGGTACTTTTCGGGTAAACAAATAGCAGGAACACACACCCACAATTTTACTGTCTGGAAGATTTTTCCTCTAACATGCTTATGTATATATGTACATGGAGACGTCGCAATGCGTTTTTTGCCGTCAGCTGGCCGGATATTTGTTTTCCTGGCTTTTTATTTTTTCCGTATTACAATCTGTTTCAAGACTTTCTTTACTAACCATAATGAGGGTTTGTATGAGTTGCCTGTCCTTGGAACCTACATATATGAATAAAACAAATCGATTTGGGGTCAATTTGTGAATCAACACTCAAATTTGACTCTAAAAAAAATAACAGCGTTAGTAAGGTTTGACACCCTTCAATGCTTTCACGATTGGATATCGGTTACTATTGCCTCAGTTCATACTGCAAGCAATTGAAAACCATAAACAGGAATTACGCAAGAATAAAATTATTTAGGTCGTATTAATTGAAGGGTTGTGACATTTAATCCAGAAGCAGGTTGGATTTAGTTGACAAAACCAACTCGTATACCAATATACTGTGAGCAGGGCCAGATGAAGCTCGTAGTAAATTTTCTCCGGGGGCATCTATGAATTTATTTATTTTTTTCACATACCATCCCAGAGAAAACATAATATTTTAAACACAGAAAAGAACTGGAAATAAGTTCAGAATTTTGCCTTCTTATTTCCATTATTGCTGCGTAGAAGGCAATTTCAGGTTTATATCTTCAAACAATAATTGTTGATACATCACGAGCAAACATTGTAGAAGAGTTAATGAACTTATCGAAAATGAAAACTCTGATTAGAGATTTCAACAGCAGAATTTAATTCGGGTTATATTTAATAACTCTATGGTTGACTGAAATCAGCTAGATTAGAAAAATTTCAAGAAAGATGTTAAAATATTTTTCATTTAACCAATGGTCTTTTGGTATGTCTTTCAATGAAAGCAAAATACTTATTGCTCGCATGAACAACTGGAAACTAACATAACGATCTCTGATTAAGAATCCAAAATCAAAAAAATATATCTATAGAAATAAATTCAAATTCCATGGAGATACAGATATACAATTACAAAGGTCAAATTCAAAACCTTAAATCAGACTTTATTCAGAACCATAATTCTCTTATTAAAATTATATTTTCAAATCAAAATTAGAGAAAAAATTGCATCTACAAAATTGTGAATCTTGAGATGCTAGGAACCCCTCGTATATATTTTTTATTCAATATATCAGTGAACTTAATGTTTTACTCAGAGAAACAGCATTTTTAGTGCCTATGTTTGAATATCTGATTTTGAGATATTTTTGTCAAAATGCTAAAATTTCTCAATTGAATTTTTACCTATTTTTAAAAAATCTGGAAACAGTGTGTTATTTGCTTGCAAATCGGAAAAATGTAAATTATGTTGGCTATTTATTGTGGGGTACACATTCTTAATATCCCGGTCCGGTATTTTGGGCAGGCCCGGCTCATCAAAGAAAAGTGGACAAGTGAAGCAAACTACGGTCTGGCTCTCAACTCAAATTGAGCTCAATTTTTTTAGCTAGGTTTATCTAAATTGTTTTTTTTTTAACGATTTGAACGCAACTGACGTGTTTCGATAAAGAAAAACAAATACATTTTTATGTTTTTTTTTCATTTTCTTCAGTTTTTTTTCCTTCGAAAAATCACTGGATTCTGCTTAGATTTCTTTGAATTTTGTGTTTAAAAAATCGTCTCAAATCTTAGAATATAAGTGGAAAATCGTTTGATAAAAAATCGTATAGTTCAAATGGGACATTTTCGAAACATATAATGATACATTCTACACCAACATGTTCATATGTATATTATCATGTCATAGAATATTTTCAAACACTTGGCTTTCATATTGGCTGAGAAAAAGGATGCTCGAATTCTAATTGAACGTCCGTCTTTTGAGAGAACTTTGAAATACGAAGGAATCCTTTCTCATCTTAAATCAGACAAAAATAAGCCAGATTTGCATTGGGTCTGGGCCATAGGAAGAACTGCCAAATGAGGGGGGGGGGGGGGTGGGTAATCAGTCTATCTAATCTGAACATGAAGATTTTATTCAACCGACGTTTCGGTGCTTGTTGGCACCATCCTCTGGGAAACTGGGATTTAAATATAATTATAAATATTAATTTGTAAGAATTTGGTGTTATAATTAATAGTGTCTAGTGTGCAGGGCCGGATTAAGCCTTCGGGGGGCCCGGGGCAAATTTTTCGGGAGGCTTCTGTGAATTTTTTTTTCATATGCCAACCCAGAAACGAGTTCAGTTTATTTCCCGATTATCCGATTTTATACGGGCATGATCAAATATTCAGTTTCGAAATTTAGGAAAGTTGCGGTCCGGCCAAATAAGCTGAAAATATGAGAAGAAAATCCAGTTTCTGCCAGATTTATTCAAATTACTTGCAAAACTAAACAAGTTGAGTTATTAAAATTATTTTTGTCAAACGGAAATCTGGCAAGCTAAGTATATTGCATTGTAAACAATTATGTGGTGTCTTCAAACAATAATCGTTTATACATCACGTGCAAATATTGCATAGAAGTTAAACTTTCTTAAAATTCTGGTAGAAGCTAAAATTCATTCAAATTTATTTAATAACAATCATTTAAGAGAATATAAAAAACATCAAAGACAAACAGTAACATGTTTTTCTTTTCATGATTAATTGCGGATGATCGAAAGCAGATTAGAAAGCATCATGATAATAGGGAAATGACATTCAGAACTTAGAATTAGAAATAAAAACTAGAAAAAATAATGGAAAAAAAATTAAATCCACAGAGATACAGCTATAAGAGTTCAAGAGATTTGAAGAATTGAAACCTAAAATCGGATTTCATTCAGAACCATAATTCTGCGCCTCAAATCAAAGAATTGAGAAATAAATAACAAATGCATTTTTAATTCAAAATTCAGAAACGAAGCTACAATCAGGGCCAAAGCAGGAATTGCAAAATTTATAATTTAAATCCAAATGTTTTATTTCAATTTTATATCTTGAAATCTTGATCTTTATATCTCAAAAAAAAAAAAGTTTTCATGCATGCAATTTGTTTTAAATTGAAAAAATATTGCGGATGATTATCAATTTGGTATAAAGAATAAGATTCTCATCAGATAAAATATTCAATAAATAACAGAAAATTTTGTGGAATTCTTCTTCTATATATGGCAGAATGTTCAAAACACAGAATCATAAATCTGGAAGAAGATAAGATTTAAATCATATTCATATTTAGAGAATAACTTAATGAAAGTCGAAATTCAACTATGAGTATGTTTTTATAATAAAAATAATTTGAAATTGATCTTCAAGAAAATAACATGCTGGTTTCCGATATTTGCTTGAGTAGAGCATTATTTTAAAATAAAAGTGCTAATAATAATTTAGCATTTTTCATACTAATACTTTTGCTTGCTTATAAAGTGAGTATTATTGACTGTTCGATTTTATTTTTATTGTAGTCCTCGTTAGCAGTCGTTAAAATCATAACTTTTCTTAAATGTTAAAAAAATATTTCATATTCAAAAAATAATGATTGATTCGCTAGTAGCTCCTGGAATATTTTCTTGATTTTTAAAAGTTTTCACCGAGTGAAGCAAACTATGATCTGGCTCAAACAAAACTCAAATCGGTCTCAATTTTCTTCAGCTATCTTTTTTTTGGGAAATTTAAAAACAATTCGAATGTTGTTGACAAGTATCGATAAAAAAAATGAAAATTAAAGATGTTTGGTTTTGGTCACTTTGTTCTTGATGTTTTTTTTTGAATAATTTGATTTGTTCGTTTTTTTGTTTAAAAAAGATCAAAACCAAATGCCCAGATTTTGCTCGGTTTTGAAAAATTTGTTCTGATTCACCCAATCAATATAAATATGGACAAAATTCTGCCCGGGGCAATTGCCCCTTTTGCCCCCCTTTAATCCGGCCTTGCTAGTGTGGAATAAGTTGTAGTTAACAATTAAAACCAGAGGCTTTTGGAGAGGAAAATTCTGTCTAATGTAACTTAGGTCTTCACGACTTCTAGGCATTTATTCATGTTGGTAGGAACTTTCCTCAAATGAAGCGCGTTTGATGTGTCCATCCAAATTTGGGGAGTGAGGAATATTTCTATTAATTATTATTTATTATATTTGCTTCAGGGGTGAAATATACCGATCCGTATGAAAATTGACCACCAGATCAATCGAAAAAAGTAGAACACGACAGTAAGCTGCTTTCTCTTCAAATTTAACAAAAATCGCTTTGAGCGCTCAAGTCGCAGTGCATAAATTCTTTCTGTTATCAAATGGCACTTGGCTCTTGCCCTTGATGCTACATTTAAGACATCTTCGACCAATCTTTACATAGAGGAATCAGAGATATTAGCTTCATTAGCCAGCCTCTGGGTGAAACTTACTGAATTCACTTTCGTTTTGACCTATTTTACTACTTTTACAGTACGTACAGTTTGGATTGAATTTACCTAACATTTTTTGCAAAGAATCTAAAAAAAAAGGATTTATTGGTTCTATTTTTATGCTAAAATTTCAAAAAAAAATTTTTTAACGAAAGTATTGAAAACTTGGCAATCAATAATTATAGCGGAGACATAAAGTTTTTAAAATGATCAAAGAAGATAGCATTTACGAATGCTACCAATACGATCGATATACGACTAGAATATTGACTATGTATGTATGCAATAGAGATGCACCGAATATTCGGCCGGCCGAATATTCGGCGCAGAACACCGGACAAAAACCGTTAAGCTGAATATTCGGCTCACCGAATAGAGCTATTTTGAAAATTTATCAAATAACAGATTTGTTGAAATTTTCAAATGATTTTGGATAAAAGATAAAATATCTAAAAGAAATGTTGAAAAAGCTACACTATCATCAAAAACATAGGGTTTCAGTAAAATATCTAAGGTAAATCTGTGTATCCTACACTGTAGATTACTGATAAGTATCGCTTTTTACTTAAATTATCGTTAATTCCAGATTTTCTTGATATTTCAAGTCTTGCCCACAAATTCAATAAATAATTCGATATACATAAGTCAAATCTGGCCGGGATGTTGATATTGTTTGAAACTTCCCGAGTTTTCCCGGGTTATTCAGATTATTTTCTAAATCAAATAAAAAACTTAAATTTCTCATTAACCATTTTTAGACTTTGTGTTCAAAAAGGATCTAATTTTTTTCTAATTAACAAATCTTTTTGTTTAATCCTCAGATACAATTTTAACACTTTAGCTGTGATTCAATGAAAACTTTATCTTTCTAGTAATTTTCTTTTTTTTTTCTCTTGTATGTTTAAGAATAATGCCAAGATTCTCTTTCAGATTTGCCCTTTATTCTGACAAGTTTTTCAACTATTTTGAAGATTTTTTTTTCTCAAATTCGATCATCATCTGAAACAATATCAAACAAGTAATTTCAAATTACTTGGCACCTGTTTAGATGTGTTTTCTCTCAGATTTCACAGGAATCAAATCACTTTGGTGATAAACGCTCTTGAAGTGACAAGTCATCTGATATCATTTCAGTTATTTGTTACATTTTGAAAATCAGTAAGTCCTCTGCTTGAAATAGACCTTGTGCGATCATCTGGTTGAAAATAATCGATTCAAAAACATGAGGGATATAAAAATGGATGAAAAATAAAATAATAGGAATGTTCATCAAAACTCAATGGAATATTCGTTTGGCCGAATAGTTGAAAATGTCACTTTTTGGTACATCTTTAGTATGCAACAAATAGCAATTTACCTAGTTGAGAAATTCAAGCCACTGCCCAAATGTTACATGAGCTTGAAAGATGAAAAAGGTTTAAAACTAAATTTCCTTGTGAGTTTTTAAAGACAAAAAAATCAAGCACGTTCCAAGGAAAATCGAAAGAATTTTTTCATTGCAATTTGGACTGCCGTAAAACCTAGCGACAGCGACGAGAATCATCATTTGTAGAAATAGGTCGAAGAGATTTGACATCTGCAATAACCTATCAAATTGCTGCCTATTTCAAATTTGCAGCCTCATCGAGTGGACTACGTAAATTATAATAATCTTCCATGCTTAATTTCAAAATTCATTCCTTAAAATATCATTAAGATTTCTTTGTGACAGTAGGATTTGATACTTGAAATTAGCAGCTTTTGTAGCGAAGTGAATTATGAAAAGCAGGTTTGACGGTTACAGAATCATAACCTTAAACACTAGGGTGTGCCGAATTGCCATTTTTTCGAATTTTAAAATCCCCGTCGTTAGTTTTGATCAAAAAGGAAAATTTTTAGACTACAGGGTTTTTAAAGTTCGAGAAAAGTTGCAATTAGACACACCCTTTTACACACATTAACTAACTTCGCGCCTTACTAGAAGCATCTTAAATAAATGCAGTTGTAGGGTAGGTTCGGAAAAGCGATACATGAAGCACTGAAATATTGTACGTATAAATACACAAAATAAACATAAACCTTCAAATGATAAACTTTATTATGTAGTTGTACCACTTTTTTACAAATTGGAGTTTCCTATTCGCACTTACAACACTTTGATTGACTTTGTGATCATTTTGAAACAGGCGTATTAAAACATTTTTAAGTAAATTCTGTTTTTGATTCTTTATCATCATTATAAAGTTTTTTTTTTCCTAAACTGTTTCTTATGTTTAATATGTACTAGCTGATATTACCCGGCCTTGCTCGGGTTCACATAAAATATAAATTAATATGAGTCGTTTGAATTTTCAAAATTTTGGGAGCTCTATATTCATCATTATAAGAAATTTGTTAGTCTTTTTAAAAATTTTAGCCAGAGATCACTGTGTTTATCATTTTCACTGCGTTTATTCGTTTCATTTCGTCTCATATTTTTTATTATTATAATGATAAGTTTTTATTCATTTTTCCTATCCCCCATCTAATAAAAATCCCTTAATATTCAAGATCGTTCCCTGTACTATGGTATATTCAAGTTTTATTTTCTTAGAAATTTCTGAATAGACTTTCGAATTTTGTTGATCCATGTAGACCCACTTTTCATTTTTTCAATTGAATGTTTGCTTTTTCGCTTTTTTATTTCATACTCTTTTATGAGTACTTCTTCTTAAATATTGAAAGTTCCACTATTAGTTTTTTGAAGTTATCGAAAACCAATCATCTTAACCGAAGTTACCATAATAATGTTAGAAAAAGGTTTTATTTGAGTTTTATTTCAATGTTTCTATTCTTGGACATAACCATCCCATTAATTAATGTGAAGAGTGATCAATGTTAAAACTTTTAGATATCATTTGTTTGAATTCGCAGAACCAAACGGTTCTACAATAAGTCTTCTCAAAATTGGATGGTAGAATTGAACACATTGATAACGAAAAATACCTGAAAAAATTTAAATTGGCCAATGAATTTTAAATGAAATAAACTAAAAATCTAAGATTTAATTATTTTATCAATTTTCTTATCCCCCGACAGCTATCGAAGCGTTGAAATCGAAGTCTTTAACTTTTAACTCTAAATCTTATTATTTTTTCTTTCTCTATGAGGGATTCTAAAAATAAAAAGAAAAGTTTATTCTAAAAGCTGGAATTTATGGAAATCTGTTCAATAGTTTATCAGCCCTCAGTCCAAATAAATTTTCAGCTGAAGAAGTCAATTCACTGTTCACTATTCAGTTCATTGTATATTCTTGTAGACTCTAGAAGAGCTCCCGGCACTTCTAAAACCACTACAATTCTAGTCAATAAATACTTAACAGGATATTTGTATTTTTAAATCCATAACGTAATTTAACGTTAAAAAAAAAAAAAATTATCATGGCGAAATCCATAACGTAAGCCCATTTTTGCATCTAAAATTCTCATACCTACCAGTAAGTAGAACCACGCGCTTTCAGCTCTGGAATGTACAAAATACACCCGCCAAAATTTCCCTTTTCAAATGTTTAATGCTCAGCAAGCTTTGATTTGCTTTCCAGTCCACGTGAACTCTGCAGGATGGTTGTTTCTAATGCCCGGCCCATGGTGATGGTGAAAACAACCCCGCCAAAAGGAAAATTCGGTTTTGAAAAATGGGTGCCATGACTTTTGGTTTGTGGGGATAAAAACGAAAGTTGTATGGGAGGGTCCTTTTTCTTAGGTGGGAGGGGCTCTGAACTATTACTAAAACCTTACCATGGTTCAACTACATCTCTTTACCAAATTTCAAGCTGATCGGTTAAGCGGTGAGGATTTGTATAAGGTGCATACAAACAAACAAACATATATAGTCCAACTCATCTTTATATATTAGATTCGGTATAAAGATTATAATCTGAAACTGGAACATCAGTAACTAAGTATAATTTTAGTCAGTTATCTTTTAAATCTCTAAATTATTAATTCCAAGTTTTGCAACAACTTTGATAGATTCAATAATTCAATTCCACAAACAATTTCGACTTTTATTGGTCTCATTAAACGATTCCATCTCGAATACATTTCTTCTTCAAAGTGATTACTAAAGAGCCAATCACATGCCTCGGGTTGACGACGACGACGACGAGGGTTCCAGTTCCGGAAAAAGTTAACAACAATAAAGATCCAAGATTATTTAGTCGGAAAATTCACGCCTCACATGAGCCCAACGACCAAACGGACGTTTCTCAAAAGTTCTCAAAACTCTACAGGTTATTCCAGCAGCCATCCATTTGTGACCTCCTTCTACCTCCTGCCGCCAAATTAAATGATATAAATCAGTGGAAGGAAAACGATAAATGGAAAGAACTGCTTGAACGGATTCCATTTTTCGCCTTATTTAACAATTTAATCGTTTTTCTTCCTTCTCGCTTCTTGTCGGCCAACCAAAACACCAGTTAGAGGAGTTCAGATCAGAAACAGCAGCCAAAGGAGGGAAAGGTCGACGACGCATTTGTCGACGTTTCGTTTTTCCGCTTTTCGAGGAAAATAGTCTCGGCGGCGGCGGCAGAAGAAAATCAATTGTGGAAACCTTTTTTGGTGGAAGCTCCGTTTGGTTCTCTTGTCGCTGGCTGGTTTCAATTCCGTTGAAAAATTGCGAATGAAACGAAATACAGAAAGCAACAAAACAAAAAAAAAACAACCAAACGGTGATGCTCGGTCTTCGTCTCATTTCTTATCAGTTACCTTTTGGCAATGACGGCTGTTTAACAAAGAAACTCCCATACAACAATTGATGATATTTAGTTTTCCAAATCAGACGAGGTATTTTTTTAAACCGAAGATTGGAAACAGAATGGGAGAATATCGCTACTGGGTTCCCTGGAGCTTTAATCGATTTTCTTCGGTATTAATTTGATTTCGAATCTGGTGCAGGAATTTTGGGGCGCATTAGCAACCGAATAACAAGCACGGATGAGATAGTGCTCCTCGACGATGCTACATTTTTGGGGTGATCTTCCCCCGGTGGATGAGTGGGAAAACGAAGAAAAGGTGCTCCATTTTTGTTCCCCTATCTCGATTTGGAGCATCCGTCGTCATTTGTGTTGTCTTTCCCAGAGGGGAGCACAAATGCGATCTGGTCTTCTGGGGAACAAATTTCGACATGGGCCGGCGTTTGTTTAATATCCGATATCATCGACAAAGAGTTTGTCTTACTTTTCTATCATGAGATTTTTTTTTAATAACGCGATCAAGGATCTTGTAATTTAATTCATATTACTTTGGAGACATCTATTTTCATATTATCTAGTCCCACTCTGGACAACTATGTAGTTTCTACAAAAGTGAAGGAAAAACACTTGAACCGTCCATACTGGTCACTGCGGTGCACTCGTTAGCTTAGCTTAGCTTAGCTTGATTGACTACTCACATCCACCTTAAATCATTGCACTTGAAATGCAACATTAAAATATTTTAAATCAATAGAACATTATAAGCATCGTCAACCTTTAATTGTATTTTTATCGGTATTAAAAAACGCATTTCAAATTCCATGATCGCAGGCGTGGCTCAGTAGAATGAAGAATTCCACATCGCCAATGGTTGCTACTCCGTGATTGACCGAGGCCATCAATTTTGTCCAGGGGTCAAATGAATGGTATCTGGGATTGACAGCACATTCACAATGAACAAAACTGATGCTCTCTCTTTACACATCAATAACGGCGCCGGCCACGTCCTAGTAGTCAATGGATAGGAGGAAAAAAGAGAAAAAGGATTGAAAGAATAATAATTCATGCTTTAGGACCGAGGTCACCTCTGCATCCTAGCAAAACAATTTTTTGTGTGGATTGGGTTAAAAGGATATAATCAGGAAACACTTTTGACTAGTGTTATGCAATCTGGGTTGAAATCCTATTATCTTAAGCTCCTGTGATTTCGTATTGAAATTATTCAATTCAGATAACTTTTTTTAATAACTACATAATTAAATTTTGAATAGATATCATAAGGGTTACCATTATAACTTGTCGCATACTTAACTCCCTGCTACAAATCAAATAGTTTCAATCAAAACCCGAAACATTTTTTTTTATAAATTTAAGTGAATCATCAAATTTTAGAAGATTTGAGTTTGAAATCACAATGGTTTGATCTTATTCTTTACGTACTAAAACTAACTTTTAATATTATTTTCCGTGAAAAACATACTACTGGCTACTAGCTGTTTTTTCCTGGAGACATCAATCAACATTTATAAATAAAATAAAAATCGTTTTCTGATAAAATAACCTCACTTGTATAATGATTCTCAAAAATGTAGAAAATTAACGAAAACATAAAAGAAACGTTGACTGGATTGACTGAAAATAGAATCATATTAAATGCAGCAGTTTTGTAAAAATCTTGGTCCGTTAATCACATTGGTTATGCTTTCACTCCCAGTGAAGTTATTTCAGTAGGTGAAATCGTACATTCCATATTCTCAAGCACATTGAAACACTTCTACTCGAAACCACAGGAAACTCATTAAAATATACGGAACTCGATTTAAAGCTATCGATCGACGGAAAGGTAAAACCAAACACCTTTTGGCAATATTTCACGAGAAAAATCATTGCAGACTTTAGAAATTACTTTAGAAATTAAAAATATATTCCATTATAGTCCTTCAATATGAAACGGTAAACCGGCAACAGTCGAACTTGCCGCTGTAGGATTACAATTTTCCCAGGTTTTTTGACATGACACGCTCACGCAATCTGGAAAATTGAAATCATTCGAAAATCGCATCAAAATAATCAAAACCCGCGCATAGAAAAAAAGGGAAGTTAATGTACGATGACTGAGAAATGATTTTTTAATTATGAAATATATTAAATTATCCGTCTGTCAATTTCTTCAAAAAATGTTGGACTTTATCAAATCAAATTGTAAAAAAGTTGACATTAATTTACATCGTACGATCCTAGACAAAAAACTTAACAAATTCTACTTATCTTAATTGAGATACGGATCATAAGGCCCCAGCTGAATCCATTATCTCGCGTGCATTTTTATATTTTTTCCGAGGTCATAGAACCGTCTTCACTTGATCGATTGGGAGGAAAAAAGTGGTCTCCGAGGTTTTTTTGATGAAACTCCACTTTAACATCACAGAAAATAATCAAATACTACACTTAAATCACAAACAAACGTATTTTTTCAACAAAAGTTTAAAGTTTTCATTATTGACGAACTTTATTTTCTGCCCATACTGGTCACTGCGGTGCACTCGTTGTACAAGAAGTGAAATATGAGACTGAATAAGCATACAAGCATGGTAAATGAACTATATTGCCATCATAGAATGAATTCTCTAGGGTTACTACGATTCGTACCTTATTACAAGACTTAACAGAGGAGAAGATAAAAAGTGGGGAGGGAGCTCTTTAAAAATTTCAGCATAACTGAAAAACAATTTAAGTAAATAAAAATAATTTTGCGAGAGATGCTTTTTGAGTACCAGAATTTTTTCCCTAATATTTTGGAAACCCTCGTTCTTCAAAGGGGGATGGTGCTCCCACACAATTTTTTACATTACTTGAGAGTTTATCCTGCAAATGGAACCAAATTTGGCTTGGGAGGATATTTAAGTTCGAAGAATGTTTCTATGAACATTTGAAACTACTATCTCCATCCAGTGGGATGATAGGAAGGAAAAAGGGGGGTTCGTTTACAATTTTTCACATAACTTGAGAACTAATCGAGAAAACGGATACAAATTTGGCATGGGAGGGAATTTGTATACGAGAAATGGTTATATGCTTATTTGAGACTCCTTTTTGCTTCAATCGGCGATAAAGTTAAGGAAAAGAGGAGCTTCCATACAATTGTTAGGGCTTGTGATATAGCTCAGTTGGCAAGTCTGTTGTCTCCTGAGCCGATGTCCGCGAGTTCGAGCCCAAGAGTAAACATCGAACACAGTTGTACCGGATAGCTTTTCAATAGCGATCCGCCAACTGCAACGTTGATAAAGTCGCGAATGCCATAAAGATGGTAAAACGACTATAATCGAAACAAAAAAAAAATACAATTGTTCTGCATAGACTAAAAAATTATCTAACAAATGGAGCCAAATATGATATGGAACAACCATGCAATCGAGAAAATGATACAAAGTGTGACATGAGCGTGTACTTTTTTTTTTTTTTTTTTATTGGAATTAAAATTAATATTTACATAAATTTTATAACCTTCCATAAATTGATCACATTTCTTTCACTTGTTCATGATTCAATCACCATTTCAAAAATCATCTAAACTTCGTTCAGCAATACTGAATGAAGCAAGAATGAAATAGTAAGTTCCTAACGATAATGCTCACTTATTTACTTTTTGAACGATACAGTAATTCACTTCTTTTTCGATTATTTTGATCTTGATTTAGCTTCGTTTCCATTTTCGGATTTTTGCACTTGCTTCTCGTTCTTTTCCCTTGTAATTCCAGAAACGATACTGCTTCGGGATTGAAAATTGGTGTTCCTATTTCCGAGCCATTAGATGAGTGACTTTCGCTGTCCTCGTTCCTCTTAGGTTTCCTTCCACGCTTTGGCACTAGTTTCCACTGCTGCGTCGATGGTAGCTCAGGTTCCGTTTCTGGTGAGACGCTGATTTGAGGTTTTCCTGCTGTTTTCTCATTGACCCTCTCAGGTCGCTTTGTTTCTTCTGGAGGAGCTTTTCCGACAACAATTGTTTGCGAAGAGCTTTTGGTTTCCGTGAGTACCACATTGAGTCATCCATTGGTTGATTTTCAGAGTTGCAGAGAAGCGTCTCTACAACTTGAGTTCCTGCTGCTACACTGCTGTATATTTATTTATTTATTAAGTCAAACTATGTAGACTACAATACTTAAAACTACTTAAAACTAATGTAAGCTATTTTGTTGTTCTATGAAGTTGTTTTTGAATGCCTTTTTTAATTGTGTTTTGTTCATCGCTACGTCTATAATTTCACTTTGTAAATTGTATTTGTACATCATTTGATTAATAGGTTGATGTTTTGCATAGTCTTTGTCGTAAAGTTTAATGTAGAACAAATGTTTATTTCTTAATGGACGGGAGGGTGCGTAAAAATTTAGTTTTGAAAGTAATTCAGGACTGTCTATTCTTTGTGTAACAACATCATTTACAAATGCAATTTGGGAAAATTCTCTGCGTTTACTGAGAGGTTCTATATCAATAAGCTTACAACGAGATTCATACGATGGCAGAGGAAAAGTGGTCCAATTTATTTTACGTAGCGCATATAACAAAAATTGTTTTTGAACTGATTCGAGACGTTGCTCGTGAATATTTGAATAAGGATTCCATATGATGCTACAATACTCCAGTATCGAACGAACATAGGATATATAAAGTGATTTTATGGTGTATGGGTCTTGAAAGTGTTTGCTGAAACGTTTTACAAATCCTAGCATGCAATTTGCTTTATTGATGATATTGTTCTGATGTTCTACAAACGTGAGTTTTGAATCCAGTATGACGCCAAGATCCCTTACAATTTTGCATTTTTGTACTGGTTGATTGCCTAATTTTGTTTCAATGATGGGGTAACTTTGCTTTCTGCTAAATGATATAGAGTTGCATTTTTTAACATTCAATTGAAGTAAACTTTTGTTGCACCATTCAAAGAAAACATTGATTTCGTTTTGAAATGTTTCAACATCTTCGGTTGTTTTTATTTTCAGAAATAGTTTAATATCGTCGGCGTATATTAGGTATTCAATCCGTTTTAGAATAAAGGAAATGTCGTTAACGAACAGTATGAAAAGGAGAGGTCCTAAATGAGACCCCTGAGGCACACCAGAGGTCACAGCTACAGATTTAGATAATTCGTTTTGGAAACGAACGATTTGTGTTCGATCAGTTAAATATGATTGTAACCAGGAGAGAAGATTTGGATGAAAGCCATTTTTTTTTAATTTGAAGATTAAAAGGGGTATGTCAATGCGATCAAAGGCTTTGCTAAAGTCGGTATAAATAGCCTCAACATGAAAGCCTTTGCTCATAGAATCGATAACGTATGTAACGAATTCGAGAAGATTTGATGCTGTAGAGCGCCCTTTGAAGAAACCATGTTGTTTACTCGTTATAATATTTTTTACTTGTTGATAAATTTTTTCATTTATTATTGATTCAAAAAGTTTTGGGATGCAAGACAAAATAGCTATTCCTCTATAATTTCGTACATCTGATTTTTTTCCGGACTTGAAAATCGGAATTAAAAAAGATTTTTTCCAAAATTTGGGTACTTTTCTATAATTTAATGACATATTAAAAAGAATCAGAAGAGGCTCTGTCAATTCGGCCGCCAAGTTTTTAAGAAAACATGGGGGAAGTCCATCAGGCCCTGCTCCTTTGGAAGCATCAAGTTTTCTAAGTCCTTCGGAAACATTATTGTAATCAATTTCATTGACCTGAATGTCACACGCTAAATCTGGAATGATTGAAAAGTATTCCCTATCTCGGTCAGCCTCAGTGAAAGAAGTGTACACTTCTTGAAAAAATGTTGCAAATAAGTTAGAAATTTCCAGTGGATTATTTCCAATGCTTCCGTCAAGTGTCAATTGAGTAGGGAAGTTTGAATTCTTCATCTGCTTTTTAGTATAGCCAAAGAACGCTTTTGGGTTTTGTTTAATTTCTTTTTCAATTTTCTGATTGTATTTTTCAAAAGAACTTTTTATACATGAATTAAGCTGGTTGCATAAATTTATATAATTTTGATGATTTGTAACACTTCTATCACTTCTGTAGACTTTATGAGCTTTTTGCTTCCTATTTTGTAAGTTTTTCAAATCCTTGTTATACCAGACAGGGTGTTTAGAGCTGTAGGACCTTCTTTTAAATTTTGAAGGAACATAACTGTTTATTAGATTAATCATTATGTTATAAAAGGTTTCTACTGTTGTATCAACATTTCCTTCATTCTTCAATACACTTGACCACTCTATATTAATTAGTTCTAGTTTCAATAGTTCGAAGTTTGAATTCTGATAGTCTGGCATTTCCTCGTATTCCCAGTCGCGAGGTTTGGCACAGTTATGGATAAAGAGCGAGTATTCTATCGCTTTGTGAAATGCTTCGTTTTTCCATAGTGGATCAGCCGATTCGTTTACGCAAAAGTCTTCTGTACAGTTAGTAAAAAGTAGATCAAGATAATTATTGTTACTATTTTTAACATGATTTACTTGGTTTAAGCCTAAAATAGAAGCTTTGCCGAAGATTAATTGTAACGTTTCGTTTTCGCCTACGACTGGAAGTAGAATTGCTTCATTGTCATCATCCAAAATAAAGTCAGCGTTGCGTTGATTGAAATCGCCATAAATATGTAATTTTGCTTCCGGTTGTTCAGCTAATGTATTTTCAAGAATTTGGAAGAATAATTCAAAATAATGTGAAGTGGCATATTCAGGTGGAAAGTACACGGAAGCAAAAATGTGCATTTCTTTTGCCAATAATGTTTTTACAAAGATAGAATCAAATTCAGTATATGTTTGCGTTGTAATTTCTTCTGAGGGAAAAATAGAATCCAAAGCTACAAGAACTCCGCCACCTGACTTTTTTTTGGACAATGCTAAATTTCTATCGCTGCGGAACACATTAAACCTCGAACCGAAAACTTCTTCACTGTTAACGCTAGCGTCCCAGCTAGTTTCAGTAAAGAGAACAATTTGAAAAGAGGAGCCTAAAAGTTTCAAGCTTATTTCCTTCATTTTTACCGCGCTTCTCATACGGTTCACATTTTGGCAATAAGCTAGAATTTCGATCGAAGATCTAGTACCTACATTGGCACGCGTCGTTGGGGCAGAAAATTATATTGCCCATACATTACCGGGTAATCAAACGCCGTGGGAGCCGTTGGAGCGCGATGGCAGCATGGGGCAGCAAACGGTGTGACGTACGGGTTGGGAAACGGATAGGCAAACGTCGCTTGTGGGGAGACAGGTGGCACTGAAGGCGTCATGTTTCCGTTATGATTCGTTGGCAAATTTGATGGGACGGCAGGTACAGTAATTCTCGGACGTCTTTTACGGCGCGGTGATACTTCAGGCGAAGAATTCGTTGGCAAATTTGGTGGGACGGTGGGTGCAGTAATTATCGGACGTCTATTACGGCGCGGTGACGGCACGGGGCTTGGTGTTCCTCGAACGTTGTCCTTTGGAGGGTTTAAAGTTTCACCCCTTATAAATTGGATACCTCGTTTGCTTCTGCGTTTACTGGGGCTGGCTGGCGGACGCGAAAAAAGGTTTTTGGCCGCCGCAAGAAGCTCTCGATCAGGCGGTAGTGAATAATTCATGTTGTGGGTAGAACGGCTATTGATGTGGGGGTTCATATTATTGTTGTTAATATTACGCGCCTTGCGTTGCCGTCTTTTTTTTGCTCTATCGGCTTTTAGTTGCTGCTTCTTGCGGCGCAACTGTCGATTGTCGTATTCCGTCCAATCGGCTTTCCATACTTTTCTGGTACCCAGAAGGCGCCAACCTGAGACAATTTTTTGACTTATTTGTTGATTCAATTCCTCGGCCAAACACGTTCTTGGTTCAAGCAAAGGGGTGACTGGTTTTGCTGCAACTGCGTCGTGAATCGACCGTAGTTCATCAATCAGGTCCACGTTACTCGATGGGTTTTGGACGGTTGCCCTTAGTGCATTAAGTTCCAAGGCAATGGACTGGAGCGAAGGAGTAAGCTCCTGTTCTAAATTGGAGAAGCAATTTTTGTGCTGCTCCTCCACCATGGACATAAGGCAATTTTGATGGCCTGAGATCATTTCTTCCAGCATTTCGAAGGTTTGCGCCATCTTCTTTTTATGTGCGTCGAAAGTTGACACGTATTGCTCTTTCATAGACGATGAGAGCGTGTCAAATAAATTATCTGCTGACGGAGATGGTCGCATGGCGGCTTTTATCAATGAGGAGAGTTCATTCTTTTGGATACTTATTTGATTCGAGAGTGTATCGATACCCTCAATCAAAGTTTCAATATATGACAATTTTGAAACCTTAGAGCTCAACTTCTCATGTGCCGTATTTTGCAATTTGAGCTGCTCCAATATTTGTGTTTGCTGGGTCATCATTTTTGTATGGTCAATCTGCTCGTTCATTGAAAGTTGGCAGTCATGGCACACCGGGAGCATGAACCGCCTAATCGATTCTTCACAATTCCGCTGCACTCCAATACAGGCAGCATGGTACCTTCGGTGGCATGGTCCAGTACACGTCCAAAGGTGGACGCTATCAACGATATTACATGTGGCGATATGGCACGGCATGTTTCTATAACACTTTTTTATAAACTTTTGAAAAAAAAATTTAATCTGACGAAGGCACTTCGAGCATTAGACGGCTATGACGAAAAAATAAATAATTTTAACTTAAGGAACTGCGCGAAAACACGTCTGTAACACACGGCGGTTCGAATCGGAATCCACGACCTTGAGCGGAAACACGTGTAGATGTACCATTACGTCGTGGGCAATTAACCTTATAATGATCACTGCCTTGGCATAAAAACACTTGTTAACCATTCCGTCATGATACAAACGAGCCTGAAAGTGGCCAATCCGAAGCTGGGTGGGGATTTCCTTGTTTATCTCCATACATGCCCCTCTTACCGTTGAGAACACTGGGAAACCTGTGCTCGGGTGATACTTTTCACGTACCTGATGCCTTATGATTCCGAACGGCTCTAACATCTTGCATATTTCTCTATCCTCAAGTTCAGGAGGAAGATTGAAGATCCTTATGTATCTAAAGTCTACTCCTGCATCTGTCATCGTCACTTCGGCAGTAGTTCCATTTGCATATGAAAAGATTAGCACCGGTTGCAGATCCTGAACGTATTTATCCAGTAACAACTCTGATTTGAACTTGATGAAAATCGATTGTAACTCTCTTTCCTTGTGAACCGAATACAAATCTTCAGGCCTGAATATCTGTCCTGACAGAACTGGAACATTTCAGCTTCCGTAGGTTCTATTGCATCCCTTGCAAATGAAAACCGGAGAGTGTTAATTCTTATTTTAGCTTCCGACATTATTTCACGTGTTCGCACTATATAACCTCAAAATTCCACTTTGTATCACATTAGGCTTTGTCTCTCAAAAGCTAGGAGCGCTCAATTGAGCAACCGTTCCACTCAACGTCTCGTAGTTAACTGATGTATTTGAATACTCGGAATGTATTTTTTCATGACTGACTTTCAGTTAGGAGAAGGGCAGGAGGGAGGGGCTCAAATAGAATTTCAAAAGCATGACTCGAGAATTAATAAAGCAAACGAAAGCAAATTTGGCATAAGAGTTTATGTGAGCACAAGAAATGTTTCTCCGGTAGTTTAGGAGAACTGCCTGCATGGAACATTAAAAAGTGGGAAGTTTTTTTTAATATTTCGACAACTAATCGAGAAAATGAAACCAAATTTGCATGGGACCATGTTTGTGTGCGGGAATTGTTTCTCTGATGGTTTAAGACTCCGTTTTACTGCCAGAGGGGAGATATAAAATAGAATTTTTTTTAAACTTTTTTTTTAAGAGGAGAAATCACCGTGAATTTGTTTTTATGAAATGAATTTGCGGCTTTATCGGTGAGGGTTAAATAGTTGAAAAGAAAGACGGATAGAAAATCAGAAGAAAATTCTAAGGTGGTGAAAAGAGCGAAGAGCATTTGAAATAGAAGCTTGACCACATGCTAAATTCTTTTTTTTAACTTTTATTCGATTTTCATAACTAAAACACTAGTCCTTACTAAACCAACAAAATTTGACATGTCAGTAACTTGTCCCACAGTTATCCAGGTGGTTAACTTTTTTTTGGCATTTTTTTAAAGGCAAGGCAGATGACATTTTTCCCTGTTATTCATCTATCACTTTAAAATTAAAAAAAAAAAAAACATGAAAGCCGACCGGGAGAACAAACAAAAAATCGGAAGATTACAGATTATCACAGCGATTTCTAAGTCCGTTGCTCAAATACTGGCCAAAAAATAAAACCATTGACAAGAGCACTATTTTTGTTCTCGAATATTGAGAGCTCTAGTCGACATGATCGACATGGTATTCCAATCAACATGACTCAGAATCAAAATCAAAATGTAGTTTGACTAAAGAAGTTTGGGAAGAATATTTTCCGAAAATTCATAGAGAAATCATGCCAAACATTGAAAAATTGTGTCATTTTACTTTGAAATAAGCACCAAGCAAACATTTGAGGAGGTAAATCGCAGGAACAACAGAATGATTCAAACAATTATAAACCAGATGAAAAGATTGTATTAAATTTACCAAAATAGCATATAGTAACAATGACAAGATTCCAACGATTCGATTTCCCCACAAAATGCAAAATAAACATTTTTAAGTAATTTGAATAAAACGAAAAAAAATCTCCGTCCGAGATTTGAACTCCAGTCCTCCGAGTTCATCAGTTGATAAGATCCACGCTATAGCTCTATAAGTGGTTTTTTTTTTCGAACCTGTCAAAGGAAGAAAGGGAGAGATCGGATAGAGTTTCAAACGATGGACCACCCATTTATCGTAAATCAGTTCACTCAAGTCGTAAATGTTGAATCAGCATATTCCCAACTTTTTGGAGAAATATTTACGAATTGACTAAACTGCTATCCGGCTCAACTATTTTTGGGCAAAGCTTGTCGTAGATAAATTATAGAAAATCACTCAATACCAACTTGTTTACGATGGTTATTGAAAATGTCTTAATATTCGATTTGGATTATCATTTCTTTTACAATTTCACGTTAGCTGGGCAATGTTATTTTTGGCAAAATTTCTTTGGAAACCTGTAAAGTTATGAATTTGTCTTAAAAACCTTACTGAACAACTCTGTAATTACCTTGATTCGTCAGCTGAGATGTTTTTTGCCCAAAATGCCCCAATGACCCGGATCTGCTACCGAGAGTGTTCTTCCAAATCATAATTCCAATCTAGTCCAGAGAAAAGTCTAGTCCGATAGTGTTCCATTAATCCAACAATTTTATTAGCCGAACAAGACACTTTATTTTCTCAACTTCCGAATAGTTTCCACCGTCGTTTATTGAAGGTTCGATAGCAACTGACTCAACAATTCTCCTAATCCTAATTAGATTCTTTTTTACTTACTTTGGTGTTGCAAAAAAGAATTATGTTTCCTTTTCTGTGTTAAGGGTGTTCATATGTTATGTTCTGTTCAATGTATTTAGAGTGGTGAGTAAGTGAATATGTAACAGTTATATTAATTACTAGTGTGGCTAAAAAACTCAATGAAATGATCTTATACGAAACTTTGAATTAAAAACAGTTTTGTAAGAATAAATCGGAATCGAAAAAATTTCTCAAAGATACGCACGGAATGAAATTTAATTAAATAAATTTAAATAACTTTCATTAAATGCTGCGGTAACAATGATTTCTCTTAAAATTTAAAAATATATTTATCACGCTTTTCGTCATCGCTGTGGTATAGTTTTATACTTTTAAATGTAAATTATGAAGAAAAGAACCACCTGTTTGATAAAAAAATGACCTGTCTTAAAAAAACGGTTCAAACTGTTTATAACAATTTACTGACAAACATACGAACAAAAAAAGGCCTTGAAATTTTTGTTTAAAAAAAATTTAAGGGAGCAAATGATGGCTATCCAGACAGGAAAAATGTGGGAAGGCTTTTCGTACAATGAAAACCCTTTCAAAAGGCGTTGAAGTAACACTCAGGTTACTTATGACGGTTTCCTATTAAAAAATTGCAGGGGAATTCACCTGGGATTCCAGAAATGAAGAACTGGAACTTGGACGAAATTCGTTTAAAAATCTGTGAATTTGCTCAACTTTACTCAAATCCTAATTTTAAACGGAGTTTTGAATTAAAAAATAGATTTTTTACCGCTTGTAGCGAGAAATTAGGTCTCCTGGAAAATTTAAAATATGGGAAAAAAAATTTCAGTCAATAAAATTCGATAAATATTTAACGAAGAACGCTTAAAAGAGGGTGATTTTCAAAAGAAAAATAGCTTTTCAGAACACGTTGAAATGATGAGAAGAAGTACAATTTTTTTTTTCAACATAACAAATGCCGTGACAAATTTTTGTTTTTTATTAAAAAAAAAAGCAAATTATTTGATGTTTCTGTTTGGAAGAAGAAATGTTTGCGAAAAACTTAAAATCAATAAACAAATTTCCATAAAAACTAAATAAGATTTAGTGATGTACGTTATCATTTTCAGCTGGTGTTGTCTGCTTTTCATTTGAAAGATCTTATTAAATATCCCTTCAAACATTTGAAACAAATAATACACGAATTTGTTTTTTTCTTTCCTTTCAAAGTTTTTATTCGTAAAAAATTTTAGTCATAAAAAAATGACGTTAAATTTTACTTCTCTATAATATGAAGCTTTACAAATGGTTACTAAGTGACATTTTGAATGCGGTCCGCCGAAAGGATTTTAATTCGAATTGGCCCGTGCTCACCCCTGATATATATCATGAGATCGTATTAATATACAAGACATGTTTTTCTGATGGTTTGAGAACCTTTACAATTTTTATACTGATTCGATAACTAGGGGCTAGAGACTAGAGAAAATGAGACCAAATTGGGCATGGAAGGATAAATGGAGTTAAATGTGGCCTGTGACCTTATTTAGTAACGAAAAATGATTCTACGATAGTTTGAAAATCTCTCTACATAGGAAAGGGGCATAGAGGATTCCATATATTTAAAAAAAATGATATAAGCAATGAACTTATCATGCAATGAAAACCAGAGTCATAAAAAGGATTTAGACAATAATGAAAAAAAAATATTTTAACCCTTCGTTTAATGTTTTTTTTATTTTTCCTTAAACATTATTTTCAACAGTTAGAAATTATGTGTATATCAAGAAAAAATTAAAATAAAATACGATTTTTCAATTTTTCCATACATAAATTGTTCAAAATATGTTACTTTGTGAAACGAAGAGTTAATTAAGTTTGAAAAACAGAATTTAGTTGCAGTTTTATTTAGAAAGATAATGATTTCTGAATTGATTTCAAAATGTTGTGCAAATAAATGAAATGTTAAATATCACCAATTTCATCAATTTTTGGAAGGTGTAGTGAAGCACACCGGGTCAGCTAATAATGATGATAAATATGGGCAATATTTTTATAAAATCAAATATTATTTTATTCCATCCAACGTTTTGGGACAATTTCACATCGTCAGGAAAAAGTATAGTCAATTTTGTGTGGCTTTTGTTAAGACTAATGTGTGGCACTATCGCACTAGATTTTCTTGTTTTGGACAGTAAGTGAAAGTAATGATAATTTTAAAACTATCTCTCAGAACTTTGCAATGAGGATTTTTTAGGATAAAAGTAAGCAAACGGTTTTTCCAATATACATATATCTGAACAACATCGATAAACAAAATCTAACGCATTTCTAATTTGCAAGCTCTTAACCGGCTTATCAAAAACAAGATGTTTAGTTTCTACACGAAAAAGTAAAATAATTCTATCACACAAAGAATATTATATTTATGTGAGTTTCAATATGATTCAAAGTAATTGCTACCAAAACATCCGTTCAATTTGAAATACTCATTCGAATAAAGATTATTTTGAAATTATGATTTTAAAAACAAACAACAACAAACTGTGTTAGCCAGTTTTTCGTACTAACGTAATTGCGTAATTAACACGGTTCTAACTCTAGGCAGAAAAAGTTAATAATCTTTTTTAAGGAAAATATTTTAAAATTTCAGGAAACGCTGTTATGAGGTCCCATTTGTAACTACTCCGTTCTCACATTCATATAATTTTCTCATGTATATAACACGTTTCACGTCTCGAATCGGACGTCTCTCTTTTTGATGGTTCTAGGCCTCGTCTCACCCTACCTTTTCAAGGTAAAGTGACTTTTACCTCCTCACGTCTCATACCTCACTTCTTTCTCATGTAATGTCTCACGTTTCACAACACTTTCTCGTGTCTTACGATATATCATATCTTCTGTCTCATTCCTCACTTTTTATATCTCACGTCTCACTCCTGAAGTTGACGTTTTACATCTGACACGAGCAGTGTCTCTTTGTCTTACGTACGTCTCATATCTCCCGTCTTTTTCCACCTCTTCATGCCTCACTTCCTATATCTTATCTTCTCACATCTCACATTTCATGTCATATCTCACTACCTCACGTCTCATGTCTCACATAACACAGTTTACGTCCAATTTTCTCACGTCTTACGCCTTACTGTCTCACATCTCACGTGCCACCTTCCCTTCAAACTTCTTTCATCAGGCGCCTTCGTTTAATATCTCATCTACTCACGTCTTACTTTTTCACGTTCTACATCTCCTCCACTCAAGACACCACTTCCAATGTCTCAGGTCTTATTGTCGTGGCGTGTTAATTGAATTTGCTCTTAAATGGCTTGTTAGAGATACCGGAAGCAGCAACTTGGATTTTGAATTGGTGTTGTATTTTGAATATCAAGTGTTCCCCACTTGGTCAATTCTCTCAGTTTTATTTTCTAAGGAATTCTGAATGTCCGGACTATAGAGGTTGGAAGATTGCCCGATTTCATCTAGGTTTGTTCGGATATTTAACACATATTTTTTACAAAAGTCCGGTCCGGCCCGGTTGCCCGGATTTCATTGAAAAAGCCCAGAATTTGTCCACTTTATTTGCCAAAACAAACAAAAAACATAATCATTACAGGTTTTTGTAAGCCAAAAATACAATTTTAAATCTGCTGATGAGTTATGATGAAAAACAAATTCATGTGTCAAGTATTTGAGCATTTTGTGTAGGGTTTTCAAAAATGTTGATTCGAATTTTGTTTCATGCTGATCAAATGTGTCTTCAAATACATTTTGTGTATTACTAAACTAAATACTGCATTTTAGTTCAATTGAGGCTCTGGCAAACCAGTTTTTTTATACAGCTAGATTTATTTTCAATATAACTTATACCAGATCTGAAATACGTAGTACTAAGACTTTGATTCCACAACTTCAAAGAATAGAGATGACTTTGTGTACTAGGAATTGTTTCCATTTAAAACAAAATCAATCCATCTCAGACATTCTTCGTTTATTGTACATTGTACATTAATCGAACAGAAAAGCTTTCAATCTCACTTCTAGGTAGCCGGATCAAGGTAAGCGGCTCAAGCCAGCAATCGTTTGCCGCTTTGCTTCAACGAGGTAACCGCTCGCTTTTCAGCTGCAGCTTTCGCAAATCCCTGGTCTGCTCACTGATGAAGATCCGGTAAAGCAATCACGCAACGTTGGAGAAAATTATTTCCGGCTCAACAGCGAAACGAGCCTCCTCTGCCAATATCATCGATTGTGCCACATTTTCTCGGTATCTGCCCTCGATTTACGAAAGGAGGGTGGGAGATTAAAAAGAGATCAATCGAAACGGAAATTGATGATTGTGATGAAATTTCTGGTAAAGATCAACGGCGTACGGGGCGGATTGTTTCGAGGGAAATCAAAATTCGGTGGTTTGGAAAAACGTTTTTCGCCCCACAAAAGTCGAAATTAATTTCTACCCAGGAGCGCTGAAGATGATACATTTTTAAAGCGTTTCTTGAACAGTTCAAACAAGAAAAGACTGCAGTGTGACTTCTTCAGATGGGATTTCACCCGCTATAAATACACATAACTGCGGAAAGTGCGCGTTCTTAGCTACAGATACCTTCTACTCGTCATTGTTGAGCTCGTTACTTTGTGGCAATTGAATTTTGGTTTTCTCTGTTCCGGAAGCTCTCGTCTTCCACTTACTTAGTGTCATATTGTGCGAAGAAATGTGTCGTGCTTCAATTTAGTGGATGCTGTCTGAGAGCAATGGCAAATGGAAGTGGGTGATGTGGGTGGAAGTGGTTCATTCATCGCTACTTGATGCAACCAGTAGTAGTCAGTGCAGGAAAATGCGCCAAGTTCTAACCGAGAAGCGAAATATCATCACTACTTCAGAGAAGAGACATTTGGGAGCGCCCATTTATCTTCTATCAGATGTATTTTCAGCTCAAGTAGCTCCATACAGAAGCAACAACATCCCAATTCGAGAGTGACAATCTGTGACTGTGCACAAATGAACAGAGAGTTAGAGACCGCCACAATGTACTAGAAGGTACTAGTTATGGTTCCACTTTTGTTGTGGTTTAGGAAATTGAAGCAACACCGGAAAGCAGCGGACTTTTCACTCTGGGAATTCTTTCCGCACTGAGATGATCTCTTCTTCCTTCTCGTTCTTATCGTGGTTAGAACAGTTTATTATGTCGGATTTTGTTATTCAACCCTTGGTGGATTGTGGGCTAGTTCCATTTTGAGGAAGCTTCTTATGGTCTTGAAAACCGATACAATCTGTCCATTCGTGCATGCCCTTGGCTGTGTGGCAGCGGCCTAAAGAATACTGCCACTGGGATACTGGTCCATGTCGTACGAGGCGACTTATCCAGTACTTCCCAGATACGTTTACCTCATATTTCTGTCTATTGGAAATCAATGAGGCTGTATCTGGGCGGGGGAGAAAATAGGTCAAGGTCAATTATTGCATGCAGAGTTCAGAAGTTTTTCAAGTTCAAAACATTGGAAGGAAATGTTTTGAATCTGAATTAGTTTTAAATTCTTGGTAGTATTTTTTAACCTTTGCACGTATTTTCTCTCGAGGAGGGTATGCCAATAGTGCATATGTAGTACATGCATTTGCACAAGCTGTATTCTTCCATATTTTCTCGTTTTACCAATTTGGAATATAAATTTTCATTTAACTAACCTCTTTGCTCTCCTAGTAACTCCGTTCAATAAAATCTTTTCACAAGTGTTCAAATTTGAATCGCAAACGCATCGCTTACGGTCCCATTGCTTTTGGCTATCTGTTAATATTAACCGATTTGAAATCATAGAAGAATATGTTCTAAATTACATCAGTTATATCTGTTACGTCAAGCGCATAATTAGTGTTTTCTCCTTATAATGGACAAGTATTCAGTTCCTTCTATCTTTGGATTGGTAACAGAATTTTGTGAAGGTAAATGTCAGTTCACATAAAGATATTTAATTGTTAAAATTGCGTCATGGTTATTCAACCATTGAAGCCGTGCAAATATCGTTTCCGTGGAAAAAAAAAATTTCAAAAAAATATTTTCTTTTAGGTTCCCAAAAGGCTTCAATATTCCTATTAAATCAAGTTTTTGATCAAAACTTGTATCGCATGTCGACAGTCATATCTGTTTCACCTAATATATGTCACTTCTCTTGTATTGACACATGTTCCCTTAGCTTTAGAATGGTTATAGTGTTAAGAAGAGTCAAAGCTCCTTAAATATCGTACTCAGATATTTCGTATCATACGTCAATCCTGGTTATGGAATCCACTGCTACAGCTTCGTGCAGTGTTAATATCGCTAGTTTCAAATTTGGCGTCACAGAAGCTCATTGTAGTCGTCTAACCAGAGCGCTAACTGGTCAGTTAAATAAAAAAATATATAATATCAAGACTTTGTTCTCTGAATCTCCTGTATGGTTAAGCTATGATTCAGAGGTACTATTGTACCTATATTTACCTTTCACTTAGTGTGTACATGTCCCTCTTTTGCCCGACTTCATTTTTTTTTAATGTATGTCAGAATTTAACAAAAAAAAAGTTTAAAAAAAGTCCTTATTTCCAATATTTTGATTTTAAAAAAAGCTTCATTGCTTAAAAATCCCTATGTGGATAGGCTAAATGCCAACTTTGCCATTATAAAATCGTTTATTTGTCCTCATTGTAGCATCCTGGTTAGAATATTTTCAGATCATTGTAAACTCAAATCTCCTGAATTTTGTTGTTGTGAATCAATAATGTGTGATTCATTTTAGCTCATATATGCCTGTTTTTCGTTTGCTAGAAAGCTTTTATGTACTCTCGCCTATCATGTTATAAGTGTATCTAATTCTAAGAATTTAAACTAAAATAACTATCTGTCATTATTCACCCAATGTGGTTATAAGCTTCAATGCTTCAAAATCCCTACGTGGATCGGCTTTATGCCCTAAATATTTATTTATTTTCTAATCCTCTTATGGTTTTCAGCTTTCTCAGGTATATGATGAAATCTGTAAAAAAAAGGCTAGGCACAATTTTCCCGTTTGTTTGGATAACGTGCCGCTATCAAGCCTACCCCTTTTCTGATACCTGATGGTTCCACTTTTGTTGTGGTTTAGGAAATTGAAGCAACACCGGAAAGCAGCGGACTTTTCACTCTGGGAATTCTTTCCGCACTGAGATGATCTCTTCTTCCTTCTCGTTCTTATCGTGGTTAGAACAGTTTATTATGTCGGATTTTGTTATTCAACCCTTGGTGGATTGTGGGCTAGTTCCATTTTGAGGAAGCTTCTTATGGTCTTGAAAACCGATACAATCTGTCCATTCGTGCATTCTTGGAAATAAGAGTGAGGCAATATTGCTAGAAACACATCGGCTCCATAAAAGCACTGAACATGGTTTGTTCTTATTAATCAAGATTGATCTATTTTTTGATTTTTTTTTCAACACGTTATGTCGCGGAGCAAGGTTTCCTCAACATATTTAAAAAAAATTGAAGAAGAAAAGTGCTTAACACTAGAAGGACCGGCAAATTGAAGATACCTATTCGGACCGTGACCAGTCAAAATGACTGGTAAAGGGGAAATTTTTTCTATCAAAATATTTTTAAATTTTTTCTTTTGAAATTATTTTGTTATTAATTAGATAACATTTTTGTTATAAAATTGTAATATTTTTTCACCCTGGGTGCCCGGAATCACCTCAGTTTTGCATAGTTGACGAATGCGTGTATGTCATAAAATGAATATGTCAAATAATTATCAAAAAATTGAAACACATTATCAATCTAATAATAAAAACATGTTACATGGCTATGGTTATTGACCATGGGTGCACGGTTTCACTTCAGTTTTGTTTTAGTAGATGTTTTCTAGCATCCATCGCTCTGAAGTTATTCAACCCGATGCCTATAAATTATACCTGATATTAGTGAACCTTCATATAAGAGAAGCGACATCTGATCCCTTTTAAAATAAAGTATGTGGCAACATCGCCAAAATCTTGAACAAAACAATCCTCAGCACTGTTTTCTGGCTCAATGTTCAAGCTCTAAAGTGAACGCTCCTTCAATCCAACAAAACAACATTAAACTCGATGCCCAAAGGATCGCGATAAACGGTATGAATGACTTGAATTTCGTTAACAAGCAGATAGTTTTTTACTAGGAACACGATTCACCAAAGCATTGAAAAAAATTGCACCTTATCATAAATTTATATGACCAGCTTTAAAATTATTTGTTTGAACTATAACAACAATCACAATACCTTCTTTGATTGAGTTTTCAATAAGAAAGGTAAAAGATCTGCGACAAATGCTCGGATCGATTGGAATCGATTTTGACAGTTCTTTTGTATCGATTGGAATTTTGTGTTTCAGACGTCGCTTCTCTTATATGTAGGTTCACTACCTGATATTGTAGGTTTTGAAGCATATTTTTTATATAAGTAGAGCAATTTACCATGGGTGCACGGATTCACCGCCATTCATCCAAAATGAATATTTTTGCATGTTGAAGGTAAATAATAAAGACTTTTAAAGATTGAAATGAAAATTTGTGTTATATACATGATTTTTCACTATGGGTGCACGGATTCACCGCGTTTCAATCAAATATTGGACTTTTTGCAATTTTTTAAAAAGCATTATTACAAATCTTAACTAAACCAAAGTCGAAATCATGTCTTTCATGTTGAGACATAATTATTTTAATAACGATTTTTATTTTAAGCTCCGTTTTTTCATTCCTGGAAAAGAAATATTTCAATTATATCTTGAAATAGTAAATTTATTTATTTATTATTAAAAAACAGGTTTTTGCCATCGTATATTTATCTGATAAGATCTGATCAACATCCAAGAAATTGGAAAACGGTTATCATGGATCGAGTGAATTTTAAGAATTATATGCATCAAGTTATGTCGTGCAACGGAAAACAGTGGAAATAAAAATAATGAATCAACATGGTCAAATGTACACATTGATTTGTTTTTCCTTAAAAGTTTTTCGATTGACTAATGTTGCATTTCAAATGCCTATCATATCTAACTCAAAAATATGTTGTGTTCTGAAGCAAGTTGAAAACTATTTATTTCTATATAATTTTCAACGGCGAATTTACAGCCATTCCGAGCACCCATGTAGAAAAATCTTAGCGCCAATGTGGTCTATCAGATAGACTGGCGTGAGTCTAGTCTAGGTATGCCAGGTGTACTGGGTTCAATTCCCGGTATCGGAAGAAAACTCTAGGGTTCAAACCCCGTAAGTTGCCGACAGGTAAGATGTGTTTCCTCTTATAATAAGAATGTTCAATCAGTTGCCAGCTTTATACACGGGTGCCGGAATACCTGTAAGGGAACTTGAATTGGAAATTTGTCGAACCTAATAATCTAAGAATGCATGTGAATACATACTTGGGCAGAAACTGCGGTGAATCCGTGCATCCATGGTGGATAACCAACGTATGAAGAATAATCAAATATAAAAAAAAATCATTTGAATTGTTCAGTTTCATAGACATAAGGTCTTCAAATTTGAATAAATAAGTACACAATTCATAATTATTTTACTCATACTAGTTCAGTATAAAACATATTTATCAACTAAAATTACTCGATTACTCGAATGGACATGTATTAAAACTAACATAACTTTTACAAATCTTGATGAAATTTCACCAAATTTTGACAGAAAGTTCGATTATAGTTGAGCAACAAAACAGACCAAAAAAATTGGGAGTCGATCCGAGAACTTTTTCTACAAATTTCCATGATTTCGCATCGAAAATCAATAATTCCATAGCTAATGACACACTCCTGCCCACCATAAATCAACTAAGGCTCTTTGTCTTGAATGTAGATTGCAAATAAAACCAAAAGCAAGCGAAAAAAATTATCTTGTTTGAGTTATAGGTTTGTGAATTTTACCAGTCATTTTGACTGGTCACGGTCCGAGTGTCCATGGCGAAATTTTTCTCGCTTATTAAAAGAGCTATAAAAATAAAAAAATACACAGTTTTGTAGAGATATGAAATTCATGAAAAGTCGTATTTTTTGCGAATTTTTAGAGCGTAGTGTTTAAAAGATATTCAACAAACAAAGTGTCCCACCAGTCATTTTGACTGGTGCGGTCTTTCAAGTGTTAAGTATGATCAACCATCAGAAAACAAAAGTGTGAAACAAATTGAAACATTCGGAGAAATATGTTCGGAACAATATGCTCACACACTTTGGAATCAGTATCCTAAAAAATCAAACATCAATATTGACAATCATGATGGGGGCACAGCAAAATCAGAAGTCAGGAAGTTGGCGGTTTCTAACTTTTGAAAGTCACAATTTGACACAACAACTAAAAATACTTAAAGATGAAAGCCTTAATTTCTGAAACACAAATCTGCTGAAATAAGTGCAAAGATAGTACCCATACACTTTGTATAATGGCAAGCAATTACTCAGTTCATCGTATATATATTGCAAGCGTTCCGATAATTATAAATGTTCAACCAAATTTTGGCTGCGTACTGTTGTTTACAAGTCTATTTTCACGAATTTTTTTTTAATGATATCGTAATTCAGTAAAGGGTTAAAATTTTGATAAAAATTTAGTTTGACTCTGAATTCAAAACCAAAATCCAAAAGCAACCAACAAAAGATTGAAGATCAGAATCTAAGACTTCAATCAAATATTAACATTTATTCTACATTTTTTCCGTTTATTTGAATCCTCTTATTACGATCAATCTTTGAACTTTTATCCACCTACTTTTATATAAATCTCTACTTTTAATATGTATGCACGTATGTAATAATAAAAAATATTGCAAATAACAAAAAAAACAAATCCTGACCTTTTCTATAAGCTATTTCAACAGATGTTCAAAAAAAAAATTCAACGTATCTCAAAGATGACTCTACTATCCCGATCAAGAGAGTATATCAAAATAATAACTCAAACGTATCTCACCAAGATATTTACATCTGATTCAGTTATAATTAAGTACACAAAATTTTGGATTTTAAGTTTCTCCAATATGAATTATATCTTATTCTGATTGAAAGACTTGAATGGGGTTGGGCCCATTTTCAATGATAAAGATTTTTTTGGATTGTCCTTAAATAAAATGATTATATCTTATTTTGATACACGAACAACTTTTTCTGAAACACGGACATCGAAGTCAACGGCCCAAACCGTACTTTAATAAGTTTCGCTCAACGGATTCTTGAAATAGAATCCCAATTTTAGGAAACCATAAATGGAACATGGTTTCAGCAAATAATGTGGGTTATTGACATTCCACTAGAAAGTTTACTCGAAGCATGCATATCAAGATAAGTTATAACTCTGATAGGTTTTGTTCTGCTTAATATCAAACTATGCTATCTGAACGAGATATAATCTTGATAGGAGCATATCAAAAACTGATATAATTTAGCTATGATCGTATAGATTTTTTGATATAATTTGAGATATTTTAACATCCTACGAGTACTGAATTATAACTCATTTAGATAGAAAAAAATAAGTATCAAAATATCTCATTTTGATATAATTTTGTTTTTCCCTCCTGATCGGGATATCAAAATAAAAACTCAAACGTATCTCACCAAGATATTTACATCTGATTCAGTTATAATTAAGTACTCCAAATTTTCGATTTTAAGTTTCTCTAATCTGAATTATATCTTATTCTGATTGACAAACTTGAATGGGGTTGAGCTCATATTCAATGATCAAGATTTTTTTCAGATTGTCCTAAAATAAAATGATTATATATTATTTTGATATACGTACAACTTTTTTGAAACACGGTCATCGAAGTCAACGGCTCAAACCTTACATTAACGAGTTTCGCTCAACAGATTCATAGAATCTGTTCAAATCAAATTTTTGGGAAACCAAAAATGGGGCATGGTTTTATCAAATAATGTGGTTTATTGACCTTCCATTAGAAAATTTTCTCGAAGCACTCATATCTTGATAAGTTATAATTTTGATACAATTTGTTCTGTCCAATATCAAACTATGCTATCTGAACCAGATATAATCTTGATAGGAGCATATCTAAAACTGATATAATTTAGCTATGATCGTATAGATTTTTTGATATAATTTGAGATATTTTAACATCCTACGAGTACTGAATTATAACTCATTTAGATAGAAAAGAAATAAGTATCAAAATATCTCATTTTGATATAATTTTGTTTTTCCCTCCTGATCGGGATTCCAACGTTTTTCGCGAATTCATTTCTGGAAATCTCGAATTCAATTCACATCGGAAATGGAAAATCACGTTCACAACAGCTGTTTCATCCTAAAATTTGAAATCACCGTTAGTTATGTTGGTTCATTGGTTTGTTGGCCTTATCGGGAAAATTGATGTCCATTTTAGTAAAAACCTTTCAAGATTATGAAATTTTATGACGATAGAACGTTAGAAGAAATAAAAAATGGTAAACATGAGCGAATGAAATTTTATTTGGAAGCATTCATCAGATATCAAATTTTGGCTCAGTAAAAATGTTCTCACTAAAAAGGACATCACTTTTACCGAAAATGCCGACCTATTAATTTCAAGATAAATTACCCTGATATGGTCGTAAGTATAATAAACAAAATAAAAGTAATGATGATGAATTATCTCTATAGAAAAAAATAATAAAATTAGATTATACAGCCAAACAATAAATGAAAAAAAAAACGTAAGAACTTATAAATACAACTATAAAAATTTCAGTTAGAAAAACAAATTTTGAATTGGAATGTGGAAAAAAAAATCAATTTCATGAGATAAAAAAAATCTAAATTAAAACAATAATTGATGATTCGTTTTCTTTTTTAATTTGTGACACTATGAATTTGTGATTTGGCATTCGTGTCCAAGATTATCCGAATAAAATTGATAATCAGTTTGCAAAATCAATATTCAGAACCATAAATAAGAACTTCAGAAATTCGAACTAAATTAAATTCGAATACATATGTAAGGTTGATGATTAAGCTCATTTTTCGAGTGAATAAAATCTTTGTTTAGAAAAACATTTTTCAGTGCAAGTTCAGCCAGTTCTGCCTGGGATATATTTTTTTTTTTCTAAAATCGCTTCCGAATTTTGAATTTTGACTACGACGAATACCTCAACATAGTTGTTTGGAGAAAAACGCGTTTTAAGTTTGACAGCTCCCTAAGCTCCCAGCAGAAGTATAATTTTGGTTTCTTTATTTCTCGGAAATCAAATATCGTTCTGATAACTTTTTACAATCAAAATGTAGGTCTCCGAACGTACTTTTTTACCCAGTCAATAACTTCATTTGTTTACATTTTGGTGCATTCGCCCTTTTCAAAATTCACTACCAAAATGCTAAGAAACATTAGAAAAATTCAGACGATTTGATGAATTCCATCCAAAAAATAGCAATTGTAGAGGATAAATCTGGTTTAAACCACAAATTTATGCTTGTACTTTAACCTTACAGAATTGAGAGACTTTCACACAATGTTTTATTGAATCAATAAGATTGAGCTTAAACTTGTCAAATAATTTTGCCATTTTTTTTTTTAAGTATTCGGGCCGGCAAAATGTGGGCAATTTTAAATGAAAACCTGGCAAAATCCGGGAATATAATTTCAAATTTGACGACCAAAAATCCGGGCAATATCCGGACCAATATTGTCAAAACTCAGAAATTGCTTAACAAAAATCATGGAAAAATTCTTAAAAACTCATCGACAGATTTTAAATCGAATTTTAGGCTTCCAAAACTCCTTTCATGGTCATTTTTATAAAACTTGCTCGAAAAATTTCTTTTTACAGGCAAACATTAAAAAATGTTTACAACACAATTTGTTTTTTTTTTGTTCAGTTTGTCAAATAAAGCAAATAAATCCGGGCAAAATACGGGTATGTTTTTAATGAATTCCGGGCAAACGGGCCGGGTCGAACTGTTTTGAAATTTTGTTTTAAATATCCAAGCAAACCCGGATAAAACCGGGTAATCTGGCATCCTTAGGTTAGGGTCTACATGACCCGAACTGCACCTGCTGGATGCAATATCTAAGAAACGGTTGGAGCTGTATACATGAAATTTATTGAATTTTCCTAAAAACAGAAGCTCTATAATTTCACATTAATATATTTTTTTTAATTGGGTTGACAGGGTCACCCAGCAAAATAAGGACAATTAGTCGGTTGGGATTATATAAACCCTGATTACTGTTTTGGAATTGAAATCAATTCTACTGAACAGATTTTCATAAACTGTACTAATTTTAAAATGATGCTTCTTAAAAGTTTTGATTATTTTTTTTGTGACTTTCAGAAACCAACCTTACAAGTAAAAAAAAAGTTTCTTAAAAATGGGTGAAAACGTAATGAAAAACTTTTGATTGATATGATTTTAGATAGATTAAAAGCTCATTTTTAAACAACTAAAGTGCTTGGTTATTTGAAAAGTTCCTGGAAAGATTTTAAACTATGATTTTATAACTTTAATTAGATTAAAGAAACTACTTTTCTGTGCATTTACATTCATTTCTAATCGAAAGTGATAAATTCATTTGGCTCAATTTGAAGAATTTAAAATTGGTATATTAGGTCCATTTTCTGTTGAAATAAGGCACGGCAAACTCCGGAAGTCTCCCATTTATTATTTTAGCGGTTCTAAACGTGATACAAAATCTCACACAAAAGAAATTCTAGTAGATAATTTTTTATTGATTTCGATGTTTTCTCAAAATAAATCATTTATCAGTCCAGTGTTATGAATAAAAGTTACTTAATCAGTAAAAAACAATAAATTTCAAGAAAGTCACTGATTTTTCAGTTTTTTCTTGAATTTTCATTGTTGGCGTATGGTATTGAAAATAAAAAACTTTTTTACTTTGAATGAATCTAAGTAGGGATCAAATAGGGTTTTTTCACTATAATTTTCTTGTTTCTCAACCGATTTATACAAAATGTATAATTTTGGAAAGCTTGTAAAAATTTCATATGTAAATTTGTATGGAAGAAGAAAATTCAAATAAGCTTGAAATTAATTCAGTCTTTGATTTTTGGTTTTGACTATTTTTAAGCTTCAATTTTTGCTAACATGACAAGTAGCTAAGTAATTCATGGAAAAAGTAATAAACATTTCAAAATAAGAAAAAATGAATCCATGGAAAAATATTTTAAAATGGCAGACTTTGCTTGCTAGAGCTTTTCATTATTTCATGAAATGATTTTGCAAAGGTTTTACAAATCAATAAATTTCTTGGCTATGCAAAGCAGTTTTTCGAAATTTTTTTCACACTCTACAGTACCACATCTTTCAAATAAGCAGGTAAAAACGCTTAATTTAAAAAAAAAACAATTTTGAAAACTTTAATTTTGTATAACATCGAATATCCATTCTGGAGTACAAGTTAAGTTTGTGCCTGTTAACGTGAATTGTACTGCAAGAATCAAGGAATATTTTTCATTCAAATATATATATTTTTTGAAACTTTCAGAACATCTCTGGAGATTTGGTTTAGCCATACAAATTTCCATACAAAATTAAAACTCGTTGCGTTAATTTAGGACGGGATGGATCGCTTCACAAATTGTTATTGCTTTTTCTGGTAGAAAAACAACCAAAAAAAAGTAGAGGTGTAAAAATTAAGGAATTTGAAATTTCCATCCTAAGCGTGCAGCGGTCTAAAGTTGCACATATAGAAATATATAAAAAAAAACTCTTAAGGTCATGGCTACAACAAATGCAAAAAAAGTCGTTTATAAACCGTACTTTTTTATGGATCAACCGAAAAAGCTGTTCCAGACACAGTAGAAAAATTTTCAAAAGTGAATTTGAAAGTTGGTGTAGTTTGTGTCATTTTGGCATCTATAGTCTATAGACTATAGATTAACAAATTTATGGATTTACTTTCAGAAGTGTGTAGGTATATTTATCATATTTTCTTTAAGTATCGAACCGCCAATATAACTACTTCACTAGAATAGGTATGAAATTGCCTTTCTTGTTCATATAGTTATATTTCCCAAACCTTGCGTTCACATACTCAAAATACAGTACAAAGCCGAATTTTTTCGCTGGAATAGTATCAGAAAATGCAGATTGCAAAATGTTCGAAAAAAAAGCTACATTTGAATATTTGTCAAAAATTCTATGTTTCGTATTTTATAAATCAAAAGGTATCAAAATTTCACAAGTCACGTAAACTTTATTTAATTCACTATTTAAAATGTATCTACTGTGACTGGAATAGCTTTGGCAGTTGACTCATTACAAAATACGAGTTTTACACCACTTTTTACATTTTTTGTTTCTACATGTGCAACATATGGCTTCTAACTTTCGCTTTCTCAAGTAAAAAGTAAAAAAAAAATCGAGCACCTAATAATTGACAATATCCTTTTTCCAAAGCATTTTAAAAAAATCGTCGACTTTGTATACTTTCAAAATTAATTTTTGCGACTGAATATTGTCTGAGAATTATATTCGACTCACGTTACAAGCTTTTAAATAAGGTACACCGGGGTAAGTGAGGACGGTTTTTCGTATAGTTCAACTTTAAAAAATCATTAAAAAATC
Organism: Uranotaenia lowii; assembly: GCF_029784155.1. NCBI lineage: Eukaryota > Metazoa > Arthropoda > Insecta > Diptera > Culicidae > Uranotaenia > Uranotaenia lowii. The sequence goes on along the minus strand of NC_073692.1, from coordinate 218,433,381 downwards.
AGCAGTGGGTCAATTTTGATAAAATCGCGTTCAATGTGATGCAGAACATGTTGTTCACAAATGCTGAAGAGATGAGCTTAATAGACGCAAAGCGAAAAAAGTCATCACGTAAATTGTTATGGACTACTGGTGTCTTCACTTACCCCGCTTTATGGGGTAAGTGGGGACGGTAGATTTCCCTTTGATTTCTCAGGAAATTTTCAACAAATTTGTGTTTTTTTGGTTGAATACGTTACTTTATTGCTCGAACCGTCCGAAATTTTGAAAAAAGTTCATGGTACTATTTATAAGGCATCTTACAATGATTTTTGTGTTTAATCCGATATTATCGAGAATATATACTTATTTTAGAAAAAACAAGTAATTTTCCCAACTTTTCATGATCTGAATGTTAAATAAAGCTTAATTGTATTGAATGAAGAAGAGAAAATTGAAAAAAAATGTGTAAACATAAAGTATTTATAAAGCCGTCCCCACTTACCCCAGGTAGGGTTTGGAAACAAAATTTTAGATTTTTGCAAATAAACCCTTTTTTCTATATTTTTAACCGTCGTTTCTTTTCCTAATTGGTTGTTTCGAATGTAAGGATTGTTTCAATGAAGAGTTTTTCGTCAAGAACCAGCTAGTTTACGAGAAATTTGCGATTGAAAAAGATGCACATCAACTCCACGTCGTAGTTAAAAATAGAAAATTTACAAAAAGTCACCGTGAACATCCGCAATCGTCGGAACCGTATCTCTTTTACAGTTATTGGAAAGATTACAAGTAAATTTAACATTCTGCATTAAAAGTTTGAAAAAATAGTGGACAGTATTGTTTTAATAGCCACCGTCCCCACTTACCCCGGTGTACCTTACTATAAATTTTGTATAGATCGGTTGAGAAACAAGAGAGTTTTAGAGGAAAAATGCATTCAAACCATTTGAATGATTTTCGGACATTATTGTTGAATGGCCTAGTTGATTAATAAAAAAAAGTGAAATGTCAAAAGGTTACCAAACAAATATTCAATCTTCAACATTCATGCATCAATGATCAGGTCATCTTTAAATCATTTTTGAGTATACAGTTTGTTTTGGAAACTTCTCTAAAACAGTTCTTCATACAGTCCTGCATGTACATCTCTTTTTAAGGGCTTGTGATATAGCTCAGCCAACAAGTCAGTTGCTTTCTGAGCCGATGTCCGTGAGTTACAGTCTAAGAGTAAACATCAAACACAGTTTTTCAATAAATGTTCAACAACTGTACTGCCGCTATTCGCAAGACTGTCCCATATGCATTTTCGTCATTTTTCTGTTTATCTCAAAAATCGTTCAAATACAGTTAGTTCTTCAATTTAAACTAAAAACTTTCAAAATTTTGTTCTCAACATATGTATATGAAAAAAATACCAAGTCATGTCTGTCCCATATGAAATGTACCCGCACAGCTGTCCCATATGTCAATTTTTACAGAATGCTTTTAAATTGCTCCTCTAATTTACGTTAATTTTACAAATATTCATACAATGTGTGCGACAAAATAACCATTCATTGAAATTACGGGAGTTAGACTAGATAAAACAGTACAGTAAAGTCCAAAATTTCAATTCCCATAATTTTTACAAGCTAAGTTTAGCCTAATGGGTAAATTCCAACAAACTGTTTTTTTTTATTTCGCACGAGGCTTATTGAATTGTTCGTTGTAAAAGATGGAAAATAAGCCATATTTTTAGGTTTTTGTCATGCTGTTACTTGCTGCTTGGACTTTCATAAAATCTATGAACCAAAATACGCGTACCTGGTAGCACACGCGTAGGTCATATTGTATTGATTTTTCTCATTAAATATTTGCAGCCAAGATGCTTTGCTGTTTCTAATTCAGCATTAATTTAATTTGTATTGTCTTTCTAAAAAGATAATCGACCGAAAAACTTTCCAAAAGACGAAGTACAGGTTGTTCTAGTAATGGAACGTTGTTATTCATTTTATTTTAGACCTACTCAATTGTTACGGTAAACTTACGTTATATTTATAAAAATATGTCATAAACATAACTTCAAACTTATATTCATCAGTAAACAACCAGTAGAGTGAATAATAAAGCGCAGTTAGAGAGAATCAAATGATCAACTGACAAAAAAAAGCCAAATATGAGACAGCTTTGCGGGTACATTTAATACGCATGCGAAATATACCCGCAAGGCTGTCCCATCATTATTTTATCCTCTGCATCAACAAATTCCAAAGCAAAAAAACATTGGACGAAATTCTACAACAATTGTCTTAATATCTGTGAAGAAAAAAATAGAATAGGTAAAGTTTCAACCGAGAAATCCACGAAAGCTTATAAAAATCTTTAAAGCCGTTTTTCTCGGTTCGTTGTTTTTGTATATGGGACAGACTTGCCGTCAGCGGCAGTGTAATGTTGATACAAAGTCTTGAATGCCACAAAGATGATAAAATGACTATAATCGAAAAAAAAACAACAAGATATCAGTTATAATTTTAACTTTTTTTTTGTTGACAGCAATTTGACTAGGTACACCCACAAATCAGACTCTACTCCAATAATGAACTTCCTTGGAGGTGGAACTATCAGTATAAGATTATATGCCGGATTGGCATCAACAAAGTTTCTAAGGACTGGCATTGTCCTCCAAGCGCAAACGCATTGCATATGTCTAAAAGAAACCAAATGAAACATATCCCATATCCTATCACAAGTCAACGCAGGATAGAGACAATCAGCCACAAGAATATGATCGAATGATGTGAATGCTGTGTGTATATAAACCGGCATTAGAAAAAAGAAAACATTCTTTGTTTCCAATCGAACGTCAAAAAACCACCAGCCAAGATGAGCCTTGAGTGTGTATGTAAACCGGCCGGAAATAGCAAACAGTTCCAAGTTTCCCATTCCCATTCCATTTCCCTCCCATTCTCTCCCCTTTCCCATAAAAAACAAAGGAGGATTAAAAGAATACAACGGCCAATGCAGTGCGTTTGGTAATCGGCTGTGGAGAAAGACTATCCCCCTTATTCTGCGCCGCGCGTGAGGTGACGATAGTCGAGTCGAGTCGAAGTAGCGTGAGTCTTGTCACCTTATTCCCGAAACCGATGTGACAGAGCATACGATTTGTCACTCACGGTGACTACTAGATTAGGATAATAACTCAAAAAGTTAATTCTAAAAGACGTTTCTCACCTAAAGCGACTACTGGAATCGGGTGACTCGACTATCGTCACCTCACGCGCGGCGCAGAATAAGGGGGTATGACAAAAAACTTTCGTTTGCTAACCAACTAAGATGGTGCACTGGGTAAGATATCGGACTGACAAGCCGATGTTGCAGTGAGTTCAATTCTCACTATGTTTTTTTAATGAATTATCCAATAGAGTTAGAATCCCATAAAAGGTTTTTCTTGTTTAGCTTGAATGTAGTGGTCAGGGCCGTAGGAAGAACCGGCTCATGGGGGGGGTTTTGGTGACTGATTTTTACCTATGATTTTTTCCCAACAATGCACGAATACAAAAAAAAAACAAATTATGTTTGTTACTATATGATTTGATTATCAATTTTTAAGTACTTACTTTAAGTACATTAATAGTTTTCGTAATTAAATCGTAACTTTAGAAAATTTGTCCTAAAACTAAAAGGAGAGCTAAATTCGTTTTCATCGATGGTTAAAATCTTTGAATTTGAGAGTCTGGTAGATCAAACTGAGTTGATTTGAGCATAAAATAAGCATTTTTTAGGAGAGTCTTCCATTTAAAAATAAAAACCTTATACTTTACTCAAATCAAACAAGCACAATCTTCCTTACTAATTTGCAAATTTTGAACCTTTGATATTAAGAAAATTTCAAAAAAGTGATAAAAATCATCATATTTTGGGATCAAATTTCTTGATGCAAACTTGAAGCAAACTAATAATTTTGATACGTAATATCTCGTTTTTTTCGCTTGCCGCTAGTATGCTCCATTGAAAAGCATAATTAAAATGTTATGAATCTTATAACGAAACCTCATTCTACAAAATTTAACAAAACACTTACCGTTATTCAAATATCTATATTTAATAGCAGAATTTTGTATATTGGTTTCTGAACCATAAAATGCCGAATTTTTGTATCATTGATGTGTTAATATTGTTAAATAATAAACTGAGAAAATATAGAATTTTGTGCAGATTTTTTAGGTGAAGATGGTTTCTTAACAGCAAATATTTTTCATGATGAATGACTTCCATAATGAAAATCCTGTAGATGATTTTGTTTAAGGAGGGGGTAGGGTCTAACGGGTATAAAAAAACACCATTTTCACGATTTTTTTCTGGAGCTATCGTTCAAACAAATGTATTCAAATTTTTTGCGTTATAAAAAGCATTGTTAAAAGAACATTTAGTAATTTTTTCGTAGAAAAATATTGAAAAATGAGCCGGTGACGAAGCATTTTCGAGGATGCCTTTTAGAAAACAGGATTTGCGGTGGACACTGTATTTCAGCACAGAATCATCTGAAGTCAAAAAATCAGAGCAAAATATTTTTAATAGATGTTTTTCTGGACCCCAACGTTTTTATTTAACTTAAAAATATTTTTAAGAAATTTTTGTGGCTGTTTGAAGTAAAAACTACGATTTTTCACTTAAAAATCCGCCATTGTTTCACCTGTAAAATCTCCCCAAAATGAAAAAATCAAAAAATAAAAACGTTGGGGTCTGGTATTTTATATATAGAAAATATGTTCCAAATTTGAAAAGAATCGGATAAGTAGTTTTCAAATGACGATGTCCACGGACTTTAAAAATGTGCTTTCGAGAAAAACACGTTTGAAGTTTCTGCTCTTGCTTTCTTGCAGTATTAGATAGGAGGAGATAAAGGCCTATAACTTCTACAGTTTTGCTTCAATTGACTTGAAAATTTGACAGAACATTCTTGAAATGTTTTACAATAAGAAAATAAAAAAAATAAAAAATCGATTTTTTTGAAAATGTTAGACCCTACCCCCCCCTTAAATAAAATTTGTTTTTTTTTCGGATAAAACAAAAAACTCAAATTCTACCTTTTATATGTGATTTTCAGCTGAATTGTGTTTACAAACTAATTTTGTTTAAAATATTGAAATCTGGTAATTGAATTTACAAGCAATCTTAATACATACAGGAACAAAAAAATCTATGACAAGAAACACAGAAATTCGGCATTATATATCTCAGAAACCTCTGGACTAAATTATAAAAATTAAGCATTTTTAAGTTACGGCAAATTTTGTGTTCAATTTTGACGAATTAAGTTTAACACAGTTTAAGTTAAGATATATCCGCAATGTGTTAAGTTCGTGATCTCTTGAATTCCTAAACAATTTATGATGGTTGTAATATTCGTTAACAAGCTTTATCTTTTTCTGAATGTTGAATCTGCATTCTGAACCTGAATTTAAAAATTGCGCTTTGAATCTAATTTTTATACGATTTCTGAAATGTACAAAAATACGATTTCAGAATCAAATTCTAAATCAGAGTTTTATGAGCCAAGTTTTAGATCCCTCATTCATGAATCTATTAATTAAATTCTGTAATTCAGGTTTAGTCTAAATACACTTTTAAAATTATGTTTGTAATGTGAATCAGAATTCAAATATGAATTTACAAATATCTGAATCTGACTTTCCAATTTTGGATAGCCATTTTTAAAATTTGTGTAAGAATTAAGTATAACAACTCGATCTCCATGAACTCGAAAAACATGATTCAAATTTGATATGAAATGCAAAACCAAATCTGAACCAGAATTTTAAAGAAGCTTTTCAATTCTAATTTCTTATGATTGTTCGAACTGAAAATCAAGAATCCAGAACTGGGTGTAGAATCCGAAATACGAAAATAGGAATACAATTCTGGTTATAGGAGCTATGGAATGAAAACTTCCAAAATAGTACTAAACTTCGAAGAGCAAGTGAGAAAATTTTGAAAAAGTGTAGCAGAGTTTTGGACTTGGGATGGGTTTTTGAGGTTTTGGCATTAGTTTTTAGTCTAGATTGTTACTACCGATTGACCTTACTCAATTATCATAATATGGTTCTGAATTTAAAATTTTGAGTGTAGAGTACAAAATCTCGCTTGCCGTTTTGGATCCTCATGGGGGGGGTTTAACCCCCAAAACCCCCCCCGTTCCTACGGCCATGGTAGTGGTAATGCATCATTTTGCACGGGAGCTCAAGTCTTTGTGCCAGTAGTGATTTTTCTAACATATCATCTTCGGTACCGTACACTTTTCAGCACAAAGATTTGCTGAATAGGCATTAGTTTTTTGCAACATCTTCTGTGGGGTAGAAGGTACTACCGAAATTTAACATCGCAGACATATGTTTAGAAAAAAGGAGCTTCAGATCAAATGTAGTACATACAGAGGTGATGACGAACTCATATATTTCTGTAGTACTGAACGAAATTTGCGAGGTAAGTCGGCAGATTACGTAAATAGGTTGCCGGGTAAAAAATGCATAAGTATGCATGAAAGCTGTTTAGAATACTAACACGTGTTCGTGAGTTCTCTCGATCTTTGCCATCTGGTTATCTATACAGCTTGCTTCAGATCGCAAATATCAGAGATTTTTTTAAATATCGGTAGTATGCATCGGACAACTGGCGCCTAAATTCTAAGTTTAATAAATTTCTAACTTTCGGATAGGTAAAATTTTCACTATCCCTTGTCAATCGAACTAGGCCTCAATCAATCATCATTTTAAAGGATACTAAACGAGGGATCTGCTCTAATTAACCAATCGGTTTCAGGTGTGACAGCCCCATTGACACTCCCACATTCACAGCTTTCGTACTTATTCAAATCACTCGTAACCCGCAACTTCCGTCCAACATTGCGGGCTGGTGTCTAATTAGTGCCAAACTCCACACGTGAACAAAATCATAAATATTCCACCCGAAACTTAATTTGAATATGTAATCGATTGTTGTCACTACAAACTCTCTTCCTCAAGCCGTTCGTCGAATGAATGAATAAATGAATGAATGAATGAATGTGTGTATGATTGTGTTTCCCCGAAAAGTGCGTGTGAAAACTCGGGCTCATTATTTTGTTGGGGGCTTTTCGAATTGATTAGGGAAAAACGAGAAAAGTTTTGCTCCCTTTGGGGCCGAAAAGCCACTCGACGCCGAGGCTTGTTTTCTCAAAATATTCTTGTTGTTACCTACCGACCGAATATAGAAAGACACCATCGCATTTTGACTTTTTCCCACCAGAAGACGACGACGACGACCGAGTAGATAGAGCACATTATTCGGATCTCAAGAAAACTTTTAGGTCGCCTTTAATCGAGAAACTTGGTACCTTCGAGTGGCTTATTTAGGAAACAGAGGAGCGTTTGAATCATATAGATGTGTCCATATTTTTCCTTTTGCTTTGGGAAAAAGATGGAAAATACAAAATTTCGGCCTAAGCCCGAAATCCAAATGTTGAGTGTCCTTTTTTTTCTTATTTTCTCTTACTCAGTTTTGTGCGTGTTCTGTTCATTATCGGATGCCCTGGTGAATTTTTGATCGGCAGAGAGGATTAACTTTTGCAACGTTAGATCTCCGAGTTTCCTCTTTGACAACCCTGGGACAAATTTAATAGGGAAAAGTTTTGTACCACCATATCGACTTCGAAAGCCGAAAAATGGCGATCATAAAGGGATGCAAGCTGGTTCATAATGTGGTAACTTTTGGAGTTTTGTTAGTTTTCTTAGCTTCACATTGTTTGTAATATTTCTGTGTATGCATAACGTATGCATTAGAAAAAGTGGACTTTTTTTGGATGATGATTAAAAATAAACCAGGATAGATAGCTGAGTTATGTAAATTTCCAATGGAAGGTCATAATATGAGTTAACTTGGAAAAATATAGAATTCCCTTCCATGCGGCTTTATGACGTGTTATCGGAAAATTAAAAAAAGGGCGGCCAAAAACATTGAGTAATCATGCTGTATTTGTCCATTTTTATTACTGCATACGTTAGTTCTTTACCGAGTCATGAAAATGAGTATTAAATTCTGAAAGACTAAGTCGATTTGAGGTCATTTTTGAATTTTTCAAATCCTGGGGTCTAAAATTCTTTGCTTTGATTCAAAATTCATCATGATTTTTTGCACAATTTTTGAGTAACGTTTACATGAGTCAATTTGAAATGAAAATTGAATATTTTGTACTGAAAAAAGAAAATTATTTTTGTTTCTTCTGTGGAACCGAGTCTGCTCATGGTTTTCGTGCCAATTTATGGTTTATTTTAAGGAAATTAATAGCTTTTGAACAGCTTTTTTAAAGACCGTAACTTAGTATCTCATTAGACAAAAAAGTTATTATGTGTAGAATGAGGGCATGTCATTCGACATTAAAAAATAAATAAATTCAATTGACATCACTGCTGGGTGCCTAGCGAGGTACTTTTCATGCAATACTTTGCGAGGCACCAGCAGTGATGTCAATTGAATTTATTGTCTTTCAATGCCAAAAAACAAACCCCTGTAAAACAGCTTATACCTTTTTTACATATAAAGATACGAAGTAACGGTTTTCGACAAAGTTGTTCAGCGAAAAAAATCATTTGAAGAATTTATAAATGGGCCCGAAAACCATGAGCTGACTCGATTCCCCAGAAGAAACAAAAGTCATGTTCATTTTTTATTACAAAACTAGCTGATCCCATACGAACTCCGTTTCGCTTTCAACTTGGAATATGTCATGAACAGTTTGTATGAATGTCAATAGCCAAATATTTTCCAGATGCATTTCCGAATTAATTGTAAACAATAATTGCAAAAATATTTGACGAACACCTCTTCTGTCGTCTGCTACTTCATTTAAAATCAGAAATTGATTGCCCGAGCCAAAAAAAAACCCCGTGTAAAAATTTCGAGTCGATTGTCGCATAACAACGCAATTATTGCCAAAAAGTTAAACTCCTTTTGGTGGCCTCTTATACAATCTTTGATATCTGAAGTCGATTGTCCGTCTCTGAAAACTACCGTGTGCAAATTTTCATCCCAATCCGATCTATAATAACGACGATATTTAAAAAATAATGTAAGGTTAATATGGACGAACCCATTGCCGGCCCCTTACGCTGAATTCAATACCTGAAATCGATTGATCGTCCCTCAAAACTCTCGTGTACCAATTATCATCTAAATTCGATGTATAATAACGACAATATCGCAAAAACAGTGAATAGTTAATATGGACGACCCTTTAGGCCGACCCCTCACTTTAATTTGGATAAGTGAATTCAAATGTTTGTCCCAAATAACTCCTTTGTGCCTATTTTCAACCCAATCCGATGTATAAAAACGGCAAGATGACTAAGATATTGAAAACTTTATATAAAAGACCCCTTTAGCCGGCCCCTTATTTTGAATTTGATACTTTATTTTTTTTACAAACATAATTTCTTAGGAAGCTTGAATAGATTTGGCCTAATAGTTTTATCTTCAAAAGATTAAACTGCTTTTTTATCTTATCCATCCCTTATCTAATGAAAATATCTGTTGAAGATTATCCCACTTTTCAATATGCATGATTTTGTTGAGCATGTTGGAAACTCACTTTGCATGTTTTTAATTGCATGTGTGTATTTTTTTCGCTTTTCAATTTCGCACTGTTTTATTATTAGTTTTTCTTAAATGTTGGAAGTTTTACTAACAGTTTTTTGAAGTTATCGAAAATAAATCATCTCGAAAACACCATTTTTATATTATGTAAAAGGTTTTTTATGAGTTCTGTTTTTTTTTTTCATGGGCACAAACATCCCATTAATAGATGGTAGAATTGACCACATTGGTCATCAATGGTCACTCAAAAGTTAGAAATTGGTCAGTGAAATCGAATTGTATTAAAGAAAACTAAAAGCTAAAATTTTTTTATCTTATCAATTTTCAATTCCCCCATCAAAATTCCAATTGAAGCGTTAAAATCGCAGCCTTGAACTTATAACTCTAAATCTAAAAAAAAATTCTTTCTCTATGAGGAATTCCAAAAATATAAAATGGTTGACCCTTAAAGCCCCCAGCGACGGTAAAGAGCACTTTGAAAGCCACTACTATTCTAGTCAATATGTTCCTAACAGGCTAGTTGTATTTTTCGATCAAAATGTAGGCTTATAATTGTATCCAAATATCTCGTACCGGTAGCATGTGCTTTGAACAGTAGAAGGTACAAAAAACACCCGCCAAAATTTTCACTTTCAAATTTTTAATGCTCAGCAAGCTTCGATTTGCTATCCAGTACATGTGAGCTCTGAAAATAATCCCGCCAACGAAACGAACGGAAATGAAAGTCGGTTCAAAAAATGGGTGCCATGACTTTCGGTTCGGGGGAATAAAACCGTTGTTGTATGGACGACCGGCTTCAAAAGGGGCCATCCGAAAATCTAAAAACATTTTTCATCATTCCTGGTCCTAATGAGCACTCATGCCAAATTTCAGCTCTCTAGCTCTTAAGGTAGCTGAGCCTATTGAAGACAAACATACAAACGAACAAACAAACGGAAATTACTTTATATATATATATATAGATATTCAATTTTTCCATACAAACATAAAGGTTCAAATTTACTCATGTAAACGTTACTTAAAAATTCTGCAAAAAATCATGTCTGTGTTTAGAACCAAGACGAAGCTTTTAAGACCCCAACGTTTGCGAAGTTAAAAAATGACCCCAAATCGACTCAGTCTAATGTACACATTGAAGTTTCTCGAGTTCAGTATACTGTGTCTTTGAAAAATGTCACTGTCATTTGCGCTAATATAGTGAAAATGTCACTGATTACTTGCGCCATCATTGAAGATCACAAGACGCTACCACCCAGAAATTGCCAGGGAGGAGGGCAAATTATACATTATCAGGCGGTGATTTATGATGGTGGCGGCTATGAATAATTGAAAATGATAGGGGAAAATTAACGACAGCGTCTTCAAGCTGAGATCGGGGTGTTTGTTGTTTGAGTATGTAAGTTTGTGAGCCTGCATGCATGTTGGAAGAAAATTGAGCTCCAAAGAAATACTGTTGTAAATTTTCCTGTTAAACAACATCCATTAGGTAGGTACCTGTCTTATTGTCGTTGCGATTTTTCCTTTCTCATGTGATTCATAAATAATGGAACTGAAACATGGTTTCCCATATGCATAGTTAATTAAGATCTAAGACTTTCATCTTCCGATACGGTTCTGGAATCTTTCCCGGGGTAGGGAAGATAAATTGAATTTCTTACAAACCCGAGTGATTGCATTACTGACTTCCAATTAAGATAATAATTGCAACAAATCGAATTGAAATTTTAAATATTATTAGATTACTTCACTCAGACCTACTACAATATTGAACTATAAAAACTTATACGAAACTGCGTATATTATGTGAAGCTGCTGGTGTGAAGATTCACATGTGCCAGTATCATTTTCAATAAATGTTATCGATGTTACCACCATTTTATTCTCCCCTTCTTTCTGCCATCCGTTCAATGCGCATCAAACTGCATCAAGAATAAACAGTGGATAATCGGCACTTTAAATAATTCCACAATTGCCTGAAATTAATCGGCAGCAACCGAAAACCATAAATAGGCATTACGCAAGATTAAACCGATTTTTTTCCTCACACGTTCCCAAATCCGATGGAGGCCATTAGTATCGATTGACAATCGGACGACAGCCGGCATTGCTTGGCCACGCCACAACATTTAAGCGGATATTCAATCCCCAGATGCACAAACAACGTTTGACGGGAATTATTCTGCTCGATTTTCTCCACTCTTGAATGGGTTCGATTGACAAAAAAATCAGTTTATTACAATTTGCTTAATTAATTGGGAAAAATTTTGCAAAGAACGCAGACAAACTGTACAGGGAAGACTCCCGGAAGAGTGCTGTACAGTTGATTTGAATATTGTTAAAGATTTAAAAAATTGTTGTTTTTTTGCCGTAGAATTGAGACTAATGGCAACATAAAACAATAATAGAGGAACAAAATGGAATTTTCACACTTTTTTGCATCACGGAAAAATTTAACTTTGAAAGATATCTTATTTAAATAGACTTTTCAAGGTATCAACAAATATGATAATCGTTAAATAGACTTTACGATAAGGTTACACATTGCTCGCTTTTATCCGGGTTTACCCGGATATTAAATACAAAAGTTGCAAATACTCCGGTCCGGTTATTCACTTTTTTGTCAAATAATACAAAAAAAAACAAATTATTGTAAAAAATTGTTGTTTTTGCGCCCAAAATAATATATTTTTGGAGAAGGTTTTATAAAAATAATCATGAAGGTTTTTTGGATGAAGGTTTTTTGGATTTATGCTAAAACTAGCTGTATAGGAAGCCCCCTCTCTTTCTTCTTCGAATCCTCCAATACTTGAATGAGATAGGCGCTTCTAATGATCATACCGATTTTTTCGTACCCGAAACCCTCCATTTGTAAGATAAGTTCTTGAGTTGCGCAAAAAATTGTATAGGAGTATCTCTCCTTCCTTCTTATCTTCCCAAGAAAGAAGGAAGGGGTCTCAAGTAATCATAGAAAAATTCTTCGTAAACCTTTAAGCTGAAAAGATTTTCAACTATGAAAAAAAAAATTACAGGAGTTCCACTCCTTCTGCCTATCTCCTCAGTGGAAGGGTAAAGAGATACAGAAGATTCAGGGAAACATTTATCATACCCGTACCATTCCATGCCAAATTTGTATCCATTTGTTCGATTTGATCTTCAGTTATACGAAAATTTGTATGGAAGCCCCCCTGCCCTCTCCTATTTCCCATTGGAAGGAGGGAGGAGTTCCAAATAATTGTAAAAAACATTTATCGTTCCCAAATATCCCCCCATGCAAAGTACAGTTCCATTTGCTCGATTAATTTTCCAATTATAAATATAATTGTAAGGGAGCCCCCTTCCCTCTTTCTATCTTCCCATCGGAGGAGGGATGGGTGCCAAATACTTATTTCATCATTTCTCGTATCCTACTGATACCATCGAATTCCAAATATGGCTCCATTTGCTTGATAAGTTTTTAAGTAATGCCACTTCCTATCTCACTGCAGGAAAAAAAACCCTCCTACGCCAAATTTGGCTTGATCGGTTCTTGAGATATGTAAAAATTAATCTTTTGTTTTGGGAGCCCCTCCTTCCTTCCTGTGAGAGGAAGGAATCTCAAACCATAATAGGAACCTTTCCAGGTCTCCAATACCCCCACCTGCAATGTTTCATGCAAATCGACTCAGTAGTTTATAAGGAATAGACAGATAGAAATCTATTATTGTATAAATAGATTATGCTTTATTTCAGATATTATTTTGACTTTTTAAAGTTAGCAAAATTCGTTTGTATGATAAGGTTTTGTTAATGTTTTGTAGTAAATCTTTAAACCAAAATATAAGTAAATTAAAAAAATCATGCCGAATTTCAGTTGAGTTGAATATAGAGATTCTTTACTTTTTCAATAGAAAACAAGATAGTATTTTCAGTTATCTCAATCTCGTTGAAAAATCCGCGATTTTATACAAAGCTCATATAAACTTTTAAATATCTTTCTTGGCTTGCCTCAACAATGCAGGGTTTTTGCAGACTTAAATAATAAACTCTTTCTCAGTTTTTGAAGTTTTCAGCCCCTGAGCGTGAGTGATATTAAGAAAAACAACAGTTTTTTTTGCACTTTAAACAACTTTCTTTTACTTTTTATTTACAAATCTAAGTGGAAGCTACCTACCCAATAACCAAAATATCTCTATTTTCTTTTGTCGAAATCTTCATAGTTTCTAAAACTTCGTAATGTAAATGAAATATGTTTATCAGACAATATTCAGCTACAACATTTCAGGTTTCAGTTAATCAAAGTCTAAGAAAAAAAATCCGAAAAACATGCTTCGGGAAAAAAAACTGTAGATCAGCTACGGAATGCTAAAAAAACTCACTTGGTTTCCAAGAAAGCTGAAGTTAGAAGCTATACGTTGCACATAAGGATAGCTTTTTTTGAATTTTTTAAGATAATGATTATGTAAAAAAGTGGTGTAAAAAATGTAAATTTTAATCAATTAATCGTTAAAATTGTTCAAGTCACACCAGATAAATTTTGAAAAGATGGTTGAAAAGTTGACGTCACGCTTTTGTAATTACACCACTAGAATCAGTATGAAATTGGCTTTCTGGTGAATATAATTCTTTTACGGAAACCTCACGTTAATATACTCAAAATTCAGTGCAAAGTTGAATTTTAGTCTTAGAAAATCTGAAAAATTGCAAATTGGCAAAAAAGTAAAAAAATAGCTACCTTTTTAAATTTGTCAAAAATTATGTGTTTCTGATTTCTATAATCTTAAGATGCGAAATTGTCCCAATTAACATAAACTTTTCAACTTTCTTTTCAAAATCTGTCTGGAATGGCTAAAACAATTTTAACAGTCCATTGATTGAAAAGTACGGTTTTGCATAACTTTTTAACATTTTATGTGATCATGACCTTTAAAACTAAAAAAAAACGTATCCTTATGTGCAACGTTTAGCTTCTAACTCCAGCTTTCTTGGACACTAAGTGTTTTTTTCTAGTATTCCGTAGCTGATCTACAGTTTTTGCAAAGCATGTTTTTCGGATTTTTTCTTAGACTTTGAATAACGGAAAACTGAAGTGTTGTAGCTGAATAATGTCAGAGAAACATTTGATTTTGACTTTCATGGTCCGATAAGGGAGTTTATTTTCCTGGGCTTTCATGGTGCATCCATTAAAAAAGTAATGATGCAAAATTAAAGATTTCAAGAATTCATCGAGGGTCCCCGAAGATTTTTTTTATTTAGATGCACCCGACAAAGTTACAAGCCGCGGAACGTCTTATAGTTTCATATTGACACATAAGAGCGGATAAGGGTTAAGCATCCTTCTGATTTATTTTCTTTAGGTTCCAATAAGGTTGTTAACTTCATTCGTGTTGTTCTTCCAAATTGGGAAAATGCTGATCAACAAGAAAGTGACACTACTGTAATCAATCAGAGTGATCTATCTTGAGAAGCTACAGTAAATAGGGGACAAACCACAAAAGATCTAACAACTGGTCGCAGTGGTAGGGACCCAACAAAAAAAAAGGGTTAAGCAAAAGGACCCAGTTTGATCAGCCTCATTTTATAGTTTGTAAAAAATGTTCATGTTCTCTCTGCTTCGTGCTACAATTAGTACCAATTTCTTTCCTGTAAATACCACCATAATTTTGAGTTTTGAGTTAAATCTGTCAGAAATAAAGTTAATTAAACATGAGACAAAGTTTGAGAAAATTTCAGGACAGTTTTCTCTCAATTCTGTTTTCTTGCGTTTCTACTTGTTTGTTTTATTAATATGGTTATTGCTTTACGTTAACAAAAAATATTAATAGATTAATGTTTCCATCGATTATACAACCCCAAATAAATATAAAAAAAATCTTTCTACACAGCTCAGCTGAATTAATTTCGCAATATTTTGCTGCCGCATGCCTATTCCCATTTTTTATCAGTAATGACAAAACAAAAACCGACCACACCACAACATTCGCGTTCTACTAATATCTAATTCAAATCCATTCCGTCTGTTGAAATCATTCTTATCTTTGTCTGCTGGCAGTGGTGCTGACCAGTGTCAACAATAACACACATTAGAAGAGTGCTTAAAGGAAATCGAAAGATTATGACTCATTTTTTGTAGCAAAAAAAAACACAAACAGCTGAAGATCGAAATTGGAGTTGTTTGGCAAGAAGAAACAACCGCACACAAGCGACATGGTGTTGAGATGGTACTTAGCAAAAAAAATGCACCAAGAAAAGTGCACCTTCTCTTTTGAATAAGAAGAAATACGAAAAAAGTGCAAACAGTTCTCACATGAGAGGAGACACTTCAAAAGTGCATTTTCATAAATGAAATACGACGTTTGAATAAATCTTAAAAAATCTAAATAATTGTAAATATTTTTCCAGAAAAATGAACATTTTAAATACTCCTTTGATTCCAGACAAAATCCTCAAATTTGTTGCTTTGGTCAATAGAAAATAGGCGTGTTTTCTATGGAAAGAAAACACCAGTTTTTGAAACTTAAAGAGTTAGATATCAATATATTTTTTTTAAATATTTGAAATTCTAGAAGAAGACCTTAAAATTGATTCTGATTACTTCATAGAGATCTCGGATGGAAAAAGCCATGGTAGAATAAAATTTAAATTCATTGAAAATTTTTATATCTTTGTTTAAACTTTTTCATAAGAATAACGTCAATTATTTGATGATTGTTAGGCCCAATCATAAATCACTCAATTGCAATATGTTCAATTGATTGTTAATCTACAAAATTCAATGATATTTTTACAAAAATTGGCAGATTTTCAAAATTAACAAAAACGACACAATAGAAAAAATTAAAAAAAAAAGTGTCAAAAGATACCAAACTTCACAATTGTAAAAAAAGACCAAATCGACTAAATTAATAAAGTTCTTATAAATGACAAAATTAACAAAATTACCGATTTGACGAAATTGACAATAGAAAAACCTTGAAAATTGACAACACAGTCAAAAACGATATAATTGACATAATGGACAAATTGACCAAAATACCGAAAATGACAAAAATTTAAAAATTTGGCAAAATTGACAACATTGCCAAAATTGGAAAAATCTAATTGGTTTAGGGAAGAATGATATCAAAATGCAAAATTCCCAGAAAAAAAAATTACAAAAAAAAAGAATTACAAAAAAATAAAAAACCAAAATTAACAATATGGACAAAATTAACAATAAAGGAAAAAAGACCAAAATGAAAATACTGACAATAATGACAATACATATGTACAAAAATAATGAAAATTACAATGTAAAATTGTTATTTTCGTTATTTAGTAAAATTTCAATTGCCAAAAATTAACAAACTTTTAAAATTATGAAAATTTACAAAATCGACTGAATTTATAAAATTCTCAAAATTTGACAAAAATGACAATCTAGTCAAAATCTTAGTCAAAGAAAAAAATTTAAAAAAAAAATAACACACCCTCAATAATGCCAAAATTGACACAGTAGACAAATTGACAACATTGGCAACACTGAAAAACTTACTAAAAATGAAAAAAATGTTAAAATGCGTCAAGTTGACGAAAATTATACAATTGATAAAAAAAATTGTCAAACATTCGAAAAATTGAAAAACTTACAAAATTGACAAAAATGACGAGACTGACAAAAAAATGACAAAACCGACCAAATTGACAGAAATGACGAAAACGACAAGATTCACAAAAATAACATAAATGAAAACAAAAGGTCAAAAATGACAAAAATTCAAAAAAAATCGACAAAAATTACAAAAATAACAAAAAAGACAATGTAAAACTGCCATTTTTGTTATTTTTTAAAATGAAAACTGTCAAAAAATAGAAACTAAAAAAAAAAATGTCAAAAGATTCTGATCTTACACAATTGTGAAAATTGACGAAATCGACTGAATAAACAAATTTCTCAGAATCGACAAAAATGACAAATTTGACGAAAATGACTAAATTGACAATAGAAAAAATTCTAATAATTGACCACACCGTCAAATTGTCAAAATGGACAAATTAATAAAAATGATAAAATTTACAAATTTGACAACATTGGCAAAATTGACAAATTTAAAAAAAAAATGACGAAATGAGTCAATTGGACAAAAATTACAAAATTGATAAAACAAAAACGTAAAAAATTTTAAAAATTGACAAAAATTACAAAATTGATAAAACTGACAAGACTGAAAAAAAAAATGACAAAACAGGCAAAATTGACAAAAATGACAAGACTGAAAAAAATAATAAAAATTACAAAAATGACAAAAACGACAAAGATGACAAAATTTACAAAAATGACAAAATTAACAAAAATGAGAAAATTGACAAAATTGACTAAAACGACGGAACTGAAAAAAATTGTAAAAACGAGAAAAATGATCAAATTTATGACAAAATGGACAAAAATGACAAAACTGACAAAAATAAAAAAATTACAATGTAAAATAGTCAATTTTCTATTTTTTTTTATGTGAAAATTGACAAAATCGAATACAGTCGACAAAATTTCAAAAGCGAAAAAAAATTATAAAATTGACAATAGATAAAAAAAAACAAAATTATTGACCACACCGTGAATTGACGAAATTGACATAATGAACAAAATGACAAAAATGATAAAATTTACAAATTTGACAACATTGGTAAAATTGACAAATTTGAAAAAAAAAATGACAAAATGGTTCAGTTTGACGATAATTACAAAATTTATTGAAAAACTCTTCGAAAATTAAACAATATTGAAAAAACTTACAAAATTGACAAAAATGACAAGACTGACAAAATAATAAAAAATTACAAAAATGATAAAATTTATGACAAATAAGACAAAAATGACAAAACTCACAAAAATTAAAAAAAAAAAGAAACGAAAATTATCATTTTTGTTATTTTTTAAAATGAAAATTATCAAAAAAACAAGCCTTAAAAATTGTGAAAATTTCTCAAAATCAACAAAAATTACTAATGGACAAATTGACCAAAATGATAAAAATTTTAAATTTGACAAAATTTGCAACATTGAAAAATTTAACAAAAATTACAAAATGGGTTAATTGGCGAAGTGAAAAAAATACTGTAAAAAATTAAAAAAAGGCCAAAACTTTCAAATCTGCCAAAATATAACAAAAATTACAAGATTGACAAAAAAAAACATATAGGAAAAAAGGGCAAAATTGACAAAAATAATAAAAAGGATTAAGTTAACAAATTAAAAAAAAATCACAACATTGACAAAATTACAAAATTGACAAAATGGGTCAATCTGATGAAAATTACTCAATTTATTAAAAAAAAACAACACTTACGAAATCGACAAAAACGACAAGACTGACGAAAAAACAAAAATGACAAAATCGGAAAAGACTGACAAAAATAACAGAAATGACAAAAATGACAAAAATGACAAAAATGGCAAAAATTAAAGTTTTGACAAAAACGACAAAATTTACTTTTTTCATTTATGCAAATTATGTTCCTTTTGTCATTTTTATCTATTTGTTAATTTTGTTGGTTTTAATTAAATTTTTATCTATTTGTTAATTTTGTTGGTTTTAATTAATTTAATTATTAATTAGATAACTTTATTAATGTGATAAAATTTATGAAACTGTCACTTTTATAATTTTAAATTTTTTTTTGCATTTTGTAATTTTTTGGCATATTTGTCAATTTGGTGAATTTTTCCAGTTCATTTTATTTTGTTTTTTTCGTATTTTTATAAATTTTTTCGAATTTTAAGGCAGTTCTGCTAATTTCGTTAGTTTATGTTGTTTTTTTTTTATCATATTCGTCAATTTTAACAAAAAATCATGCATATGAATGATTTCTTTCAAACTTTGAAAATTACAAAACAAACCGAATCAGCTGTTTTTTGACAGTAAACAACTGCATTTGTGTTAGTGCGATAGAAACGAATCCTGATCTCGGGCTTGATCGATTTCGATTGGTTTCGATCGATTCCGATTGGCTTCATTGAACGTCAATTGGATTGGTTTCGACCAAAACATTAGGTAGTATGAAAAAAACCTATCAATTGCTTTTGCTAAACCAAATCGAGCAGTCGAGTAGTAACTTGAAGCAATTGCTGCGGTTGCTATGAATAAAGTTTGTTTTGACAGCGGTTTTCTCTGACAGAATCTTTTACTTTTAGAACAAGCTTGTTTGGTATGAATAAAGACCAAATCTGAAGCAATTGCTCGACAAATCTCTCAGCAATTGCTTTATTTTCTATGCATGCTCGGTAGCAGACTTTTCTAATAAAAAATTCTTTTATAACGTCATAAATTTATCAAATTGGCAATATTGCACTTCAAAACAATTCCAATACGCATTTTCAACATGGATAAACGAAAAAAAAAATGAAAACCCATTTTTTTTCATATTCTTGGCGTTGTATCGTCCTACATAAAATTGAACTAATCGAATAGCAAACATTCCAGATTACCGGGAATAGTGGAAGAATTCCTAACTGGCCCGAACTTGGAATAACATTTTTATAATTTTTAACGATTTGTGTTTAAGTTTTAACAAAACAAACATTTTATTTTAAAGTAGCTAATTTTGATTGGTAAAACATGTTTCAGGTGAACTAACTGTTTCTTGCTCGCTAGACCAATTGAAATTGTCCTATCAACAAACGAACATTTCAACCTACGCTTTTTAGAGCTTGCCATGCATTACCTTAAATACTTTCCGATCGTTCTTACCCGCACCGCTGAGATCGTGGCTGTTTTAGCCGTAATTTTTAATTTTCTGATCGTTTTATTTTAATTTACTTAAGGGGGGGTAGGGTCTAACACTTTCAAAAAATCGATTTTTTTATTTTTTTATTTTCTTATTGTAAAACATTTCAAGAATGTTGTGTCAAATTTTCAAGTCAGTTGAAGCAAAACTGTAGAAATTATAGGCCTTTATCTCCTTCTATCTAACACTGCAGGAAAGCAAGAGCAGAAACTTCAAACGCGTTTTTCTCGAAAGCACATTTTTAAAGTCCGTGGACATCGTCATTTGAAAACTACTTATTCGATTCTTTTCAAATTTGGAACATATTTTCTACATAAAAAATACCAGACCCCAACGTTTTTTTTTTTTTGTATTTTTCACTTTGGGGAGATTTTACAGGTGAAAAATGGCGGATTTTTTCGTGAAAAATCGTAGATTTTACTTCAAACAGCCACAGAAATTTCATAAACAAATTTTTAAGTTAAATAAAAACGTTGGGGTCCAGAAAAACATCTATTAAAAATATTTTGCTCTGATTTTTTGACTTCAGATGATTCTGTGCTGAGATACAGTGTCCACCGCAAATCCTGTTTTCTAAAAGGCATCCTCGAAAATGATTATGTACATTACTGGGCGTTTTAACAAACTACATGTTTCGGATTATTGTGCACCATCATCTCTGGTCATTTATCTCATTTCCACCCACAGAAGGACGAGCTAACAAGGGCCGACATCAAGGAGCACAGTAAATGTGCTTCCAACGTAAATATTTAAAACATTTTTAAATTGTGACCCAAAGATGGGTCTTGACTCAAACATTCAGTCAGCGAAACTTTTTTTTTTTTTTTTTTGTAGAGAAATGAATCCAACTTAGATGAAATTTCAGGGACTAGATAAGGGAAAATTGATGTTGAAAAACATGCGAAAAAAATTCGCCTTGTCTCCCGGTGAGACTTGAACCCACATCTTGCGCCTCTCCGGGGCCCATGTATTAACATTCTACTACAGGAGACCAACCTGGCGTATGAATATTATACTGGTTGAGTGTCGATGTCTATCGGAATGAAGGGAATAGTTCTCCCATGTGATCATAATCATTTTTCTTGGTCTATTTCTATTCCCATCTTTTCATCTTACGGTAGTTGGACTCAAATTTGGATATTTTAGGCACGGCAAGATTTGCATTGCCTTCTCATATACTGCACGGGTTGTCAGTTATGATGAGAAATGATGCGTTTGCCGTATTTGGATATCCAACCAAATTCGGTGTTTGGCACCGCCTTATTTTCTATTTTTAAATTGTGACCCAAAGATGGGTCTTGACTCAAACATTCAGTCAGCGAAACTTTTTTTTTTTTTGTAGAGAAATGAATCCAACTTAGATGAAATTTCAGGGACTAGATAAGGGAAAATTGATGTTGAAAAACATGCGAAAAAAATTCGCCTTGTCTCCCGGTGAGACTTGAACCCACATCTTGCGCCTCTCCGGGGCCCATGTATTAACATTCTACTACAGGAGACCAACCTGGCGTATGAATATTATACTGGTTGAGTGTCGATGTCTATCGGAATGAAGGGAATAGTTCTCCCATGTGATCATAATCATTTTTCTTGGTCTATTTCTATTCCCATCTTTTCATCTTACGGTAGTTGGACTCAAATTTGGATATTTTAGGCACGGCAAGATTTGCATTGCCTTCTCATATACTGCACGGGTTGTCAGTTATGATGAGAAATGATGCGTTTGCCGTATTTGGATATCCAACCAAATTCGGTGTTTGGCACCGCCTTATTTTCTATTTTTAAATTGTGACCCAAAGATGGGTCTTGACTCAAACATTCAGTCAGCGAAACTTTTTTTTTTTGTAGAGAAATGAATCCAACTTAGATGAAATTTCAGGGACTATCTAAGTTGGATTCATTTCTCTACAAAAAAAAAAGTTTCGCTGACTGAATGTTTGAGTCAAGACCCATCTTTGGGTCACAATTTAAAAATAGAAAATAAGGCGGTGCCAAACACCGAATTTGGTTGGATATCCAAATACGGCAAACGCATCATTTCTCATCATAACTGACAACCCGTGCAGTATATGAGAAGGCAATGCAAATCTTGCCGTGCCTAAAATATCCAAATTTGAGTCCAACTACCGTAAGATGAAAAGATGGGAATAGAAATAGACCAAGAAAAATGATTATGATCACATGGGAGAACTATTCCCTTCATTCCGATAGACATCGACACTCAACCAGTATAATATTCATACGCCAGGTTGGTCTCCTGTAGTAGAATGTTAATACATGGGCCCCGGAGAGGCGCAAGATGTGGGTTCAAGTCTCACCGGGAGACAAGGCGAATTTTTTTCGCATGTTTTTCAACATCAATTTTCCCTTATCTAGTCCCTGAAATTTCATCTAAGTTGGATTCATTCCTCTACAAAAAAAAAAAATATTTAAAACATTTTATAATAGTAGAAACGTATTGTACTGTTGTCCACGTTTCTTCCTCCCTATGCTCAAGTTGTTTCTGCGTCCAATACTGCACAGTGGGCCCGGCCGAGTTAAAATGAGTAGTAAATGTTTTTTGACTACCACCGGGATGCTGACAAGATCTGACTGTGTATGTGTCATAAGCATAAGCATAAGCATAGTCGCTGAAGCTGTTTATTTTGAACCGAAAACCACTATTATTATATCTGACTATCAATTGCTTCCAATCATCCAAGTATTCTTATCTTAATATTGTAAAAACCCCATTGAAAGTATAGCGAAATTCCGCTGCGAAGCTGAAAAAAAAATCCAACTAATCCGACGTGTGAAAACAATTTAACCTCGACGCCACCGCCATCCGTTTGGGGCAAGATCGCGAATAGAGGGGAGAGTGGCTATTATTCATCGTTATCGTTCCACCAAGCGTCCCATTCCTAACAACTAATGACATCAGATAGGGAGAGGAAAGTGAACTTCTGGGTAGGGGTGTCAAAGAATTGCTGCAGCTTTTACTTCCAACCTCCACTTTTGGTTTCTGGCTTGTTGGAGTGTCGTCAACGTCACTATTATAGCTCGCGTCGTCGTTTCGTTGTAATGGTTGCGGCTTCACGATTGGGATCTAAAATCCAGTTCCCATTGTCATAATCACCGTTTCGATGGGGAATTGGGGAGGTAAGCTGGGGATGTTGACAGTTACACATACAGCGCACCGAACGGGTGGTCTCATCATCATTGCCCAGTCACAGGCAGCAACAACAACAACAACCGATAACAACGTCATTAATCCGAAAATATTGCCACATTTTAGAGATTATGATGGTGGCAGCAGCAACTCGGATCGGTCGAATGAAATTTTGAATCACAGGAACACCCGGAAGGAGATTCGGAAGCGGGTTTGAAACCCGGAAAATGGCAGCTCCCAGATGCCCCCGAAATGAAAGCACTCAAATATAATTAATTTTTCTATGACAATTTTATTGGATCAGCCTTTTGAAATCGAGTTTCTTCATAGAATCCACTGCTGCTGCTGCTGCTGCTTCTGCCAGATGACGACGATGAAGAGGATCGTCCTCTGCTTCCGTGTCCCGGATCAGCGCCATCATGACCAACAGGAGCAGCAAGGCGGAAATGGTCGATATCAGATGTGTCACTGTTTGACAGCCCGATTTGCTCATAAGCTCGATTATCTGTCTTGGCAGTGCCATCTTTTTGCGAAGTCGTTGTGTCTCTTTACCAGCTCAGTTCAGCTTCTGGTTCATCGTCGTCCTTCGTTGAGGATTTTGGAGGGCCTGGTTGGGTCCTTTGTGCTTCTCTCGTTTGAGTTTTCGTAAATAGCTCCAGTGCTCCTGCTAATATATCGTGCGTGAGTGATTTTCAAGAATTAGGCGTAGATACGTAGATATGTAAGTATGTCGTCAAGTTAAGCCCTGCCTGGTGAGCGTCCTTTAGGATTGTTATCCCTTTTCAGTCCGTAAGCTTTTGACCGTCATTTTGGCTCCGGTTCCGGAATTCCTCAGCTTAGAGCGATCGACATTTTGAGGGATTGTGGCAAACACCTGCGAACAAAGGAAATTTCCCACTTATAATCACTGAATTTTGAACCAGACACAGGATGAAATCCCCAAACACACACTATAGGGAGTCTCCCATAAAACCAACAAATTGCACTAGAACTTCACCTGCACCATATCCGTTAAACGACCGATTAAGCACTGAGCGAGTCGGGGTCTAGGTTGAGTTGATCGACCAACTAAGCAGAAAACTCGAACAAAGGCCGAACAGAGTTGGACAGGAATGAACGTGTCCACTGACTTGTCTGCAGCTGAGCCGCGCGCGGTGGCTGAGCTGAAAGCTGGGCGCGACTAGTTTCTCTTCATTTTTTCTCCATCCCCCCATCAGCGTTGCCAGATTGAAAACCGCTCAAGTCCGTAGATTTTAGGAAAATCCGAAAATGTACTGATTTAGGCAAAATAAAACTTGATGACCTTTTTTTTTTTTTGGTCGTCAGGTAGAATTTTCAGTTATCCGCAGAATCCCTTGAATTTTTTCGATAATCCGTGTAAAATCCGTAGGAAATGCTGAAAATCCGTAGATTTCGATCATCGATCCGTAGCTCCGTAGAAATGCTGAAAATCCGTAGAACTACGGAGAAATCCGTAGATCTGGCAAGGCTGCCCCCCATCCACATCTTTAAGTCGTTCTCTCGGTTGGTCGTCTGCTCGAGAATCACGCGAGCCGGTGTGGCTCGAGTTGCATGGAGCCAATGACGTTATCGTCGTAAAAGAGGGGCTCGTTGCTCGTTCTGTGATGATGTCTTTGACTTCGGAATGGTTGCTCGAGCCAATCGGAACATGCTTACGCACCTGAGCTTGAAGCTCGGAACACGAAAAACACCAGAGGTGAGTCATTCTTGTTTGGGTTTTTTTTCTTTCGTTTTTGCCGAGATGAAGGTTTTGTGCCGATCCGTTGAAGCGCGACTTATGCCAACTATTCCGTTAGGAATGCAATGGAAACTTTCTTGCACCTTAGTTAGTACGAATATTTTCAGGCTCCCTACAATTTCTATTTTTTTTAAATTGAGGGTCCTTTCAAATGTTACGTCACGCGATTTTTGGGAGTAGGGGTTACGTATTGTGGATTATGGATAGAACATATGATTCGAATGTGTTACGTAATATTCAAACGGCCAATAAGCAATATTTATTGCAAAACACACAGTAATATGCAGTTGATTCCTTTAAGAAGAGGACCTCTGTGAAATTTCTTGAAGCAATAATTCTCAACCAAAAAAGAAGGTGCACATTTCTTTGTGCATTTTTTCTATAATCTCTTTTGCCACCACTTCGTTTTCTTTTGCGGATGTGCTCGTCTTGGAGGCAGGTTTAAGCTTCTACCTGCTTTTGTGAAACGGATCAAGAATGAGTCATCATACTCTTTCGAAATCTTTTTGCACTCTTGCTCTCTACTCTTCATCTTCATCTAGTCGAATGTCGGCTGATGATGTTTTGTTATTGTTGACATTGGTGTTGCTGTTTGCCGGCCAGCAGACGGAGATAAGAATGAGGTCAACAGACGGAGTGAATTTGAATTTAGAACCATTCAATGTTGTGTTACCGATATTTGGTTTGTCAACACGATGAAACATGGGTTGAAAGCCAGATGTAACGAAATTTATTCAGTAGTGCTTTGAGAAGAAGTTTTAAAAAGAGAGTGCTGTCTTACAAAATTTCTATGGTCAATATTTTTTATTTGAATCAGATGGATTCATTTACTACACATAAAGCTTAGTTCAATTAGGAATGGAACCGCCCATCACTCTACTCGAGGTTTGGCCCCCAGTTTTGTGCCGGTGTCCCCCACCCCCGTGTCCAATTTCCGGTGTTCTACAGTTAGAGCTTAACTGCCAATGCCCAAGCCCACTGAGTCCCTGTCGAGACGCCACACAAACAACGGTGAGACGATCACAGACAGGGATGCCAGGTGTTGAGGATGAAAAATCTGGGCAATTTTGAAAAAAAGTCTGTGCGTGTCTGTACATAAGGAAGATCACAAATTTGATACAAAACAAAACAAGAAACTTGACAATGTGTGTGAGCGGGGGGGGGGGGGGGGCTGCTTTTCTGTGGTATTCGGGGTAATTTTCGAGTTGAACTACAGAACAAACACTGTTTCCTACCACCTACCATGTCTATCTTATTTAAAAAAATATATTTTTAATGAGTGGGTTGGTCGAATACCAATGAATACAAGTGACATTTCAGTCCTATCTGGCATTTACGGATCAAATCCGATACATGAATATTGATTTCATCACTCTATTTTGAAAGTCTGTAAAATCTGGGCACTGTCAGCAAAAATCTGGGCAAAATCTGTGTCTGACCAATATCTGGACGAAGGGTCAAAAGTCTTGGTTTTACAGACAAATCTGGGCACCTGGCAACCCAGATCACAGACCAGCGCAGGGGACTACCGCATAGCTCCACAATACGTCAGCCTACAGGACGCCAGCTATTAAGGTAGGACCAAACAACCCTTCCCGGGGGGTGAACATACCGCATGGTCCATAAGAACCACTTTACCGAATCCGCGCTATTAAGCTATTAAGCCGCGAGTCCGCTGACCCCGTACCCAGGACAAAGGCTAAGAAGTCCATCCAGTGATTCCTCCCATCATGTCGTATTTGCTCTGGGCGCATTGGTAGCGCTAACGCCTTCATTTGCTCCATCTGGTGTCGACTAGCGCCGGATTGACCCAATTGTGCTGCCTTAGCGTTCGGGAAAGTTACGGCAGGTCCCGGCAACGATACACGGTTTGTCTATGTATCGTGTGACCAACATCTTTTAACTAAGTGTTAGAAAATCTCGTTTTTAAGCTTTTTTTTTTCCTCAGATTTAAGCTTTTTTTTTGCCTTGAGAGCATAGGAGATGAAAACTCAAATCTGAAGAAAAAAGCTTAAATCTGTCAAAAAAGGGGAAATCTGAGGCGAAATCTGAGAGATGTGCTCCATACAGTTTGTATAACATTGCCGGGAAGTGAGTTACGGTGATCATTCTCCCTCACGCACTAAAGCACCTCCTTGTATGTAAGTGTTCACGTAAACTAACACAAATGATTCTCACTAAACTGAACAGTAAGTTAACGCACTGCACAGTGGTCCAGAACAAACATTTATCGTGACAAAATTAATTACGCAAAATATGTACCTTTTAGACTTATGATGTCTTCTGCAAAGTTGTTCATAATTATAAGGGCCGTATTTTGAAAGAATATTTTATTAGGGCGTGTCATCCTCCTGGGAATTCGTAATGCTAACTTCTTTCAAAAGCTAGATAGTGCAAAAATATGTTCTACAATGTTGTAGATTTTAACTTTTCAACGAACTTTGCTGAACACATGAAAGTCGTACGATGAAACGTTTTCGTTTTATAATTTTTTTAAGATTTACATATTAGAGCGTGTCTAAAAAAACAGTTTTTTGACCATAACTTTTTCTAGTAAAGTTGTACAGTGTTGATATATTCTAAACAATTGTTCAACTTAATAATGCGCACGTTTTTCTTTAAGATTATAGTAAGCCATTGTTTTATCTGCAAAAGTTAGGAGCACAAATGTGTTCAAATTTGACAATTTTTGTGCTGCGATATCTCCGATTTGTGCAATCCATAAAATCTGAAATCTATTGCAAAACGTAGCTTGAAACATGAATATTAAATGCTGAAAAAATTGGAGATAGGTTTTTCTTTTAATTTGAGAATTTAAATTTTGAAAATCGTAATTTTGCATGATTTTTTTCATAGAATTTTATTTAATTTTAATCCTTTTTTATCAGAAACACAACCAAAACCAATACACAAGCCACCCATTACTCGTGATGTTATTTTGAATTCTTCAGCTTCTTATTTAATAATGATCTTAAACATTTTATTGTTTCAATAAATATTTTTTAAAAAATTAACAAAGTTTGACTGTTCTAAGAAAATTCAACTTTCTTCAAAAAATTTTCCGCAGCTTCGGGAATTGGCGGACTTTCTATGACTCTCGGGACGTGATTGGTTAATAAAATGGGCGGATCAGAAGTAATCTTGAATATCCTTCAGATTAGGATTGGATAATCCTTCTTGGCGTGTTGGTATGATAAAAGTAACAAAAAATTATGACTGTTTTAATAATGATCTTTTTTGCAGTAAGGCATGGCCGAGATTTAAAAGAAAGAGAATCTATTATCAAAACAAATCTTCGGAATGGATTGGGCCTAAGAATTAGTGAGCCGCGTCCGGAAGAAGGAAATAGTAACGACGGGAACACGGCTCGTAAATTTTTCGAAAATTACGAAATAATTTCCCGGATAACTGGAATCAACCAAAATCTGTTATAAAGAATTCGCACTCTTTTATTATTTTTGAACAGTAAGGCTGAAATCGATTTTGAAGCGTATCAAGCAAACGCCGAAGAAACGTGGAAGCAATACGTTGAGCTGTATGGCTCTATCGCCTACAGTTCACAAGCTCTTGACTCATAGAGCAGCAATGATAAAATATGCTATACTGCCCATAGGAATGTGTAGTGAGGAAGCTCAGGAAACAAGGAACAAATCGATAAGACGTTTCAGAGAACATCATGCACGCAAATTCAGTAGGGTTGCAAACATCGAAGATGTATTCAAAAGGCTGCTGATTACTTCTGATCCGCTCATTTCATTGACCAATCGCGTCCCGAGAGTCATAGAAAGTCCGCCAATTCCCGAAGCTGCGGAAAATTTTTTGAAGAAAGTTGAATTTTCTTAGAACAATCAAACTTTGTTATTTTTTTTAAAAATATTTATTGAAACAATAAAATGTTTAAGATCGTTATTAAATAAGACGCTGAAGAATTCAAAATAATATCACGAGTAATGGGTGGCTTGTGTATTGGTATTGGTTGTGTTTCTGATAAAAAAGGATTAAAATTAAATAAAATTCTATGAAAAAATCATGCAAAATTACGATTTTCAAAATTTAAATTCTCGAATTAAAAGAAAAACCTATCTCCAATTTTTTCAGCATTTAATATTCATGTTTCAAGCTACATTTTGCAATAGATTTCAGATTTTATGGATTGCACAAATCGGAGATATCGCAGCTCAAAAATTGTCAAATTTGAACACATTTGTGCTCCTAACTTTTGCAGATGAAACAATAGCTTACTATAATCTTAAAGAAAAACGTGCGCATTATTAAGTTGAACAATTGTTTAGAATATATCAACACTGTACAACTTTACTAGAAAAAGTTATGGTCAAAAAACTGTTTTTTTCGACACGCTCTAATATGTAAATCTTAAAAAAATTATAAAACGAAAACGTTTCATCGTACGACTTTAATGTGTTCAGCAAAGTTCGTTGAAAAGCTAAAATCTACAACATTGTAGAACATATTTTTGCACTATCTAGCTTTTGAAAGAAGTTAGCATTACGAATTCCCAGGAGGATGACACGCCCTAATAAAATATTCTTTCAAAATACGGCCCTTATAATTATGAACAACTTTGCAGAAGACATCATAAGTCTAAAAGGTACATATTTTGCGTAATTAATTTTGTCACGATAAATGTTTGTTCTGGACCACTGTGCACTGGTTACAATTTATTCAGTAGTGCTGTGAACAGAAGTTTAAAAAAAAAGTGCTGTCTTACAAAATTTCTATGGTCAATGTTTTTAATTTGAATCAGATTGATTCATTTACTACACATAAAGCTTGAAAGTTAAGGTTTTGGCCGTAACTACCAGCTAGCTCAAGGGTACTTACGTTCTCTCAGGGTCGTCTCTATGATCTCGGGGAGGACTGGAACGACCAATAGCTGATCTCAACAGGGTGGAAAAATACGATCACCAAAGACAAACAAGGGGCTCACTTAACAATTATTAATACTATTACATACGGGTCATTTTAGGTTTATTTAACTTGCCGTTTTGTTGGGATACCATTTGTCCGGGCCTTTGGTAGTGGTGCAGCCGGCCAAGCTGATGGAGGACCTCAGATGATCACGGTTCAAAATCGCCGGAGTTCAGGATCACCGATTGCCGAAATTGCCAAGGTGTTGATTTCCAGGTATGACAATCGCAACTCGTTCCACCAGGGGTTCGTTCAGCCAATTTCTTGTTGACGTCGAAATCGGTACGATGGTAGCAGGAATGTGGCCCACAGTCCGGGAACGTTCAATGTGGTTCTGACTGAACCGGTAATAATACCACGTGGGAAGGACTCCAGAGGTGTCGTATGGAATTCCTCAGAAACCTTTTGGCGAGTTTCTAGCGAGTGTGGCCGGGATGAAAAAAAAATCTGACAAAGCGCCTGGAAGCAACGGAGCGCTTTTCGGAACGGTTGGGGATGCTTCGTTCCCTTCACAACGGCACTCTAAGCCGTACACTTCACACTCTTTTTGTTCAGCACACAGCAATATACATGCGTTCTACTTCCGAGTCCCGACAACAGTGAAAGTCGCTTAGGCATCGCATGTACGAAGAACCCTTTTTCTCAAGTTCAATTTACTCTCTTAGCCGTGCTCTCTAGCATTTGAGTAGTTCCGGTAAGAAGTGGTCGAAACTAGTGGACAGCTGGTATAACTGCCGATATCTCAACATTAGGCTTGTTAAATAAAGTGTATAACAGTTTACTTGACAGAATCAAATGTAGACTAAGTGAGCCATTATAATTATGCAAACAAAATTTAATAAAAAAAACTAACCGCGAACAAATATTTGAATTTAATAATCAATTGTTTCCGATTTTTTTTGTTTAAGACTGTATTGAATCGGTAACAATCCTCCCCCAGTTCGACCAGAAAAATTTCATTTTTTCAAGTGAAATTTTTCGTGCAATATTTTGGTGTTCAACTCCCTCGCAGCGTTGCTTCATACCGTCGCCCCTTGGACAATTTTTTTTTCCTATTCAATCGGTTTGTTCCACCAAAATCAGCTTTTTCTCAACGTTCCCTCCTATGTGTTTCCATAGACACCCTTTTCTTAGGTTGTATCCCCTTCGCGTTGTACACCCTCAGGACACGCCTTTACTCTACGTAAACGTTGCTTATGGTATTACACTTCTCCATTTAAGACCGAGAAACACCTAATATTTTAACCATTTGCACACTATTCACACATTCATTCCCCTTTCAATGGACGCGTCCCCCATCACATTCATTCATACTCATTCACACAATCATTCATCACCAAATTCTCTTATTGGTTCATTAATCTATTTCTAGAGACAATAATTTATTTCTGACTCTCAGAATTTTCTATCTAAAGGCTCTAGCGCCTTGCCAAGCTTGTAACTGACTTGTCATTTGAATCCAGGACAGATGCGGGGTCATAGGGCATCAACGTTGTTTCCAACTCCGCTCAAATTTAGCGCATGGCTCAGTATCGAGCCACCGGGTACTGACCATCAGCGTCGCGATGACTCCGGTCTCCAGCGCAACGTCCATTAGAAACAAAGCAAACAATCGAAAACTGGCACACCTCGACTCCATCCATTAATCAATACTTAACCATTGAATATTTTTTCAATGAAAGTTTCCTTTCTTCAACTTTTCGCCCGCCTCTGTTCGAAATAATTTCCTATAGCGAACGAGCGGACTACTAAACGCACTCTCCAAATAACGAAAAGCGCTACAGGGGCTTCAATGAGCCACGTCTAAATGACACGAACTGTAACCGGTTTTGGAGCTGTCATGAAAACAAACAATGTTATTCTAATGAGTATCGCAAAAGCTTTCTGGTTGCAGGTAATTTAAATTATCAATAATTACGGATTTTGGACGGCAATTTTGAAATTTCTGCTACCATCCGAACAGGCGCTGGGTTAACGACGATATGGGATTTCGGGAGAAGTACAAAGAGCTGATTCTGGTGTATTTTCTATCGAAGGTAAGTGAGAAAAACTGAAATGTTATGGAGTGTTTTGAGCCTCACTTTTTTCCAGAGAGCAAAAGATGACCGAAAGACAAGATGCTGCCTTTTAAGGTTCCGTTCCGGAAGAAGTCGTGGAAGAATAACCGGATAGTTCAACCCTGGTTACTGAGGATTTATGCATCTGCGAAACACTACTTCTTGACATAATTGGGTATGTTTTTAGCCATTATTTGTTTTTTTTTGTTTTCTGACGGGTAGGATGTTTCTTCTACAGACAGTATTCTGCGATGTATTGCCCGAAGTTGGAGCTGAGTATGGTATTCCTAAAGCATAGGTGGCCAGTGTAAACCGACATGGAACCGCACCGGAAAAAAAAGGAAAACAGAACGAACAATCCACCAGGTCGCAAAAAAAAAAGAATTGGAAAACGAAGATGAAATTGGGCAATTCGGAGGAAAAGTGCTGGCTAGGATTTTCGTAATAAACTACCCTGGTTTCAGGTGGGCGGCTGGCCACACCCCCAGGGATTTTCCATTGGTCCCCTCCAATTCATAGGAGTTGGTACCGATGCGTCTAGTGACTCTTGCAGGCAGATATACGGGTCCATATTTCGCGTTATACGCTTCGGCGGCACTGGATTGTTTTGTGTTACGCCTGTACACTAATTGACCCACCTCAAATGGCTTGGAACTCCGTCGGTGGCGAAGGTTATAACGATGCCTTCCGGCTTCATGCGCTTTAGTCAGGTTTGATCTTACCAGATCGTATATTTTGCCAAACAAATGTTGTTGATGTTCGGTTCTCCGTTCCGAAATAGTTTCGTCGTTCGATCCGAACCACTGATGGTCGGACCCTTTCGCGAAGGCTTCGTGGCCATGTATCACAAAATATGGAGTGAATTCGGTCGCGGAGTGTTTGGTAGTGTTCAACATAGTTTCGATTTCAGAAGTCCTACTGTCCCAGAGCCTCTGATCTTCTCGAACATAGGTGCGTATCGCAGCATTGATTGTTCGATTTACCCTCTCAACCGGATTGGCTTGAGAATGGTATTTCGAGCTCAACCAATGGCGCACTCCAAACTGTTCGAGAAAATTTTTGAACTCACGGGACAAGAAGACTGACGCGTTATCGGAAATCAATGATTCAGGGGTGGAAAACCGGAAGAACCATTGATCCCGCAGGTGAGTACACAATGAAGTACTAGTTATTCTTTTCACAGGGACGAGTAAGCACCATTTGCTAAATAAGTCTGTGACGACTAAAAGGTGTTGATTACCATTTTTGCTACGCGGTAATGGGCCGATATAGTCAACGGCTATTATTTGCCAAGGATGTGTCACCATTCTTTGTTCGCCCATGGCAGGCACTACAGGAATACAGGCCGGTTTTGTTTCCTTGCAAACCGAGCATGCTTGGATATACTCTTTTATATCCTTGGCCATTTTGGGCCAGTAATACCTAAGTTTTAATTTAGCAATAGCCTTGTCGGTGCCAATATGCATCGAATCGTCATGGCATTCTCTAAGAATTGCATTTCGTCTCTCAGGGGGAATTACAAGCTTCCATTCAAACCTATGGTCATATGGCTGAATGGGAGTTGACACAAATTTGTAGAGGGCGCCATCCATTACTTGGAAATCTATGTAGTTGTCTGGTTGTTCTGTTACCTTTTTGATGAGATCATCGTACCATTCTGATGCAGGATTCGCCGTTACCACAGCAACACAACGTGACAAGGCATCGGCTACTACGTTATCCTTTCCTTTCCTATGCCGTATTGTCAGGTTATATTGCTGTAGAAAAAGGCTCCACCTACTGCAGCGGGACGATGTCTTCCACTTGGTCCTAAGAATATGGGTTAGGGCAGAAGAATCTGTCACCAGTATGAAGTGCGAGCCTTCAATATATCCACGGAAGGCCTCGATGGACAAGATTGCGGCCAGCGTTTCTTTCTCACAAGCATGGTAGTTCCTTTGGGGAGTACTAAGCTTGTGAGAAAAATACGCAATAACCCTTTCTTGTTCATCGTGGACTTGCGTAAGGACACCAGCGACTGCTACATCACTGGCGTCCGTTTGAATCGTAAATTCTTTCGTAAAATCGGGACTTACAAGGATTGGGGAGCTTATTAGCATTTCTTTAATCATGCAGAACGCATCTTCAGCCTGGTCGGTCCAGGTGATAGTTTTGCCCTTGGTTTTCAGGAGGTCAGTCAGAGGAGCCGTAGTTCCACTGAAGTCCTTGATAAATCGGCGATAATAATTTACCATTCCTAGGAACCGGCGCAATTTGGTCACAGTTGTTGGGCGTTCGTACTCGACGATTGGCTTTATTTTCTCAGGGTTTGCGCGTAGACCGTTGGTTGATAGAATGTATCCTAGGAATGGCAGTTCATTTACTCCTAAGTGGGATTTGTCTAGGTTGATGGAGAGATTAGCATCCCGTAATCTCTTGGCTACCTCAGCTAGTAGTTGTAGGTGGTGTACGAAAGTTTCACTAACTACAACTATGTCGTCGAGGTAGACGAAGACAAAGGGTTCTAACTCTCCATTACCTAGAACTAAATCCATCGTCCTGGCCAGGCGGCTTGGACTGTTGGCTAAGCCATAAGGACAACGTGTGAATCGAAACATCCCGGAACCCTGGATGCTGAAAGCCGTGTAGTTTCGCGACCGTTCCTCTAAAGGGATTTGCAGGAACGCCTCTGACAGATCGATCGTGCTCAGGTAACGCGCTTTGGGTAGCTGTCCCAGAATTCGGCCCGGATGGGGGAGTGGATACGCATCGCGAACGGTGCGTTCGTTTAGCTTTCGTGCGTCCAGGCAGAGGCGGACCTTACCCGAAGGCTTGATCACGGGTACCACCGGGAGCGACCAATCTGACTGACAGCGCTCAATGATACCCACTTTCAGCATTCGGTCAAGTTCCGCTACCACCTTCTCGCGTGTTTTGGGCGACATAGTGTAGGGATATTGTCTAACTGGCGGTTTTGATTTCCACTCTTCTGCAATCTCAATTATGTGTTGGGTAACATGTGTCGTGGGTAAGTATCCCGGTTTAGCGACTTGAAACATGTGTTTTACCTTTTCTAGGTCCTGTGTTTCTGAAGAAGTAAGTATACATTCGGGAGTTATTGATTCAATGTCACTCTCTTCTTGTAGAAGGGCACATTGACGAATCTGGGGGTAGATTTTAAATTTGGACCAGAAGGTCATTCCTAATAAACAATCGACAAGTAATTCCTTAATAACTAGCGTAGGGATAATCTTTGTTTTATTTTCGAAGTTGTATGGAACAAGTATTTCTCCTAATATTGACAAATTTCCGCCGTCTGCGGATTTCAAATCTAAATTTAATGGTAGAGGTTTTAATTTAACTCCACGAAAACGCGAAAACAGCTTATCACTGATAAGCGTTCGATTGCTACCTGAGTCTAGCAATCCTTTGACGCGTAGGTCATGGACGTAGACCCAGGCGTATGGTCTGTTATCAAACTTATTTGGTAGGGTTATTTGCAAAACTTCGGGTGGATTAGTATTCGCGCGATCCGAATACCAAACAGATTGAACGGGCTCATAGTCCGGAGAGCTCAGTTCAAAACCAGGAACTTTTACGCGGATTCTTCCGACGCTCGGCGGTTTTCGGTTGTCGGCCTGCCGTTTTTTTGGCAATATGGACAACGTGATGTTTCGTATCCTTTGTACCCACAAATATAACAAAGAAGACCATTTATAGATCTACAATTTTGTACCTGATGGTCGGGTTGGCGGCAGTTAAGGCAAACGTTTGCTGGTGGCGGCTTGTACCCTGCCACAAGATAGTCAATCGGGCGACGAGACTGAGATGGTCCCGGTTCCGGTTCTCTTGGTGGGACCGATTTAGGTTCGGAGACGTTTCTAGAATCTCGATAGTTATTCGTAGGGCGTGGGTTATCATTAGGGGGTTTTCTAGCATGATTCTTCCAGTTATCATTTTGATTTCGGTTTGATCGAGTTGAACGCGCGTTATCAGAGTTGTGCGTAGGGTTATTATTCGGGGTTACAACATTTACCGTTCGGTCCTGACCGAATACTTGATTGTACATCGAAAAGTTTGACGAATCGATAACGTGGCCAGCATGAATTAGTTGAGGTAGATCGTGAATCGGTTGCCATAAAAGGGATTTTTTATAGTCATTGCGCAGATTTCGTTTCATTATTTCCAGTTTTTCGCGGTCTTCCATCGGAGTCATCATACTACGGAAAAGTTTATCCATAGCAAAGTAATACTCCTGGAAGGTCTCGTTTCTTTGCTGTCGTCGTTGGTAAATTTGGCAACGTAGAAGTATGTCAAGTTCCGGATGAGCAAAGTTACGCTTTAGCTCCGAGATTAGATGCTGCCAGTTAAATAATCGTCCCGGATGCGGGTGTCGCATGGACATGTACCAACTTTTCGCGGGGCCGTCAAACAGATGGAAAGCGGAGTCGAACAGCTCATGTTCAGACATCCTTTCAGACTGGGCTAACTGTTCCACCAACGCGAGAAATTCGTTGAGTTTAACCCCACGATCTGTGCCGTTATATTTCTCAATTTTCCACAGTGAGACGGGAAGTGATCTGTGAGAAACCGCGGTGTTTCTTTCTGGCGGATACGCGTAAGGTGAAGTGTTATTTGAGGCGTAAGGGTTCGCGAATGAAACTGCTGGAATTGCACTCGAAGCTGGGAACGCAAATGAGGGTTGAGGCGCAGAAACAGATGAATAGGGAACAGATACGCATGTGGTCTGAAACGGTTGTTCAATTGATTGGGGCGGTTTAATAGGGGGCGGCACGTGCGATGTGAGCAAGTCTGAAAATGGTGCAGCGCTTTGAGCCATGTGTGAGTTAGGGTTCATATATGGTGTTATCTGACGCGAGTAATGATTAGCCAAAGCTGAATTGTCCAGCACCGCAGGGGGAAAAGCTACTAAACGATCAACTTGACTGTAACTGGGATAGAATGGTAACGTATGCGGGTACGGGGTCGTATTTTGATTTCTGGTATGGAGCGGTAAGTAATTAGATGTGTAAATAGATGCTGTTACCATGGGGGTGGTTACGGGTCTCGAATATTGACTTGTAACTATCACACAATTGCTAGAACCTTCTGACGTCTTCGGAATAGTTCCGGTGTAGGTTTCGCTAGTCGACGTAACCACGTTAGAGGTCTCTCCAGCGCGTGTAGCAGTATGAGCAGAGTCAGGGGAATACTGTCTGTTTCTCAACACGGTAAGCTCTTTTTCCAAGGCTATCAATGAGTCGCGGAAAACGTTAGCGTTCGGTCTGTCAAGCCCTCCCGAGATAACTCCCATTTGTTTTAAACACTCAATAGCTTCCTGTTCGGCATCCGAGCCTCCTACTTCTCCTCCCTCTGCCTTATCAAATAGATTGTCGACAATTTCTTGATCTGGATTCGGATCGGCCAAATCCACTTTAAAGTAAATCTCTAGTTTCTCACATACATTCTTCAATAAATCTATCGCTTCCATTTTTCCTGGAAAATCCGAAATGCTACCTAACACAGCTAAGCGATTCGCTAAATGCAACAGAGCATACATATAT
Source organism: Uranotaenia lowii (assembly GCF_029784155.1). Taxonomy (NCBI): domain Eukaryota; kingdom Metazoa; phylum Arthropoda; class Insecta; order Diptera; family Culicidae; genus Uranotaenia; species Uranotaenia lowii. The sequence continues at coordinate 218,395,623 of NC_073692.1, read as the reverse complement.
TTAGGCGCCACATTGCTAGTAACTAGCACTGTATGAAATTGTAGTACTCTATTGCGGCAAACAATTAATTCCTGCTCGGGTATCCCTGGGACAATCATTTCCGGTAAACCTTCTTCTTTCTCTTGTCTCAACAGGTCTCTTAATATTCGTCGCCTACGGCTTATTGATCTATCGCCGGTTACCACAAATTTCCTCATTTCTAGTTCCGTATCTATATCGGCGCTATCTAATAGATCTGGGCGCATGTCTAAATACCGTTTTTCGAATCTCTGTCGCAGTTCTTTAACAGTATGCCCCATTTTGAAGCAAAATTAAAAAACTGTATAAATAAATTATTGTAATACCAAAAGCAACGAGTAAATAGGTCAGATTTCGTTATCCTGATGATAGGAAACAACAAGGCGACGCAAAAGAACAACCGAAAAGAAATAGCTGAAATTAGGGCTCCCAACACGCCTGAACCCGCTTGCCCTCTTGTCTTTGTTTGGCTTTCTTTTTTTGCGGAAGTGACTCAGAATATGAAGCAAGCTGAAATAAAAGTTGAACATTCAAGACAAGCCACTGATGGTCTTGAGTCTCCCTGAGATACGCTAAAATATTCTAGTCAGTGACTAGTCAAAGACTAGAATATTTCTCCTTTCCGAAGGATCGCCAATTGAAAGTTAAGGTTTTGGCCGTAACTACCAGCTAGCTCAAGGGTACTTACGTTCTCTCAGGGTCGTCTCTATGATCTCGGGGAGGACTGGAACGACCAATAGCTGATCTCAACAGGGTGGAAAAATACGATCACCAAAGACAAACAAGGGGCTCACTTAACAATTATTAATACTATTACATACGGGTCATTTTAGGTTTATTTAACTTGCCGTTTTGTTGGGATACCATTTGTCCGGGCCTTTGGTAGTGGTGCAGCCGGCCAAGCTGATGGAGGACCTCAGATGATCACGGTTCAAAATCGCCGGAGTTCAGGATCACCGATTGCCGAAATTGCCAAGGTGTTGATTTCCAGGTATGACAATCGCAACTCGTTCCACCAGGGGTTCGTTCAGCCAATTTCTTGTTGACGTCGAAATCGGTACGATGGTAGCAGGAATGTGGCCCACAGTCCGGGAACGTTCAATGTGGTTCTGACTGAACCGGTAATAATACCACGTGGGAAGGACTCCAGAGGTGTCGTATGGAATTCCTCAGAAACCTTTTGGCGAGTTTCTAGCGAGTGTGGCCGGGATGAAAAAAAAATCCGACAAAGCGCCTGGAAGCAACGGAGCGCTTTTCGGAACGGTTGGGGATGCTTCGTTCCCTTCACAACGGCACTCTAAGCCGTACACTTCACACTCTTTTTGTTCAGCACACAGCAATATACATGCGTTCTACTTCCGAGTCCCGACAACAGTGAAAGTCGCTTAGGCATCGCATGTACGAAGAACCCTTTTTCTCAAGTTCAATTTACTCTCTTAGCCGTGCTCTCTAGCATTTGAGTAGTTCCGGTAAGAAGTGGTCGAAACTAGTGGACAGCTGGTATAACTGCCGATATCTCAACATTAGGCTTGTTAAATAAAGTGTATAACAGTTTACTTGACAGAATCAAATGTAGACTAAGTGAGCCATTATAATTATGCAAACAAAATTTAATAAAAAAAACTAACCGCGAACAAATATTTGAATTTAATAATCAATTGTTTCCGATTTTTTTTGTTTAAGACTGTATTGAATCGGTAACAAGCTTAGTTCAATTAGAAATGAAACATTTTCTTTTGGTGATAACAAAAAAAAGTGATCGGAAATGCAAATTTGTTTACAGCGTCGTTGGATTGCCTGTAAAAAGCACTGTTCACAGCTATTCAAAGCTGTAAACAGAGCGTGCAGCTTTAGCGAAGTTGAGCTTAAATGTAGCAGATTTCAAAAAAAATCGTAGCAAAAGAACAGTTTAAGAAATTTGAAACGAAAATTCCAATTTCTATAGAGATGTTCATTCATGTTAATCCTCTAGTGACTAGTGACTAGTGTCTAGTCAATTAATTTCGATAAAAAGTACATTTGCCTAAGTTGCTGACTTTGAAACATAAATCAATCGTTTATTCCGTTTCCATACTTATAATTTAGAAGATTATGCAACTGGCTGATTGTTGGGCGAAAACGTGATACGTCCAGCTTTTTGGAAGGAGTTTCGCAATATTTAAGATAAATAGAAACTGTAGAATAAAACATGATTTTAAAAATTAAAGTATTTACGCAATAATCAACTTTCCCGAAGACTGCAAAATTACTATTTTGGCTTTGTAGTTAAATTTTATTTAAATTTAGTTTTCCTTCTGTCAAAAAGAAATACCGATGGAATTTCAAACCAAAATGAATTACATATAGATATTTAGGTATAAGTTAAAACACTTTGCAGTCCTCAACAAAGAAGTAAAATATAATAAAAAGATATCAATGATTGATTTATTATTAAACTGTTTTATCAAACGTCTTATTAGCAGAACTGGATGCGATATAAAAAATCTGACAAACAATTCAAGTTCAAGACGTCAAAATCTTCCAAAACTAGTTAAAAACACTGATATGAGATTTGAATCCAAAAGAGTTTGAAGTTAAGAACGAGCAAGCACTGAATTTCTATTAAGTTTTGAACGGATCTGTACAAAGTTCTTCCTACTGAAATATTCAATTTTCTGTTAAAACCAAGAAATCAGGCAAAATCAGGCTTATTTCCAAAAATCAGGGAACAAACGAGGCTTATCAGGTTATCAGGCAGGACCTTCAAAAATCAGGAAAATCCTGAAAAATCAGGCTATCTGACCGTACGTCGCACTCATGATGAATCTAGTATGGTGGTCTCACTTTGGCAAAAAGTAGATTGGATGCGGTGGTGGGGGTAAAACGCAGCCGAAATTTGACAGCTGGCTACTGGCTGGCTGGGTTGCCAGGTGCTCTGTTTTTTTTTTGTTAACCACGGAGTTTTGCCAACCATTAATATATTCCTAAGACAAAGATTTCGCTTTGATTTTTGCGAATAACATTAACATTAACATTGCATTAACCTTAATTATGAATTAGTTATGAAAAATTTATGATTATTCAACACTATTTTCTTCCAAGAGATGTCTGAAAGCAGCAAAAAGTCATCGAATTGGAAGGTGACATGGCGAGGCATGTCATTCTATCGTCCGAGAAACGGCTGGCCTTCCTGCAGGAACATCCGATCTTTATCGAAATGAAACAGCTGCTTCAGGAGGACCCCCGTCTGTTGCCCTCGCTGCTCCAGAAGATCCAATCAAGTAATCCGGATCTAATGGGTATCATTTGGGAGAACCAGATGGAGTTATTGGCCCTTTTGAATTAGGGAATCGATGAGCTGAAGGGTGGTGGAGGGGGCGGCGTCAGCGGTGGCAGTGACGTAGCGAATGATGTAGCCTCGACTGCCGCTTCGATGGTGAACACCCTGAGTACGAGCTTGATGCCAACGATCGGACAAGAAACATCCGGTTTAAGATTTTGATTGTTTGGTCGACCCTTAAAAGGTTCTTCCTATTATCGCGATTAATCACAGCTATTTCGGAGCATCCGAAAAATGCGGAATGTATTGTAATTTAAGATGCGGATCCGGAAATCTAATTTAAATAAAATAAAATAAACATAAACTATATTTGGTTTTAAATCTTTTGATTTTTGGTCTACGATAAGCTTGTGCACAAACATAACCTTTTTTTTCCAAATTTCTCTGATTTTTTATCTCGAACACCTGGCTTCCCTGGACCTCCTTTTTCGTAAACACTTCAGCCAGCTGTCATCGTTTTTTTTTAATATGGCTGAACGTGTGATTTGGCATGTGAGACTACCATACTAGATTCATCATGTTCGCATTTACACACAGTGATGTCAACCTTCCAGATTTTGTCTGGATCTGCCAGACTTTTTGTACTTTTTCCAGAAATTTTTAGGTTTCCAGACTTTCAGACTTTTGTCATTTCTTCCAGACATTTCCAGACTTTTGAGTTTCGACAAGATTTTTTTGACAAAACAGTCAAAATTCAAAACTTTTGTTGCAAAATGACGGGGAATGATTCGAATTAGTAATTGAAGAGGGAGGAATGCCACAAAGATGGTTGTAAAACAGAAAATTAAGCCGCCGACACCACCACAATGATCTCAGCCATTGATAGCGTATAGAATGGATGATTATTATCAAGTAATGAATATTATTCCCGAAACTGCGACATTGCTATCTGGCGATACAGACATTTCTGGAAAACAGTTGGCATCACTGCTTACACATACTTTTCGAACCGTTAGGCTTTCGCTTTTCCAAATCCGAATTGCCGGGCCTTACGCTTAACCCCTACCATCAGATTTTGTACAGCCACCTTGTTCACCTTCTTCGCCACAGAAAGCCAGTTTGCCTTGAACTGCTGCTCGTTCTTAGCAGTTTTTTTGGTCTTCTTTAGGTTCCGCTTGACAATAGCCCAGTATTTCTCAATTGGGCGGAGCTCTGGCGTGTTGGGAGGGTTCTTGTCCTTGGGAACCACCTGCACGTTGTTGGCGGCGTACCACTCCATGGCCTTTTTACCGTAATGGCAAGATGCCAAATCCGGCCAAAACAATACGGAACAACCGTGTTTCTTCAGGAAAGGCAACAGACGTTTATTCAAACACTCTTTCACGTAAATTTCTTGGTTAACAGTCCCGGAAGCTATGAAAATGCTGCTTTTCAAGCCACAGGTACAGATGGCTTGCCAAACCAGATGTTTCTTCGCGAACTTTGACAGTTTCATGTGCTTGAAAATATCTGCTACCTTTCCCTTTCCTTTTGCCGTATAAAACTCCTGTCCCGGAAGCTGCTTGTAGTCGGCTTTGACGTAGGTTTCTTCGTCTATTACCACGCAGTCAAACTTCGTCAGCATAGTCGTGTACAGCCTCCGGGATCGCGCTTTGGCCGTCGTATTTTGTTTATCATCGTGATTTTGAGTCACTATCTTCTTGTAAGTCGATAGTCCGGCTCGTTTTTTGGCTCGATGCACGGTTGTAGACGATACACCCAGCTTATTTGCGGCATCTCGGAGAGAGAGGTTAGGGTTTCGCTTGAAACTACCGGCAACTCTCTTTGTCGTCTCAGCGGCTTCCGGTTTTCGATTTCCCCCCTATCCAGACTTCCTGGCTGTCGACAAACGTTCCCCAAACACTTTAATTTCATTTGTAACGGTTAATTTGGCAACTTTAAGCGATTTTGCCAGCTTTGCGTGCGAGCAGCTCGGATTTTCGCGATGCGCGAGCAAATTGTTGATACGCTGCTCTTTTTCCTTGGACGGCATTTTGACAACTGAAGAATGAATTCGAAAATCAAAATAGGAGCAACATTCTACACACACGCACTTTCAAAATGAGGGGTGTTCAGGTTTTTTAAATGCAAAATTGAAAGAAATACGTCAAGTTGATATTGACCAAATTTAGACCGTATCACCCTTTAGAACGACATAGAAAGAAAATTGGTACTAAAACAAATTGACGGTGATTTTTACCACTATAGATCAACTACTGGTCGCAGTGGGCTCTCCCCTACAAGGAAAAAAAATTGACGGAACGATTAGTTACTAAGAAGAAAAAGAAATTCAAGTGAAATATGTACCCCCAAATTGTAACAAATTAAAAGATTGAATTCTTACGTTGTTAGAATAAACAAATCTATAATAATAATATTTAACAATAAACCTCTGATACTTTGATGCCGTGTTTATTTTGATTTTTTAAGCCAAAGATTTTTAATTTAATGAATTCATTATCATTCATCACTTTTCATCGGTAAGGCCGATAAATTATATAACAAATATAATATTTTCGTCACTTGAGAAATGATCAAGTTATACCTGAAAAGAAATACGTTTGAAATTTATGAAAATCGCGCAACAAAACGAATTTATTTTCGAAAAACAGTAATATGTAGATAAGTACCGTTTGGAGAAAATTTAAATTTTCCTGATAACTTGTTATTTAACGATTACACAATGTGATTTTGAATAACAAAAAGTTATCTCATGGCCAACGATTTCTTTCTTTTTACAACTATCTAATTTCCAAAAAAGTTGCAAAGAAAAAAAATACTGGAAAGGATTCCAAATCTATTCCATTTATTTCGAGTTCATCAAAAAATATCTAATATCTTATCGAAAAAACCATATAGCCAACTTTAATACTCAACTGAAAAGGACACATAAAAATAGAAACAAATAGCCAAATAATTTAAATCGAATTGAGTCGAGATTACTTCATCGAGCATCAACCGCCGCATTTCACGGCCCGAAATCAACGCGTCGAAATCTTTTTCCACCACAGAATGACAGTTTTATTAGGACGCAAAAAAGCGGCACAACCCTCCTCATTGTCGTCGTCGGTTCCAATCTAAAAATCACTTACTTTTTTCAGTCTTATTTCATCAACCGGGACTTGCTTCACCGGAACCGTCATCATCATCATCACCACCACCACAACGCCGCCGCCATCAGCCAGGATAAAAATCAGGCGGAACGACGATTCCAGTCGACACAAAATATTGTAGCAAATGCAAAGTAAATTGTTTGCTCAAGCCGAGAGAGACACGTCATTCGCAATAAAATCGAACCCCGGAAAAAAACCCGGAATACCGAAGGAGGGTTCCGGTAATTCGTTCGATCATCTTCCGTTTTTTCCCTCCACCAGTTTTTGGAAGTCAGTATTTCAACCCTTCAAACCTGGCAGGCAGGGGGGTGATTTTGCCCCTTTCGATGTCGTTTCACTCTACGTTTTTCCTGTCCTATTTTTCGGAAAGGATAACGTTTGGCCATCCGTCAATTTTGCACCGACCGGGACGATGACGATGAATTGTTAGTTTAGGAGTTTGGTGCGTATTGCGTGCAATTTTTGCAGCGCTAATTGGCAAGTGTGCAAAACCGGGCTGGTAAATATTGACAAGTGCCAACAGCAACGGGTTAAGGCATTTTTCAGAAAAAGAAGGGGTGTAAATTTTTGAGCCTACCGTCATTCAGTACACGTGTCACTGTTGATTGATTTGAGGAGGATTTTTCCTTGAGGCAACAACGGTTCGATTGTGGTAAAATAAGGTTGTCAGATTGTCCGGTTTTATCCGGGTTTGCCTGGATATTTGATACAAAATTTGGGATCAGTCCGGCCCGGCTCGGACTTTATTGAAAAATGCCCGGATTTTTCCCGAACCTATTCACTTAATTTGGCAAATCAAAGAAGAAAAAAAAAACGAACGCTTCCAAAACAAAATGTTCTTAGCAAATTTTATAAAAATGACTATAAAAGGTTTTCTAGAAGCCTAAAATACGATACGTTCTTAAGAAAAAAAAAACATTTTTTTAATTTGTTTTCTTTATTTTCGTTAAGAAATTTCTAGGTTTAGTGAAAACTTGCTTGGATATTGCCCGGATTTATGGTCGTCAGTTTTCAAAACAAATGCGCAGATTTTACCAGTTTTTTTTATTTAAAATTGTACGGTTAGGATACGTGCTGAAAATTGTCTGGCAACCTTATGGTAAAACCTTCTCAGGTACGCATAGATAAAAAAATTAAAATATCATGCAATATTTTTAATGTCTTTCAATCTTCTGCTAGATAAAAAATAATAGAACCTTAAACTTACTTTGAAGTTACTTTCAAAGAAACATGTTTCAAAGCACCTCTTCCGTGTTGCGCAATGTTTCATTTTTTTTTTTTGTTTTTGAGAAGTATGAAAATAATAATCATCTACAGAAAGTTGGAATTTTTTCAGCCTTCAAAACTAAAAGTTGATTAATTTTGCGTTTATTTTTCCAAGCTGGGAGTGTGTTAGAAATATTTAGTTGTATCCAATAAAGTTATTAAAAACGCAAAAATTTCCAGCTTTTTAAGGGAGGCCAAATTTCAACATTTTCAAAACCTAAATACACTGTACTTACAAATGTCGCGTTCCGTTATGAAAACAAACATCGCTTACCTGAAAGAAAATGAGAATAAATAACATCAATATGATTTTCAAACTATTAGTAAATATATCTAAGATAATGAATGAAAAATGAATGAATGACAAAACATGATTAGAACTATCGTAGAGGGAGCACAAAAAGATTAAGGAGGTTGTGATATTTTATCAACCTTATCCAGAGTTGAGTGACAATTGACATATGTATTCGAAAAAAATGCAACACTTTATACTGTAAACAGCGGTGTTATTTATACAGATTTTTCCGTACTATACAGATTTTATAACGTCAATACAGATAAGATACAGATACAGATTTTTATACAGATTTTTTATCATTAAAACAGATTTATACAGATTTCAAGTTCAATTGTTGATTAACCAGTTTCCATGTGAATAAAGGAGGTTTTTGATTGTCTTAATTATAAAAAAATGACACTTCATAATTTAAAAAAAAAAAAACTAAAATTCCTATACGATGTGCAATTCATTTTGAATGTCAGCTCAATTTTTTTAAACAAGTTTTATTTCGTAAATAAAGTTAAAATTCATTGAAATTGAAAAAAAAATTCTATGGTTCATGCACTGATTTGAAATTAACTTATTAAGCTGATATTACATTCCATATTTTTTAATTCAATGTGCCGTGTTTTATATTGCAGAATATTGTAAAATTGTTTAAGGTGTTTATGAGTTATTTTCTAAGTGTAACATCAGGCGTGAAGCATAAGAGGAGATTTTGCGTAGTTCTAAATGTGCAATGGTAGCTCTTATTTTTGATATAAATGTCGAAAAAAGGTTAAAAATTCATTCATTAAATTTGTGTGCTGTTTGCCAAAATCTAGAACTTGGCAAAGAAATTGAAAAGAAAGGATTTAATTCAACTTTTCCGAAGACCGCGAGTTGTTTTAACTTCTTTAATGTAATTTTATTTTGTAATTTTAGTTCTAATTTAAAAATGTAAATTTTTACGAAATTGGAATGAACCAAATTGAATTCTTGATATTTCTTAACAAATGAGTTGAAACGTTTTGTAAGCATTAGAAAAGTTGTTGAATGAGTTAAAATAAGCTTGCCAGATTGCCCAGTTTTATCCGAGTTTGCCCGGATATTTGATGCAAAATTTCGAGAAAGTCCGGATATTGCCCGGATTTTTTCACAATTTTCACAAAGTAACCAAAAAAAAAATCAAAGTTTTTGAGTAAAATTCAGCAAAATCGATCAAAGGTATGGAAATTTTCGACGGCTGTTTAAAATTATTTCGCTGATTTACTTTTATAAACCTTTAAATATTTAAGTGTTCCAAAAAGTTTTTGAAAGTCTGCAATTACGTTCATAAAATATTAATTTCATTTTTTTGCATTTTTTTTAAAAAAACGAACACAAACACATACAGGATCTCAATGAAACTTGATGTTTCCTCGAAGAGATTCCTTTTTCTTAACACTAAGCGTACATCTTTCGAGGATATGACGGCTAGCATCTTACAAATGCTAAAACCACCAACCCAAAGAAAGTGTACTATGTATGCCGTGACCGGGATTCGATCCCATACCCACTGGCTTAGAAGACTTTAAGGCTATCCTCTACGCCACGGGCTGCGGCATTTTTTATTTGATTTTATATATAACACCTAAATTTTGCCCGGTTTTTGCCCGGTTTTTGGATTTGAAAAATTGAAATCCATGCCCAGATTTTGCCAGGTTTTTTTTGAAAAAATTCTCGGAATTGCTAGGCCCGGATGGGAGTGGAAAAAATTCTGGCAACCTTAAGTTAAAATCATAAATATCAAATACTCAAAAAATTTTTTGAATGATTTCTAAAATAGATATTATTTATTTTTTCAAGGCGTTGTTTTTCTGAAACTAAAATATCTAAGTACGATTTGTGAATAACTTGATGGGTTTTTTTGTTGTACATTTATTTAACGGGGGTATGTAACATAAGTTTTCACCATTCTTAAAACTAATTGGTAAACTTGATGGAATGAAGATTAACAGAAAGGTTTAAAATCTGTTAAGTATTCATGTAGTAAAATTTTAAAATTTTACTAATGAATCTGAAACATTTTAATTAAAAAAAAATTAAAATCTGATATATATTCATATAGGAAAATTTTAGTTTTTTGAATGAATCTGAATAATTTGAATTAAAAAACCTAAAATCTTCCAATATGATTTTACTTTGTGAAAACTGAATTCCATATTTAAGTTCCGTATTTTTCCGATAATATATATCCAGGTTTAATTCCGATAGTAATATACCCAGGTTAGGGCTTGATTTTTTATACTAAAACAAAAATTCGAAACTATTGAATAAGATTCATATTTCTCAATAATATATTATTGTGTATTAAACATTCAGTTGTTTTCTTTCATAATTTGTATTCATATTGTATTTGTAAAAAGAACGAAGTTCTTTAATACTCATTTTTTTAATTTTAAGAATTCAGAGATAAGGTTGAGAAAATTTACTTTAAAGAAATGAGATTCAGAATTCAGAATAACATGCAAAATTATTTTGTTAATTAGAATTATAACTCTCTCGCATTTCGCTTTCCGATTAAGTCAATTTCAAAAAAAGATTAAAAATTTTATACTTAAAATTAAAAGAATGTTGTAGTGCATGCTCAAACATTTAAATTTAAACTTTTAAAATTTGGTCCTAAGGTTGTGGACATATGTACATAATAATCCATTTTAGTCTCTCTAATCAAACAATCAACCAATAATCCACTTTGAAGTATTACGATTGAATTCTGCATATGTTCGTTTAGTATGGATTGAAAGTTTGGCTTAACATTCAATAATCCGGTTCATTTAAAGCAAGTTGAATTCAGATTTTGGAAATGATATTCTGGTTTTTAGTTTCATTCGTATTTGAAATCATGATTTCATAGATTATTATTAAAGAAAGCTTCTGAATTTAAATTCTTTAATTCAAATAAGAGTAATAATGTTAAAGTTTCATTTATCAGAAATTTCCAAAATTGTGCTTACGTAATTAGTGAATCAATTATTGAATTTATGCAGAAAGATTAAAATTTCATCCAAATTTCACAAATTATAATTAATTTCTCTATAACGCAAAATTTCCGAACAAAAAAATAACTATTTGAGCTTGAGATTAAGATAAGAGATAAAGAGCACAAGCTCGATTCCTAAAACCTATGTGCAATGATTTTCCTTGGACCTCAACCAATAATGACCATTATTTTTTGTTAATTTGATAAATTGCGTTTTTTTCACCTGGTGTAAGTTAGCCTTCAGTACTGATTTCTATATCTAACATTCTTACAACTCACATTTAATCACTCTTAAATGTGATTAAATGTGAGTTGTAAGTTGTAAATTGACTAACTAGAATAGTTTGTCAATTTTCGTATTATGAAGACGCTAAAACCGTTAAACATATTTAAAATTTGCATAGTAAGCAAAAAACTAACACAGAAACAAAAGTTTCATTTCAAACAGATTTTTTCATAAGGTCAATACAGACTTTTTTTAAAACCATCTGGCATTCCTGATTGTAAATAACTTTGTTATGTTTGGATGTAAATTGATTATTTTTTCAGTTCAACAACCTGGTAATGTAATGTAAACATGTGTAAATTTTTAAGACGATCTGTAAATGGTTTTAAGAAAGTGTCCAATAAAGAAACACATTGTCTAAAATGTTTGGGCAGGATCGTGAAAAATCCATGAAAGTCCCTGTGGGTAAATTGTTTGCAAAACCAACAAAAAAAAGTTAAGAAAACCTGATAGAAGTGTAGATGATTGATTCTATGGAGGTAAAGAAAGTCAAATGTTCAACCAAGAGCAGTCTTAAACTTCCTATTGGAAAAGTGGTAAAAGATCCATTTTTCTGTTTGGTTTGTTAAACTGACTAGTAAACAGGCATGACTCATTATCTTATAGATAAAAGAGCTGCCCACCGATAGAATAAACAAAATACGGTGGTCAAATCGTGCGCAAAATATTTAGATCGTTTGCGAGGAGATATTTTGAAAATTTTGAAATTGAACTGTAGAACGAACATTTTAACGGGCACTAGGCAGATCTATTACTACAAATTTTTCATTTACAAGTCTCGCTTGGATATTCCAGAGATAAACAAGAAGATAAAATTGAAAATTTGATGTCTAGTACTTGAGGTGGCTGACGACCGCACCGGGGGAAGCTTCAAGAAGTCATGATTGCTTGATTTATACAAAATTATCAAAATACCTTTTAATAACACTCGTATTTTTTTAAAAGCGTCAATTTTTCTAGATACACCAAGGTTTTTTTTACACGTTTTTTTACGCGGTTTATTTACACGGTTTTCGGGAATTAACACGGTTTTTTTACACGGTTTTCGCGAATTTACACGGTTTTTGAGAGAAAAAAGTCCTTTTCAAAGGAAAACACTTAGAATCTTTTTGAGGTTGGGAAAATCTTATCTCTTAGACTAAGAACATAATACATGAGACCTGAGACCTGAGACCTGAGACCTGGGACCTGAGACCTGAGACCTGAGACCTGAGACCTGAGACTTGGGACTTGGGACTTGAGACATGAGACATGAGACATGAGACATGAGACATGAGACATGAGACATGAGACATGAGACATGAGACATGAGACATGAGACATGAGACATGAGACATGAGACATTAGAAATTAGACATGAAACATTAGAAATCAGACATGAGCCGACATTAGATATTAGACTTGAGACCTCAGCATGAGACATGAGACCTGTGACCTGAGGCATGAGACAAGAGCCATGAGACAGGCTTTAGACCTGAGACATAGGAATCGAGACATGAGGCATAAGACATAAGACATGGAACCTGAGGCATTAGACAAGAGCCATGAAACATGAGACCTGAGACCTGAAACATGAGGCTTCGGACCTGAGACCGGAGACAAGCTACTAGAATTAGTACAGCGAGAAATAAGTTTAACTCCGATTTCAACATGCGACCCCTCTAATGAAAGGGTTTGACTTGTAGATGACGAACAATAGTGTCCCGACTTCGCTAGTATAAGCTAAGTATTAGAACCGCGAGAAATTAGTTTAGCTCCGATTTCAACTTTCGACCGGTCAAATGAAAGGGTTTGACTTGTAGGTGACGAAAAATAGTGTCGCGACTTCGCTAGTACAAGCTACTAGGGTTAGTGCCGCGTGGTTAGCGTGATAAGATGATAATCGCTGGTCCACTGATGGCATGGGCTCGATTCCCATCGCGGTACTGGGTGTTCAATGTTAATCTTAAGTTTTCCACGTAATTAATTCAGTCTGCAAAGCCTAAATCGGCTTAGACGATGTATGTATGTCTTTTAAACAGAGATACCGTCTGGTGCATCTGGTGCATCATGCAACAGTTTTCAACTTCAATGGCCTTTAAAAACATTATTTCCGCAGATAATCATACCGTTTGTACAAAAAAGTTTTAAAGTTGATTGCACATAAATTTGAGGTAGTCAGAAAAATTATTGGTTCCAACAGTTCTGATGTATTTGTAATGTCGTAACGCATGAAGCACCAATTGCAGTAGTTTTTTGGCTTTGTTCGAATTAAATTTTATATTTTTAAACCATAAATGTTTTTATTGGAAAAGCATGAGAATTCTACAAACATTTAGGGGTGAAAAATACTGCAACAAATTCTACTAGCTGAAATCATAAAAAATCATTTTTCGTCACCTACAAGTCAAACCCTTTCATTTGACCGGTCGAAAGTTGAAATCGGAGCTAAACTAATTTCTCGCGGTACTAACCCTAGCAGCTTGTACTAGCGAACCCGCGACACTATTTTTCGTTACCTACAAGTCAAACCCTTTCACTTGACCGATCGAAAGTTGAAACCGGAGCTTAACTATTTTTTCGCGATACTAACACTAGTAGCTTGTAATAGCGAACTCGCGACTCTATTTTTCGTCACCTACAAGTCAAACCCTTTCACTAGAGGGGTCGCAAATTGAAATCGGAGCTAATCTAATTTTTCGCCGTAATAATACTAGTAGCTTATCTCAGGTCTAAAGTCTCATGTCTCAGGTCTCATCTTTCATGGCTCTTGTCTCATACCTCAGGTCTCAGGTCTCATGTCTCATGTCTCATGTTTCATGTCTCATGTCTCATGTCTCATGTCTCATGTCTCATGTCTCATGTCTCATGTCTCAGGTCTCAGATCTCAGGTCTCAGGTCTCAGGTCTCAGGTCTCATATCTCATGTCTCATGCCTCATGTCTCATGTATCAGGTCTCAGGTCTCAGGTGTCATGTCTTAAGTCTCAAGTCTCATGTCTCAGGTCTCATGTCCTATGTCTCAGGTCTCGTGTTTTATGTCTTAGGTTTCTAGTCTCAGGTCTCAGGTCTAATGTCACATATCTTTGGTCTCATTCTTCAAGTCTCAGGTCTCATGTCTCAGATCTCAGGCCCCGGACTTAGGTTTCAGGTGTCATGTCTAAAGTCTCAGGTCTCATGTCTCTAGTCTACATTCTCAAGTCCAGGTCTCAAGTCTCAAGTCTCAGGTCTCAGGTCTCAGGTCTCATGTCTTAAGTGTCAGAACTTCACAGCTGCAGAATTCGAATGGTCTTTTTTTACACGGTTTTCGGAAATTAACACGGTTTTTTTTTTACACGGTTTTCGGGAATTAGCACGGTTTTTTTACACGGTTTTTTTATGCGGTACGTATATCAGTGTAAAAAAACCTTACTGTAATTTGTTCTAATGTGCCTATCAAAATTACCCCATCTTAAGTACACAACTTGAATATTTTATAAAAAAAATGGTTGTTAACAAACAGTTCACTCTATATTAAAAGAAAGAAAATTAACCCACGCAAGAGTGTCAATATGACACTATTGGAAGTTTTGCGGTTTGAAACTTTTTCAGATGCATCCAAGCGAAAAAAAATCTTCGGAAACCCTCAATGAATTCTTGAATCTTCAATTTTGCATCACTACTTTTCTTTATGGAAGCACCCTGAAAGCCCTAAAATAAACTTCCCAATCCCAAGACCTTGAGTATCAATTTCATACTCCTCGCTTGAAACAAATTGCAAATTGACAAAAGATGCAAAAAACAGCCACCTTTGAAAACTTGTCAAAGTACTGTGTTTCGAATTTTGATAATCTAAAATGCAAAAATGTGTTAAATAACGTCAACTTTTCAATCCTCTTTCAAAAATTTATCTGGTGTGATTTAAACAATTTTGACGGTTCATTGATTGAGAAGAACGGTTTTTACTGCTTTTTTTTACATTTTTTGAGGTCATGATACAAACAATTTCAAAAATATATATCCTTATATGCAAAGTAAGGCTTCTAACTTCATCTTTCTTGACCCCCTAGTGAAATTTTTAGTAAGCATTCCGTAGGTGATCTACAGTCTTTTTTTCGAAGCATGTTTTATCGATTTTTTTTTCTTAGGCTTTGAATAACGAAAAATTTAAGTGTTGTAGCTAAATATTGCCTGAGAAACATTTTTGAGATACATTACGAGCTTTCAAAATAAATTTTCCAATAAATTTTGGAAAAATCCATTGAGAAACAAAAGAGATCTATTGATTTTAGCCAGGAGTGTCAAATTGACGGGTAAAAATTTCACGGACGAATGAAGATTAAATTCGTCCATGGGAGCTGGAAGATAAATGAAATGTTTAGGTAAATTGTTAGATGATTGGACATAACAAATTTTGAAAAAAAGAAAAATTATAATTAGGGAGGTAGATCTAAGACGTGAAGCGAGCTGATATAATCGAATTTCCAGTTGTTTTTAATTCTGCTTTGTGGAAATCCAATCAACAATCAACAAGAATTTGTTAAATATTCAAAATGGTTTTGAAAATCAAATATCGTATTCCAGCCATATTTTTTTCCTGAAATGAGTGTTTTTTTAATTACACTCTTTTTTAAGTTTTTATTTATAATACTCTTGGGCACCCCAAATTTTAATATCGCCTCATATCGTCAATGATGCAAACTAGTTTCTCATGATGCTGAAAAATTAGTTATAAACCGAAGAAAAAATCCCGTTTCAACTAGGGGCTTCCAGTAAATCACAACCTTTACCGGCCGCGACGGCAACTACATCTGCAACGCCTATCATCGGTCACAAAAGTTATTATCATTCTGGGGTATCGCATGCTCGAGCCCATAAAGTAAAACAGGGAAACAGCATGTTTGCAACTACATATGTCCGCTCTATTTTTTTCTTCCTTCCAGTCAGTTATAGTTCTGAGACCGCCGCGCTGCGATTCATAGTTATCCCTCTGCATCGCGGTCGTATTTTCCTCGGAGGGAGGTTGGAAAAGCCAGTTTTCTTGCAACGGCACCACCATTCATGGCTATCAATTGCTGTAGTATCCAGTCCATTCAAGAAACTCCCCATGGGAAAAAGATAATCGCGTGCATCTGGTCCGGCTTGGCTATAAAATAGGCCGACAAAAAAGGCTTTCCGTTTGCCGGAAAATTTCACCGGCCCGAGTCGTTTTTCCAGCTCAAATAGAAACACACACACATTCATACGCTCATTCATTCATTACTGCCGCAAAATTGTTTGTTATTTTCATCCGTCGAGATCCGGGCGTTCGTTCGTTGGTTGGTTCCCCTTTAATGAAAATGACGTTTTCTTTTCCCTAAATGCTTTTTCTTCCCTCATTCACATCTACAACACCCCCTTCTGGAATTGCACTGAATCGTTCACAATTACATTAATTACCCCTATCGGAGCCATTGAAAGGCAAATAAACTGGCCAAGAATTGTGATATGATGCCGGCTAGGAGAATGAGGACGACGACAACGACGAATGGTAATATAAAATTCAATCTACTACTGGTTTGTTTGTATTTTTTTCTTTTCGGTCTCTTTCCTCAACTGTTGAAGACAGCATGATGGCAATTATTATTTACTTCCCAGTCAGTGCCCTGGAGGCCGTTATGAGTTTTAGGCAACACACCCACATTTGATCGGCGCAGCGAGAAATTGGAACATTTGCCAATCAATAAAAACGAAGGGGAAACCGAGCCAAATGGCATTAAATTTTCAGCGCATTTTGTTTGGGGAATTGACCTAAAAATTCGTTTGCATACACGCAGGCTACAATTTATGGTCAATTGTGATCAATTAACGTGTCAGCGAAGAGTAAGACATTTCGTTTGGTAATATAACGCTTGATCCTTTATGATTTGTTGTTTTCAACAAATAACAAATTGCCCTGTTATTCTGAAAGGGGAAAAACTTTCAAATAAAAAGACATTCATAGCAGTGGACCTAAATTACACCCTTGGGGTACATCAAATTGTTAACTTTTCTCTACCCTCTAGAATAAATAACTTCTATTCGGTTAAGGATAAACAATAATCAATAACATTTTCCAACTGTCTTTAAGTGAACCCTGAGGCTTGAAATGTGTTTTTCCTAAATTTTCAAATAGCTCAACAGTTATTGCCATCTGCCCACCCACCTCAACAAGAGTTAGTCGTCATACCAGAAAGTCGAAATTTTGCGTTTTTTTCTTCTTTCTTCCTTGAAGGAAGATCTCCGGTCGAATTAGCATACACATATGTCGCAACATCTTGGCCCCATCGGAAGTTCCGGAACACAAGAGGGTACATATTCTTCGGCTGCTGCATTGCTTCCATCCTTGGGATGTTCGAGTAGGATGATGGTCTTACGTATAAATTTGCGCTAGAGGCGGCTGAAGTTTTCATATTCTAACTTTTTTTTTTCTTCTTCTACTCTCTCGCTCTCTATCTGACATAACTTTATAACGAGGACAACGACTACGAGGACCATATGATGTTTTTTCCGTTGATGATGATGATGATTATGATTGTGATTATGATGATGTACCATCATGTGAGTTTCACAAACGCTCCGCGAAGAACAAGCAACGGCCTGTATTTTAAATCTTGCAAGTTTTTGTGGAAAAAATAATCAAAACTTGTTTTTTTAACGGCCCAAATTTGGCGATTTTTTTCTCGGAGCATGTCATCATTGATGCTAGGGCTCTCATCAGCACCGCAAATTTCTTTCTTCGGCACAAATAATCAAGCCAACAAAGGCACGATGAAACTGTGTCCGAATGAAGAATGACTTAATTGAGGTGGCCTTAGTCTGGAATTCGGTTCCGTGATCGTTCTTGTTAAGGAATTTAATTTGATGATTGTGGTCATTGAACGATTAACGTGGATCAAGAAACATGAACTTATTTTTGCATATAAAAACGATATTCATACAGTTGCGTTTAACAAAGAATGAAACCACTCAGAGCAACGCACAAACTTCCAAATTTAACAGGCTGGTATTTCTATTACATTTGATATTTTTTTTGAAGAAATTTCCGCACAAGCTAGCCAAAATTAAAAACTCCTCATCCATTTAATTTTGAACACTCTCCGTGCATTAGGAAGAGAGATACAGCTATTTTAATAAAAGTAGGGAACATTGGGATTAATGTTTTCGTCTCAAAATTTTATGAGATTAGGTAAAAAGGTGCATTCTGGCCATGTTTTATCAAAATCTTTCAACGTGATAAAAAGCTTTTTGAATATGAAATTTTTTTCGGAGTAACAGACGATTTTATTCTTTTTGGACGGATGTATCATCAAATCTAAGAAAAACATAATTTTTACAAAAGCAAAGAATCACTAGAAAATATTACCCGAAAATGAAGAAAACTTAACTTTTTCACAAAAACTCATAGCACTTGCCGAAGATTGTTCAAATTCGATGGGCTTATAGCTCAGTTGATAAGTCAGTTGATAAATCAGTTGCCTCCCCAAGTAACACAGATTAAGCCAACTGAAAGTTTGACTTTGGTTTTATTTTTACATTTATATGCAGTTAGTTTTATGACTGATGGTTCGGTCGTCTCTCCTGGTGAGAACGGTCGTGTTTTTCGTTGCTCTTCAACCGCGGTTAAAAACCTACTTTTAGCTTTGATTTTAAAACACATATTCCGCCATGGCTGGCGAAAGCCAATCTACGACAACTGATACGCGAATGTTAACGGATGACGGTAATCAGAATCTGGAGGAGGACCAACAAGGTGACATGCCCGAAGAAGTTTTAAACCGGATCCGAAGCTACCCGGCCTCAGCTAAAGGGCCATATGAAGTGTTTGTGCGCCAAATAGACAAACCTATCAATGTGATGCTCGTAGCTCGGGAGCTTCATAGCACCTATGAATCTCTTCTGCAAACCAAAAAAGTTAGTTTCAGTAAGCTGCGCTTGCTTTTCAGCAATCGACAGGAAGCTAACAGTGTTGTGCATAATGAAAAGCTTACTAAAATATATCGTGTGTATATACCAAGCTTGAAAGTAGAAGTTTCGGGAGTTGTAAAACAAGCTGACCTTGAATTGGAATCAGTTGTGCTAAATGCAAAAGGAGTTTTCAAAGACCCGAGGATTGCCCACGTAGCTGTGCTTGAATGCTTCCAGCTAGTCGAAGCCCAATACAATGACGGTAAGAAAATTTACGTTCCGTCCTTTTCTACACGCATCACTTTTGCTGGTAATATCTTACCAGACTATCTTGAGGTGGAAAAAGTGTTGATCCCCGTACGCGTGTACACACCGAAGCCCATGATGTGTCGAAATTGCCAAAGATATGGGCACACACATCGTTATTGCGGGAATAAAACAAAATGTGGAAGGTGCGGTTTACCACACGAGGCATCCAGCTGTCCATCCCAAATTGACGCCTGTCTTCACTGCAAAGGAACGCATTTAACGATTCGAGAATGCCCCGAATATAAAAAACGAGCGAAGGCATCGAAAATTAGCCTCATTAGAAGATCGAATAAAAGCTACGCTGAAATCGTTAGATCATCTTTACCAGAGCTCTCGAGCACCAACCCTTTTGCTGCCCTGGCCGACGCCAACGACGACGACGAAACAGTTCAAATCGAGGAACAAAGTGCCACACAATTGAAAACCCAGCGCAAGCGTGCAACACCATCGTTGCTCCCTGTCGCTTCTGCTACGAAGCGAACCAGGGTGAGCAAAAATCTGCCGGTGATCGTCGAAACCACAGCAAATCAGAAACTCTTCGAGCAACCACACTCTTCACGAAACACATCCACTAGCAGAGTACCGAAGTCGACGCCGAAGTCGACGCCGACGCCGGTGCCGACGCCAAACCCGAAACCGAAGCAGTTGACGGTGACACCCAATAACCATGAAAGAACGGTTACGGACCTCATCTTCTTGATCTCTTTAATATTCAATCTGGACGAACATTGGATGGATATGTTGCTACAACTAAAACCCATTCTGACTGCAGTTCTTGCGAAGCTTATTGAAACCCGGCCTATTTTAGCAAATTTATTGCCTAGTGTTTAAATATTGTAATAATTACCTTAGTTTTAAGTGATGCCCGGCACTTTTATGGTTCATGACCGAGTGTGCCTATTAGGAAATAGTGTGGAGTTAAATAAAAAAAAAAAAAAAAAAAGTTTTATGACTGCTTTATTATGGTCATAAAAAATGCTTAGATTCTTGATTCAACCATTTGTTTTCAGGTAGTTCTGCAGAAAACGCTAATAAAACTTTTAATAAATATACTATTGAAGTTGTTTAGAAAGAGTTTTGAAAGCTCTAATAAAACTACAATAAAACATAAACCCAGATTTTTTTCAAGTTTTTCATGTATGTTTTATAAAAGCACGCAGTGCTTGAAAACAGGACACGCTCAGGCTTGATTTGAAATATCAATTTAATATTCTTGATAAGTCATAGGTGTTTTTGTTGAGTTAAATAAAAATTTATACATAAATCTTTGACATACTTCGGAAGTGGTATGGATATCTCTGCATTATGAGTATTGAGTGGAAGGGCCCAATTAGTAGGAGAAAAAATTTATTACTTGACGCCATCATTCATTCAAGATGGCGGCTTCAGCTTTTCTTTTCAAAGCTTTAGACTGACAATCTCTTGAAACATCCACAATATTGGTATTAGGTGAGAGGGCTAAACCAGTAGAAGTCTAATTTCGTTGACCGACGCCATCTTTAAATCCAAGAGGGCTTGTGATGTAAATGGCTGAAAATGACAAGAAACCCCCGGAATATGGTTGAATACTGCTGAAAATACTTTGTTAGACTTATTTTCAATCAATTATATTTGGTTTACATGTTTGACAATTATATTTATTGGAAAATGTTTTCCGAGAAATATTTTTAAATTTTTATTTCCCATTGAAATTGATATTGCATTGAAATATCCTTATTTTAAAGATTTGACGATGCGCATTTATTTTCAGATAGGGTAGATACTCTAGATTTCGACAGGAGCCAGTTTTCGACAATTTTTTTTTATAAATGGCTTATCTTTCTATTTGTTGGCTCAAGCTATCTATGTTCATATTTTTCTAATTTTGCTCTCTCAGTTTAGTATACGTTGAATATGAATTTCTTCTAAATAAATTGTTTAGAAGTAGTAAATCAATAGTTCAAAAGTAACATTCTAAATCACCTGTGAAATGCCATCGACCAAATAAGAATGATTTTGAATCATGAAAAAACTCCCCTTATATTCGATTGAAAGCGACATAAAAGGAATCAATGGATGGATAAGGTTCTGAAATCAATCTTTTCGGTAATTTATTTCATATTTTTGCTAATATTTTAAGAAATTTCAATTGTTTTTTTTTTAAGCTGTCGAAAACTAGAGTCAAAAATTCACCCAATAATCTATTTTTCGACACCCATCTTCCTGGGTATGTTTATACTGTTTCCATGGTGTAAAAAACGCCGTGAAGTAGACAAGCAATTCCAATATACAAATATTCATATTCCTGTGCTAACAAAGGAGGTGGAAATGTTCTTGTCGAAAACTAAAACTTTTTGTGTCGAAAAGTAGATCATCGAGAGGTTTTAGTAAAAGAATAATAAAAACTTTGCTTTGATACTTTTGATCAATAAAAAAGGTAGAGAATGAAGAAAAAAGTGTCAACAATGGATTCATCATTCATCAAGCATCATGGTTGCTGGAAAAAATAAAAAAAAATCGGAGAGCTACGGAATAAAAAAAACACAAAAATTGCTTAAATGTTTTATAAAAGCTTTGGTGATCAAAATTTAACAGCATAGTGATTATATCGAAGATTTTAAAAAATTGTCATGATGACGTTTATAGATACCTTTATTAGAGTTCTGGTGATGTATGGAGGCTAAATCAAATATCGAATAATCGTAAATAATCGAAACAAAAAACAAATTAAAATTCGATAGAACTGTGCACAAACAATTAAGTTGTGATTTAAAAAAAATGGAGAAACCAAACCAGTTTACTGCTAGTATATGAATCATTTTTGTTCTTATTTAAGCTTGCCAGATTACCCGATTTGATCTGGGTTTGCCCAGATATTTGATACAAAATTTTGGAAAAGTTCGATTGGCCCTAGTTGCCCGGATTTAGTCATTTGATTTATTAAATAAAACAAAAAAAAAAACGAATTGTGTTGTAAATTTTTTTATTTACTCGTCCAAAACGATTTTTTTTATCAAAGTTTTATAAAAATAAACATTAAAAGGATTTTTGGAAGCCTTAACTACGATTTACAGTCTGTTAATTAGATTTGATGTAAAACATTTTTTCATGTGTTTTTTCTTGATTTTCGTCGAGATTATCCTTGGTTTTTACCAAATTTGCTCGGATATTGCCCAGATTTTTTATCGAACATTTTGAAATCAAGTGCCCAAAGTCTGTTCCAAAATCAGACAATTCGGACCGAATATTGGAAAGAACCTCAATAAACAAAAAAAAACAGTGTTTGATTTTGATTCATAACTTAATCTGAAATAAAAATATGGACTATTTTATTTGGTTAATTGAAACTGTAGTGATCAATTCAAGCATTTTCAAGTCGTAGTTCCCCTATATTTTGTAAAAAAAAAACAATAAAAATACTGATTTAGACTAGAAAATTTGGAACAAAAATAGACCAATCTTGTGTGCTTTTTTCTTAGAAATTTAATGAAGGCTATTTGAGCTGCCACACACTTTGTAAAATGGAGTTATGGCTGATTTTACCCTCGATTCCCCTATATTTTTAAATTAATTATGCAAACAGTAATTTCCGACTTGAAAATTTTAAACCAAAAGAGACTTATCGTGAGTGATTTTTTTTTCGAGAAATCTAATGGAGGCTATTTGAACGACCACACGCTTTTGGAAACGGAGCTATGGCTGTTTTTACTCTCAATTTCTCTACATTTTTAGATTAATTTAAAAAAAAAACATGTTGGGACCTGAAAATTTTGAACCAAATGAGATTTGTCTTGTTTGATTTTTTTCCGAGGAATCGAAAAAAGGCTTTTTCAGCCCCAGCACGCATTAGAAACTAAAGTTGAGGCTATTTTACCCTCAATTTTCCAACGTTTTTCAATAAATTCAGAAAAAAACTCCATGTTTAGACTTGAAATGTTTTTACCAAATGAAACCTATCTTGTTTGATTTTTTCCAAGGAACCGAATGAATGCAATTTGAGTCATCGCACGCATCGGAAAAAGGAGTAATAGATGTTTTACTCTTAATTTCCCTACAGCTTTGAAAAATTTCAGAAAAATTCATGCTCGGAATTGAAAATTTAAAACCAAATGAGACTTATCTTGTGTAGTTTTTTTTTTTCAGAGAAATCGAAAGAAGGCAAGTTAATCACCGCACTCTTCGGAAAATAGAGTTATGGCTGAACTATTTGGAAATGCAGGAGAATTGAACGTAAAAACAGCTATAACTCAATTTTTCGATTAATGCGATGGCTCAAACAAATTTTATTCGATTCCTTGGAAAATATCATACAATTTTAGTTTGTTTTTGTTTAAAATTTTTAGTCCAAACCAGTGTTTTTCTGGATTGTTTACAAAATAAACAATTATATCTTCGTTTGTAAGCTCGGGCGACATCTGAAAATATGTCCAATCGATTCTCCGGACATTTTCAATCAAGTAAAGTATATTTTCATAGATTTGGTCCGTGTAGGAGGGAAAATTTTGAATTTCAAAGCGAACTTAACACTAAACGTACAGGAGGAGGTCAAATGACATTTTTCGAACTTCAAATGGCTATAACTCCTATTAACATAGGCTTGCCAGATACTTTCAGAAAAAAGAGGGACATTTCATGACAAAAAAGCGGGACACAGCCGAAAAAAGCGGGGCATTTTAGAAACTTTTAGAAAAGCTTGATTGTAAGTTGTTCATAGAAAGTACACTAAACTCAGCATTTTCTACATGACTACTATTGCCATATGCACCGTTATTTTCCATGGTTCTCACGGATTAACACGTTATTTGAGATAAATTTTTTGAGTCGTACATGTAAACAGCAGATTCAATACCGTGTAAAAAACCTTTGTGTAATTTGTATAAAAATTGGTATCTATGTTTGTTACTTTGATTTATCGGCCTAGCGGTGAAAAGTGATGTCCTTTTTAGTAGGGACATCTAAAGATTATGAAATTTTTATATAGAAGGATAGAAGGTTAGAAGAAATGAAAGATGGTGAAAATGAGCGGGTAGAATTTGTCTAGAAGCATTACCATCACATACCAAATTTTTGTTCCTCACGAGCCTACTACTATGAAGTGGTAGATACAGATAGAGTTGCATCTACCACCACACATTAGTAGGCTTAGCGTGGTCCGCCCCACAAGCGAGAACTTGTAGTGCGGACGAACGAAAAGATGGTATGTGATCGCTCAGATAAGCTCCCTTTAACTCAGAAACGCATCTACACCCAAAATTCAGCCTCTGTGCCAATGGCGTGTAGTCAATTACATAGCATCATTGGTACAAGAAGATAACGCGATCGGTGCTGATTCGATTTGCTCCCACCGGCATTAATCTCCCAAGTTAACCGAATTGCGTATGTCTGAAAGAAACAAAATAAAAACGCTTTCACGTCCCTCCCTATCGCATCACAAGACGAAGAAGAATGGAAATAAATACCGGCCAACACCAGGCAGCCAGCGAACCGAGCACTGTGCGTGTGAATGTAGCAAAAGCAACAACAAAAACATCCTTCTAATTCAATCCCTTCAATCCACCGGCAAACAACCACGGCCGAGCTGTGCGTGTGTATGCAGTAAAAGCAACAACAAAAAAAAACATTCCTTCAATTCAATTTGCCGGCAAACAACCACGGCTAAGCTGTGCGTGTGTATGTAGCCAAAGCAACAAGAATATATTCCTTCAATTCACCGGCAAACAAGCACCGGCCAAGCTGCCCGGCTTTAGCAGCTGTGTATATGTAGCGTGTGTATGTAATAGCAGGCAGTAAGCAAAGCACAGTTCTCATTCAATGGGTTTCCCGTTTCCTCCACTCCCGTTCCCTTTCCCGTTTCCATCGCAAGACAAATGAATACCTTGAAAGGAGGCCAAACGCCGGGAAGCCACTGTCGTGCGTTTCTTTTGTGATTGATCGGTGGCAGAATGCCTATGACAAATATCCCTCTTCCTGCATGAAGCTCAAATAGTACATTGGTTAAGATGTCGGTCTGGCAAGACCATTTGGTTAATGATATGAGTTCGATTCTCCCTACGGGCGCTGAGGTTTATATTTTTATTTTCTTGTTTCTGGGATGAATTATCCAATAGGAACGAAATCCCATAAAATGTTTTTCTTGTTTTGCTTGAATGTAGTGGTCATGCATCATTTTAGTTGGGAGCCGAGTCCTTATGCCAGTTACGGTTTTTCAAACATATCATCTTCGGCACAGTGCACATTTCAGCGCATTATCGGCACAGAGATGTGCTAAATAGGTATTGGATTTTTGCAACCTCTTCTATGGGTGTATCGATGTTTAAGTCTTCTCAGTTTGTTATCTTCGCATTCGTTACATGCGGGGTTTGCATGCGAAACGGTACGGTCGATAGTCTGATAGTGACCAACCACCGATGCTATGATGTCGTGTTTTTTTTATTTCTTTTTGGCCAAAGTTATTTAATTTTATGAAGAGATTAACCACCGTTATTTTTGTTTGTTACTTTGATTTATCGGCCTAGCGGTGAAAAGTGATGTCCTTTTTAGTAGGGACATCTAAAGATTATGAAATTTTTATATAGAAGGATAGAAGGTTAGAAGAAATGAAAGATGGTGAAACCACGCTAAGCCTACTAATGTGTGGTGGTAGATGCAACTCTATCTGTATCTACCACTTCATAGTAGTAGGCTCGTGAGGAACAAAAATTTGGTATGTGATGGTAATGCTTCTAGACAAATTCTACCCGCTCATTTTCACCATCTTTCATTTCTTCTAACCTTCTATCCTTCTATATAAAAATTTCATAATCTTTAGATGTCCCTACTAAAAAGGACATCACTTTTCACCGCTAGGCCGATAAATCAAAGTAACAAACAAAAATTACGGTGGTTAATCTCTTCATAAAATTGGTATCTATGTTTGGTAATTTGTTCAAAAATTTGAAATCCTAAGAAAAGAAAACATTCGATTTGTTCAAAAAAAACCTTACTCTATTTCCAAAAAAAAATCTAAATCTCGATCCAAATTCAAGTTTAAGTTTGAAATTTGACTCTTGATAAAACTGCAATAATTATTTTAGATGGATTTATTTACGGGATATAAGATAAATGTTTTTTTAACTAAAAACTGACTGACTTTAGCAAAATAAAAATGAAATTTTGAAATTGAAATAACACTCAAAATTATAAGTATGCAATCTCTTGAAATTTGTAGTCTGATTTTTGAATGATTATTCTGTGTCTGAAATTTTGAACCTGAATATGAATTCAGGTTCAGAGTTCAGAATTCAGATAATTCAAATTCAAATTCAAATTCAAAATTCAGATAAAGCTCATAAATAAGTAAACATTATCAAGTTTACTAATTATGAAATTGAATTTGGAATTTTTTTCTGAGTTTCGATACGATTTCTGGAATGTTAAAAAACGAATTTTGAATTCAGACTTCAGATCAATATTTCAATACGAGCCAAGAATTTAAACTTGTTCCAGAGCCCTCAATCATCAATCCAGTATTTTGTATTTGATGTTTTAGGTTTCAATATGAATTCATTATGTCATTTTTATATTTTTAACCTGAATGAAAATATGAACTTCGAATGATGAATTTAATTTAAAGTTTTCAATTCTGGATTGTCACTTTTGGATTCTGCAAAAGAATTAAGTGAACTTCGAATCTGAACATGAAACAAAAACTCAGGATAAAGCTATGATCATTTAGAGTCCATTTACATTCCCGAAGTTCGGATATGAAAATTTTGCGGCGCTGTGTTGTTATGAAAAGCCTATTTTTTTCAGGTGTCTGAAAAATGTGTAGTTGAAAAATTTACAATGAAAAAGGATATGGTTAAAATATTTTTACACATCACATCTAAAATCTTTCTTTTTCGACTTGAAAACTCATGAACTGTTGCTTTTTCTGATTTTTTTTTGGCTCAATTACATCAGAAATATAAGGAGACTCACTAGAATGCTCATATTTTTCAATCAAACGAATAGTTTTTAAAATCATGCGTTTGTAACTGCCTGGATTTCAGATGATCATAGCCTTAATTATGTGTTTTTTTTTTAAATTCGAAAAAAAATATTGTAACTATGGATCAAATTTTGAATGAAATGCGAACTAAAAATCACGAATCCACAACCAGATACATTGTGCGAAATGTGAAAACAAAAAAAAAATTAGATTTTTATAATAGGGAACCAGAACCCTGAAACGATTTTAAGATATTAAAATTTAGTATTCAGTAATGAATTTCTATCATCAAGTAAGAAAATTTTGTAAATCTGTGGCAGAGTTCTTCATACATTGGTTGAACGTGCAAGAACGCTAAACTGAATCTTCTGAACTGAAGTTCTTAGCATTACAGTAAGATTCTGTAATGCTAAGAACTTTAGAGTTATTCATTATTGTCTTATATTAACTAGGAAAAATGCTGCTTATTTTCACTAATCACTAATCATACTTCCACAGCCAGAACTTATGTCTGATCCCGGAGAATAATTAAAGCTTGTTATTATTCTTCTTGTCTTTGCTCATGTTTTCCATTATGTTAACATAAAAATATTAAAACAATAGAAACCATAAACCGGCCGGGCTCACTGTGGAGCAGAGAACGCAGAGACGTCAGGAACAAAAAGAGAGAAGAAGCGTGGACCACCAGTACCATACGCTCCCAAGGGGATTTTCGTTGGAAGCATGAGCTAAGATATTTTGCTTCTTGATGATACACCTATCGCCACCCTCAAACGGTAGAAAATGACATATTTTGTATACAAAAATCTCAAAATTAAAACAGTAAGTAACATTTGAAAAATTAATTAGAACTTTCAACTTAACGGATTCTGTTGAATGGTTTAATGGTTGAATATTTATTCTGAGATTCTTGTATACTGCCATTTCAGGTCAACGACCAAGGTTATAGCGCCTTTACTCGCTTTTGAAAAGAAATACAGAAAAAGAAGACAACATTAGTAGCTCACAACCCTTTGAATCCTAAATAGGATTCAAAAGGATTGAAAAAAATGGATATACGGTATAAGTCTCAATATCATACTTTTCAATGTTAAATTTAATAAATGAAATATCTATGATGAAAGCTTGGGGTATACTTAGCTTGCCATTATTTGTTGTTCGGATACTTTTGATGGATTTGTCAATTGAAATTTGAACATAGCGATATTTCTCCTTTAACATGTTTTGGTACATAATAACCTTCCCATTTGAGTAGGTTTTTTCTGATGATCGCAGTAGACCACGCATCATCACACTTTTCATCGAAACAACCCGTAAGTCACAATCGGAAAAATATGCTCAGGAGGAGGGATCTTGACGAACATCTTACTATCCACTTTTAACGAACCTTTCATTAACTATCAGTTCTCATGTTTTTACTAAACAATTAACACTAATTTAATTTTTTTTCTTCCTTCACGTGATATGATCCAATTAACATCACATTCGCTCCTGCATTAGTAGCAATTCAGACACAAAAATTCGTTGTTGGGATAAACACAACCGAACTCTTGAAAAGACACCTTCGAAAAAGAATGAATGACGAACGGAAACTATGACTAATGGAATCTATTCACTTTTCATCGTTTTGAATTGCACATTTCGAGAAAGTAGGATATTCCTAAGTCATTATAATGGAGTTAAAAATATGCTGAACTTCCTTTCATCAGCATTAGGAACCAAACTTAAGCACTCGCAGTCGCCCCTGATTGGCAACTTTTTTTCCCTTAAAGCACAGAATGGTCCCGATTGTCCCCGGTCCTACGGTGATCACTACATCTATATAGTTTGTCTTCCCAATCCGGTGGTTAGACTTTTAAATTATTTCATTCTGACTTAAAATGAAAACTCATTGATTATCGAAAATTTTCGCGGACGAAGAAAAAACGCGTGCGGTGCGTAGAAGGCATCGCCTACTTCCCTAGGAAAAATGCTGCTTATTTTGAGAAAAAAGACGTATTTGAAAGATTTTCTGTGTTGAACCAATAAATCTTATTTAAGACTAAAGTTTGATTTTTTCCAGTGAAAGTCAGTGAACTTTGTAAAAATTTTCCAAGAAAAAAAGCGGGACATTTTGAGGAAAAAGCGGGACAGCGGGACATTCAACAAAAAAGCGGGACATGTCCCGCTTTTGCGGGACGGATGGCAACCCTATATTAACATATTTTTTTATTTTGCAAATTTCTCTTCATGATTATTTATATTTTCAAAATGCACGTATTTTTTTCATTAAACTAGTTTTTTTTAAGATTGTAAATTTCTAAAATTGTATGTGGTATACCTATCAAGGTTGCCGAAAAAAATTCAATGTATGTATGTATGTATGTAGTTGAACCCACCAGTGGCTGATAGGTCTTTCGACCCGAGGCGGTACGGGAAGTCTCGATCGCATATTCAGATATTGTTCATGCTTAACTACCTACCTACCTAAGGGTCCAGCGCCGATTGACCGGCGCATAGGGCTGAGATAAAAGATCTCCACTGCTGGCGATCCGGAGCCAGCGTCTTCACTTGCTGCCAGTCGAGGTTCTCGTCAACTGTGCGGATTTCAGCGGCTAGACTTCGCCGCCACAAGCTTTTGGGCCTGCCTCTTCTTCGATGCCCATCTGGATTCCAGTCAAGCGCCTCTCTGCAAATCTCGTTTTCATCTCTTCGCAGCGTGTGCCCAATCCATCTCCACTTACGTTCTCGAATCTCGATTTCTAGCGCCTTTTGATGACACCGGCGATGAAGTTCAACGTTTGAGATCCAGTTGCCAGGCCACCAAGCGCGGATGATGTTCCGCAGGCAGCGATTCACAAAAACTTGCAGTTTTCGCGTCGTCACCGCATATGTGCACCAAGTTTCACACCCGTACAGCAATACGGATTTGACGTTTGAGTTGAAGATTCGGATCTTAGTTCGTAGAGAGATCTGGCGTGACCGCCAGATGTTTCGGAGACTCGCAAACGCAAATCGGGCTTTTCTGATCCGGGTCTCGATGTCCTTCTTGGTCCCACCATCAGGCGTAATCTGGCTACCAAGATACTGGAAGCACTCCACTGTCTCAACCTGTTGTCCAGCTACCACGAAATTGGAACGATTTTCTGTATTGATTTCCGTCGACTTGGTCTTTCCGACATTGATTTTGAGACCTGCTGCCTTGGAGCTTTCGGTGAGGTCGTCGAGTTTGCTCTGCATGTCTTGTTGTGTTTGGGCGAGCAAAACAATATCGTCTGCCAGGTCAAGGTCGTTCAGTTGCTCCATGGTTGAAGGATTCCACGGCAATCCTCGGTTTGGTCTACAGTCAATCGATCCAGTCAAGATCTCATCCATTACGATGAGAAAAAGCAGCGGTGACAAAATACATCCTTGTCTCACTCCAGCAGTTACCGGGATTGGTTCGGACAAGACACCGTCGTGCAAGACCTTGCACGAAAATGCCTCGTACTGTGCTTCGATGAGATGGACTAGTTTCTCTGGGACCCCTCGTCGTCTAAGAGCAGCCCAGATGTTTTCGTGGTTCAGTCGGTCAAATGCTTTTTCGAAATCAACGAACACCAGCAGAAGAGAGTCCTGGAATTCGTTGATTTGTTCCAGTATGATTCGAAGCGTTGTGATGTGGTCCACACATGATCGTCCGGATCGGAATCCAGCTTGTTGCCGTCGGAGTGTAGCGTCGATTTTCTCCTGGATCCTGTTCAGGATCACTTTGCAGAGTACTTTGAGGGTTGTACAGATCAAAGTTATGCCACGCCAGTTACCGCACTCTGTTAGGTCTCCTTTCTTTGGGACCTTTACGAGGATACCCTGCATCCAGTCGGCCGGGAATGTTGCAGTATCCCAAATGTCAGCGAATAGACGGTGCAACATTTGTGCTGACAAGGCAGGGTCGGCTTTCAGCATTTCAGCAGGAATGCAATCGATTCCAGGCGCTTTGTTGGATTTCATGTCCTTGATTGCCGCTTCTATTTCAGCCAGCGAGGGCGCTTCCGAGTTGACGCCATTAATGCGACTTTCTGTGGGCGCCTCGAGCTGCGGGTTCTGTTGGCCATTGCTATTTGTAACTCGAAAAAGTTGATCAAAATGCTCAGTCCAACGCTTGAGCTGATCTGTTCGATCTGTCAGCAGCTGACCTGCTCGGTTTTTCAGCGGCATTCTTGCATTAGTCCTTGCACCACTAAGGCGGCGAGAAATATCATATAATAATCGGATATCTCCAATGGCGGCGGCTCTTTCTCCCTCTTCGGCTAGGGAGTTTGTCCAGGCTCTCTTGTCTCGTCTATAAGCTCGTTTAACTGCCTTTTCCAGCTCCGCATATCGTAAGCGGGCGGCTGCTTTGGCTGACCCGGTACATGCCTGCTCAATTCCGACTTTCGCCTTTCTCCGATCATCGATCATCCTCCAGGTTTCATCCGACATCCATTCACTTCGTCTTCCACAAACTTTACCGAGAGTACCATGGCTCGTCGTGATAAAGGCATTCTTGATTCCACACCACTGTTCTTCGACTGTTCCGTCTGTCGGCAGCTCCGAGGCTCGGGATTCTAGCTGTTCAACGTATGCCCTTTTCACCTCTGGATTCTCCAACCGGCGGACGTCGTATCGACACCCGACTTTCTCCTCGCGCCGTTGGACACGCGCAACTTTCAGTCGTATCTCGCCAAGGACGAGGTGATGGTCAGATGCAATGTCTGCGCTCCGTTTGTTGCGGACATCAAGAAGGCTCCTTCTCCATTTTCGGCTGATGCAGATGTGGTCCATTTGATTTTCTGTTCGGCCATCTCGGGATACCCAAGTGACCTTATGTGCTGGTCGATGGGGGAAGAGCGATCCACCGATCACCATGTTGTTGTTGCCACAAAATTCTACAAACAGCTCTCCGTTTTCGCTCATCTGTCCTAGGCCATGGCGCCCCATGATGCGCTCAAAGTCCTGATTATCGGAGCCAATCTTTGCGTTGAAGTCGCCTAAGTGGATTTGAATGTCACCCTTCGGAATTCTCTCAACCACGCTGTTCAATTGACTGTAAAACTGCTCTTTCTCCTGCAAATCGGCAACGTCAGTTGGCGCATAACACTGGACCATTGTAAGGTTTCTAACCCGTGTTCTGAATCTGGCTACGATTATTCTTTCGTTTATCGGTTCCCATCTTATGAGGGCCGCATGGGCCTGCGGGCTTAACAGGAAACCAACTCCTCGTTCCCGAGTAGCATGTTCTCCTCGTATGCCAGAGTAAAGCAGTACTTGCCCGGACTGTGTCTTGTGTTCTCCAGTGTTAGGCCAACGGACTTCGCTCAGTCCCAATATCT
The DNA here is from genome assembly GCF_029784155.1 of Uranotaenia lowii. Taxonomy (NCBI): domain Eukaryota; kingdom Metazoa; phylum Arthropoda; class Insecta; order Diptera; family Culicidae; genus Uranotaenia; species Uranotaenia lowii. The sequence goes on along the minus strand of NC_073692.1, from coordinate 218,362,889 downwards.
CTAGCTTGAGGCGGCTAGCTTCTCTAGCAAGTTGAGCCAGCTTTCCTGGCTGGGCAAGGGTCAAAACATTCCAAGTTCCAATTCTAGTCCGTGTTTTCATGCTAAAAGTCGTTGCCAAAGTTCCAATTCGGTTATTTCTTCTCTCAGTTTCTGTAACAATAAAAGATTTCAGGAGCAGTAGGTTGTTAGCCTAAAGTCCCTATCCCGCGATGGGGCTGCCATCTTGGACTTAGCTGGCGGGAGCCGCATTTCATAAATTCAGCCGCTTGCTGCAAGACAGACGCTGTTTGAGCCGCCCCTGACCTGGAGAACAGACGCTCGGTTGTTGTTGCACGCCGCCCCTGACCTGGGGAACAGACGCGTGCGGCCACCTTCTCAGTCTGCATGCGACCAAAGCATCCACCGGGGTTGGGTACCCGATCTCCGCTTAGGTTACTCGCACCCCAGCCGGCACCGCGGGGAGGTAGAGATAGGAGTTGTGAATAAGAGGTGATATGACCACTATGGGGTCTCGTGTTGCACATTATCCACCGTTTACCAGCCTTCATGCTTAACTCATCAACAATAATTGCAGCACAACCAAGGGGTCCGTTACCACTGGTTTGGGATAGGTTTGACTCACCAAACTCTCTTCCAACTGTTCGAAACAAATTTAGAGTTATGAAAAGGTACCGTAGTATCTTTCGCAAAATTCCAAATTTGCCGAGATACTCCGGCTGGCTTGGACCCACAATCCATTGTATTTCAGTCTTTCGTTCGTTTGATGTCCTTCCAACCCCCTACTAATCCCCTTGAATAGAGTTAAGCTATTATACATTTAATAATTTATAACATTGATCATCATAATAACTTACCACACCATCAATAAAACAGAAATTATCAAGGATACTTATCTTCCATGGGAACGGCAACAAACTACAGGTCAAATTTTCCCAAATTTTGCAAACAGCTTTGGAGGGTTCAGTTAGCCGTTCACATACACCTCGTAAGGATTCAGTTTTTTTTCTGTATTCTTTCCATTGATTTTTTTTTCTAATCAGGCAATGCCTTTTAATTTTTCTCTCCAATGATTTTTCATTTCACCCATATTAATATTATAACACAACATTCATTTTTGTACTTTTTGTTTCAATCAAAGTAGTCGAGCCCCACGTTAACACAAACAAACATCAGCAACATCGTTCTCAAACAAAAATTTTCGCGTTGTTTGAAAAAAATCACACTTCAGTATCGCCAGAAGAAACCTTTCACACAACATTTCCGGAACGAACACGAAAATTAAACTTCTCACATGGTTCAAGGCAACCTGAACCTGAATGTGCTGTGAAGTGATCCTGCAAAATTATAATAGAAAACTTTTTCTGGAAGGCGAGCCCGTTATTTGGAATCCCATTTTCTTCGTAATTTCCATCATTTAAATATGCCCCGATAACAAGGTCCGATTGTGCCTGTGACACACGTTATTCGTAGAATGTATGTATGTATGTATGTATGTATCCTTCCTCCGAATATTTTGAAGAAATGTTCCGATCTCCTCAGCAAGCCCTTACTGTCAATTTTCAACCAATCACTTGTTACAACTACGTTCCCAAAAGCATGGAAAAAATCGATTATGTTTCCTGCGTATAAAAAAGGTGACAAACGAAATGTTCGAAACTATCGAGGCGTTACTTCGCTCTGTGCGGGGTCAAAAGTACTTGAAATTCTCGTGTCTAAAAGCATTATGACTGTAGCAAAATCTTATTTATCATTTGATCAGCACGGTTTTTTTCCGGGACGTTCTATCAGTACCAACCTTACTCTATTTACATCTAACTGCCTGAAATCAATCGAACGGGGATGTATACACGGACCTAAAAGCAGCGTTTGATCGTGTGAATTTTAAAATACTACTTGCTAAATTAGATCGACTTGGACTAGCAACTCCATTCGTTAAGTGGATGAAATCATACCTCACCGAGAGGCACGTGTCAGTGAGGCTGGGTTTCAGCGAGTCATCGGTATTTAGTAACTGTTCCGGCGTGCCCCATGGCAGCAATCTTGGCCCTCTACTGTTCTCGATATTCTTCAACGACGTGCTGATTACTCTACCCATCGCTTCCAAATTAGCCTACGCCGACGACCTTAAAATCTTCGCCACCATCGGAGAAGAATCGGACTGTTTACTTCTACAGAACATCATCGACCTCTTTAATACATGGTGTCATAACAATAGCCTGTGTATAAGCGTCGAGAAATGCGCCGTCATCTCTTTTAGTAGAAGAGTCAATCCTATCTACTGGAATTACAACATCTGCGGTACGCCCATAGAAAGAGTCTCGAACTTCAAGGATTTAGGTGTAATACTTGACGAGTCACTTACTTTTCGCGACCATTACTCCTACATAATCTCGAAAGCAAACAGAAACCTAGGATTTATGACAAGGATCTCGAAAGAATTTCGAGACAGCTACTGTCTTCGATCTCTATACTTTTCGCTAGTGAGATCAATCTTAGAAACCGCATCGATAGTCTGGAGCCCACATACCTCGTACTGGTCCAAGAGAATTGAAGCTGTTCAGTCCAGATTTGTTAAATACGCCCTCCGTTTTCTCCCGTGGAACATCCCCCAGGAATTAACTGACTACCATCACCGCTGCCGTCTGCTAGGAATGGAAACATTGTTGGAAAGAAGGCTGACTGCGCGTGCTGTTTTTATCAAAAAAATCATCGAAGGCGAAATAGACTCACCGGAGCTTTTACGTCTTATCAACCTCAACATTCGACCCAGGGTATTTAGGAGCCGCGAATTTCTTCAGATTGAATATCAACGAACGAACTACGGACAGAATGAACCACTTCGGGCTATGTGCAAAATATTCAATTGGTTTTTCGAGCTGAACGACTTCAACATTTCCATTCACGCTTTTAAAGCTGCGATAAGATCATCAGAAAAACTTTCGAATCTAGTGAACCTCATAAATAGACAAGCATTTTAACTGTTAGGAATTAGTTTTAAATTTCATGGAGACAAAAATTGTCAGATGAATAAATGTCAATAATAATAATAATAATAATAATGTATGGTTCCCCCATCGGTAGCAAGGTCCTGCCTATGTCTGTGTGGCTTGGCCTTTCGAATTGACTTCTAGGGCTTCCACGGCCGATGGTTCGTCGAGGGAAGGCATCCAACCCTCAGAAACCTACAATGGTTGGCACTCCACTCCGCTTGCAATAATTGCTTTGGGTTATCCCCAGATGCATTCCCTCTGGTAAATATATAAGTACAATGAATAAGCATTTAGTTGTATATATATAAGAATAATGATAAATAAAAATGTAATATATATGCAACATACTCAATATGATATGATAAATGAAAAATTGATGAATATAAATAAAACTAAAAGGTCGAAAAATTTCAAGATCATTCAAAACACTAGAGAAGTAAGTATTTTGCTGCAAGTCTCATGATAAAAAAAAAAACAAACAAACAAGAAAGGGATACCCAATATGATAAATGGAATTTTCTCACCGGGTTCCTTCATCCGCACGCCTGTGTTTAATCCCAGCCGTCATCACCGTCATCATTGGACCAAGTATGTTCGCTCGCGTTCAAACGGGATTGATTATCAGCAACATACACATACACGCACCCCAGCTAACATGAAATCGTAATAGAAATGATAATCCAAATCGAATATTAAGACATTTTCAATAACCATCGTAAACAAGCTGGTATTGAGTGATTTTCTATCATTCATTTACGACAAGCTTTGCCCAAAAAAAGTTGAATCGGATAGCAGTTTAGTCAATTCGTAAATATGTCTCCAAATAGTTGAGAATACGCTAATTCGACATTTACGATTTGAGTAAACTGATTTACGATAAATAGACGATCCTTCCTTCTTTCTTTCTTTGACCGGTTCGTGAACAGAAAATCTCACATATAGAGCTATAGTGCAAATCATTTCAACTGATGAGTTGGCATCGTGGTAAGATACCGGACAGACAACTCGGAGGCTGGAGTTCAAATCTCGGTCGGGGAAATTTTTTTTTTTCGTTTTACTCAAATTACTTCAAATCGTATATTTTGCATTTTGTGGGGAAATCGAATCGTTAAAATCTTGTCATTGTAAATATATCGCCTCCACTTTTATAGCTATATGCTATTTTGGTAAGTTTAATACAATCTTTTCATCTGGTATATTCGTTTGATTAATTCTGTTGTTCCTGCGATATACCCTCTTAAATGTTTGCTGGGACAATTAATGTCAAATTCAGCACGAAGCTTCTCCACACTCGCGAATAATTGTCGCATAAATTATCTGTGTGCGTGAATTTTTGTTGCGGAAAGTGTGCGTCGATATGCGTTTTTCAGAATTTATATTCTCTGCAGCCAATCTAGCCCGACGGTATCTTTGCCGACGGTTAAACTTGACTCCAATCGTTCTATCTCACACATAGCTGACCACTCCGTTAACACATTTCAACACAAATCGATGAGGCAAATTTGTTTATCGTCAATTTGAAGAAACTGGCGCCATATTTGATTCGCGCGATTCTATCCCAATATTTGCATCTCAGATTCTCTTATTTTCGGATAATCTCAGATCTTCCATAATCTAAGCAGGCCGCTAGCAACCACAACCAAAAAAACCCTCGCGATTGCACGAGCCGACACACACAAGGAGGAAGAAAAATGCAAACTTCCAATGACTAGAGGCAAAGCTTGATTGATTCCAAATTGAAATTTCTAGGCTATCACTGCACCATTCACTTCCGGACAAAACTAACGGCAGTAGGAAAACAAATTTCCCCCGATTAAAACTCGAATGAACCACCATCGCCTTAAATAATAACCGCGAATGGAGCGCACACAGCGCACACAATACCGAACCGTGCTACTCGGCGTCCGGCACGAGAATCCCACACGTTATTCGTAGAATGGTACACTTAATCACAAACAAAATAGTTCGATTTTCACTTAAATATAAGGATTTTTCTCATCCGAAAATTTCGCAGCCAGGTTGCCGAAAAAAATTCAATGTTTGAGAAAGAGAAATTCTGACTTTCTGTGATTTTACCCAATAATTCTGTGTTGGTTTTCTGTGATGCTATTACCTTTATTTCCATTGAAAATTCATGATACATTGGATCTTTTTAACATTTAAGTTGGGTAAAATCAATTTAAATTACCAATCTTATTATACTTTTTAAATTTTAAATTGGCCAAAAAAATAATGATTTTGGAAATCCATTACAAATCCAAAAACTTTGTGAAACCTGTGAATTTTTCGAAATTCTGTGTTCTGAGACACAGATTTTCTGTGATTTCGGCAACCTTGATACCTTTTTGTATCGCCGGGAGTCAAATGACCCCTAGTACTTTTTCCGCCATAACTCTCTTGTTTCTCAAGCGATTTTTATAAAATTTATAGTTTTGAAAAGCTTGTAATGTGACTCAAATTTTTTTTTCAAATTTATTATGGACATTTCACCACGGTTGAGGCTTTCGTGTCTTGGACTCAAATATGAATTTCAGACATAGTTCAGCTACAATCATTTACAGCTACAATCATTTATTTGAAAATCCGAGAAAACATGCTTCGGGAAAAAAGGCTGTAAGTCAGTTATTAAGTGCTCGAAAAAAAATTCATTTGCGTTTGAGAAAACTTAAGTTGGAAGCTATATGTTGCACATATGGAAATATTTTTTTGTAAATTTCTTTAGATCATGACCACAAAAATGTAAAAAAGTGGTGTAGAAACCGTAATTTAAAATGAAGCTGTTCCAGTCATAGTAAAAAAAATTAAAAAGAGGATTAGAAAGTTGACGTTATTTGTGACATTTTAGCATCTTTAGATTTAGAGTAAGGTGGGGTAAAAGTACGAGTCGGGTAAAAGTACGTTTTGGGATTATTACAAACTGAGAACAGTAAAATTGAAAACTCTGACGTGGATTGATAGTGATTTGGACTGCCAAGAACCAGCCATAATTTGTTTTAGTAGAAATTGAAAATACTCCGAAAAATGAGGTAAAGTAGCTTTTTTGCTTGAATGATGTAATATTTCAAATAACGGCAAAAATGTTTGTGCAATCATTAGTCTGGCTTTCAATGAACGTTTTGATGAGTCTTTTTAGTTGTTTTTAATCACTATCAAATGCCGAAGAAAGAATTTAATTACTATGTCTCTGTTCTGCACAATAAACTGTGAATCAAAAGAAACCTTGGAGGGGCAAAAGTACGAACTGCAAATGGGGCAAAAGTACGAAGGGTCTACTGAAGTAAATCTGAACGGAAAATTTAATCTTCTCTTTTAAATGCTCGGGAAACATAAGCGCATATTTTTGTTTCTTCAAGACTTGCTCGCGCGAAAAATTGCTCAAATACGATGAGAACTGAATTTCGAAAACGTGCTGAATATGGACAGTTAATGGAGAACTCCAAATTCACGCAGGTTATTTGCCCATGTATAGGATTGGTATCAGAAGCGAACATAGAAGCTGCTGCAGTAAGCTGAGATTAATTCAGAATAATTTCCCTGTTGACTTCATGCAGAATTGTGGAATTTTGAATGGTCGAGGTGGGGTAAGAGTACGTTTCGATAGCAGTTAGGCATTTTCAATACTGCTGTCAAATGCGTCGATCGATTATCTTCGTAATTTTGTAGAAGAGAGATAAAAGTCTGAAGAATCAAATGGTGTTCTTGTTTTTTTGGAAAACAACTTACAAAATTATCTAAAAATAGGATAGCACTAAGGTCGTACTTTTACCCCACCATACTCTATAATACACGAATTCTTGACGGATATTGAAGGGTAGCTGTTTTAAGAAAAAAAAATTCAACCTGTATTTTCTGAGACTATTCTAATACTTTATTTCGGCTTCGCACCAGATTTTGAGTATGTTAATCGCCATTACATAAAGATTTGACTGTTCATAAGTGGTTCAAGGAATCCGGAAGAATTTCGATGCAGAGAAGCTCAGTATTTCACTGGTAAAAAACATATGACTGCCAAGAATAATAAGGCTAAGATCTGATATGAAATGTCAATTGAAATCGTATTCGGAAGGTAGGTTGACTTTTTTAGCATTTTCGAGCATCAAATTTGATCCTTATCTCAGCTGGTAAAGAATCTTTTTAAAAAATGAAATAAAAAACAATATTTAAACATTTGTAGATTGTAATATAAATTTCGTAATCTTGTTTGAATCAACAATCTTAAAAAAAAAATAAGAATTATCACGTGAGAATTTCGCGTAAGTTCGGCAGTGTACATATAAAAATTGAACTTCGTTCGAAAGATTCATTCGAATAACTTAAATTATTTAGAGAGATCTGGGAGAGTGATGCTGTTACTTTGAGAGTTGGCATCGCAAAAACATTTTTACACGATTTCCCAAATTCAAATATTGTTAGAGCACTTTTACAAAGCGTGGATCACTCTCCAGCAACTTTCCCACAGCTCACTCGTTTCTGTCACACCCAACCGATGTAGATATGCGTATCAGCCACGACGTCAGTATCGTGCTCGGTAACATCCCAAAAAAGCGACACTGCATTGCACTAAATTTCACATGAATAATTTGTGTGCAAGCATTATGTGGAATAATTCAATGCGCCCGACGACCCAGCCGGGGCGCAAGGCAAAAGCGCGGGGTTTTTTCGGGATTGGCCACGTGCACTGGACGGACGTGAATGAACAACAACCATCAGAAGCAACATCAGCGATGATCGTTCATTGCCCCCAAGAGTGTGTCAACCGTGGCCCTCGTCTATTCATTCTACCTACATATAGGCATATACGCATTGACATCGACGAATGATGCCGGTGCTGCTGCTTCTGGTTCCGGTTTTGTCGACTTCATCCTGCATGCCGAGGAAGCACCATGCGATATAGGACTCAGAGGACCGCGGATCGGTGTCCCACTTTTTCGCAGCTGAATACCCACGAATCAATCTGTCTGCGATGGATTTTCCTTTGCGGCAGAAACAGCGTTTGATATCTTATTTTTAGCATGGAAATATATTCCAGGTGATGCAAATTGCGAAATTTCAAACCCAAACGTAATGGAATTCTTTCTGTAAGGAAAGCTCGAAAAAAAGAAACCATAAACTTTCCCTCCAGAACCCGCCGGGGGTGTCCGGAATAGTGCGCAAGCGCTCCGTTCCCTGTTCCAAATTTCAACCCCGGGCCAACAATTACGACGACCCTTTTGACGACCTTACGGCGGCGGCTGGCTTCTAACTTGCTTCCGCGTAACACAAGAAGCTGGGTTGTTCCAGCGATACAAATTCCCTCATTTTCCCCCAAAATAGGGAAAAAAGTGGCAACGTGAAATGCAATTACTTCGGGCAGCCGGAAACCCGGATAAAGTAAGTATGTGCGTTTTCCGTGCCGGAATTGTCGTGAAAGTTTTCCTCCTTCTGCACCGTTTTGCGAAGAAGGAAGGACACACACGTGACATTCGGGGCTAAGTGCCTCTATTAATATATGGCTCTCGGAACCGACAGTCCTATAGCATAGCGGCAATCGAGAAGTCATCGTCTACAATTGTGCAAGTCGAGTGAGTGGTGGGATTCGTTTTAAGCTACCTACTACAGCTGTGAATGGAAGAGAGTAAACAGTTCAAAGGGCTGGAGGAGTGTGCGAAAGCCTTTCATGCAAAATAACTTTAAAGATGTAGGGTTCGACCGGTTTTTTTTTGTCCGGGAGGTAAATTTCGTAATGTTTGCAAATGAAATTTACTGCCTTATTTATTATAACGAAACTTTAGAATAGACGAAACTTTCAGAAGTAAAAAAAACTGAATCAGAAATTCGGGCCTAATTTATTTTTTAAGGGGAAATATTTTCGTTACGCAAAAACAGTGTGAAAATTCCATTTTGGAACTCTTCTATTGTTTTACATTGCGTTAAGTCTCAATTGTACTGTTTTGCCGTTAATGAATTTCTGTATCTTTAAAAATATTCAAATCAACTGTACAGCACTTTTTTCATTTACTCCAGACAAATGTCTGCACAGGGGAGGAGATAATGGCATAATAGACACCTTAAAGAAAATGCTTATTTAACCATAGATAACAGCTATAATATGTGAATTACATCATTGTTTCGTGTTCAGACACAAAAATAGTCTGTTTCCCAATTGGCTGAAACTTGAAAAAGTGTATGAAAACGTTTGAAAAATGCATTTTAATTTATTTTTTTACCGAAAGCTGAAAACTAGTCTTTGCAGGGGCATAATGAGAACCCCCCCTCGGGCAGAATAAGCACCATTAATTGGGGCACGATGAGCGTTTTCTGTCGGGGAAACTTGCAGCGAATTCAACTTGATGTAGTAAACTGAATTATAGATCTACAACTTGACTTATTTCATACGGCAGAACACGCTCATCGTGCCCCGATTGATAGTGCTCTATTCGCCCCGAGTACACAAATTTAAGTAAAAATGCGTTTTAAAATTGATTAAAGTGAAAAATCAAAAATTTAATTATGAGAAACAATGTGTACATGATGTTGCAAGATGAATTGAATGTCATAAAAGCTAATTTCGTGGTACTCAAAAATTATAGGGGAGACTTGGGTATCATGGGCCACTTTTTTTCTTCGCTTCATAACTTCTTTGGCATAAAAGATAAAAAGAATTATATAAATGGAAAGGTTTTATAAATTTTTAAGGAATCATTAGGTTTTTTTTAAATATATTAATTTCCCGAGTTCTGACGGTTTAAAAGTAACTTACTTTTTTGGATTTAAAAAACTGTGGAGAATCGTGGGCCACCAAACTCAAATTGACTAGATAACGTGCAAAGTTAATGAGTTGACCCAAAACTGAAGTTTGATAATTCATTTAATGAGGAAATAAAGAAGAGAGTTTTGTTTGATCGAATAATTCCTAATACCTGGCTCCAAAATATACATAGGTGGCCAAAGATATCTCACAAAATGTGGCCCACCCCACCCCATAAGCTATGGTTTGCAAATTGGTTGTGTTTGTGTCACTGATTTATGTTTCATCAAAAATTACTTTTTCACATGAAAGAACACGACAAAACTAAGATTGTAAGCGTATAAGCATATTTTTGTTATGTACTTGAGGTCTCCCACGGATGCAATTAGCAGGTGCTTGTTTAATTATGTAAGTACATTGTTATAGGCTACTTAAATAATAGAAGCATATCATGCGTACATAAGTCAACAACATATAGAAAATCATGCTTACGCAAAGCTGCAACGATGACAGACATTTTTATCTCAACACACAGCTAAGCTATATAGAGTGGCCCATGTTTCCCCATGGCCCACATTACCCCACTCTCCCTTAATATTTTTGTCATTTGAGAACCTAGTTGGTTTTTTCTAAATACTTCTGTAAAGATGATAAGAAGATTTCTTTTTTGATGAAAAATTAATACTATAGGAATAACAAAAAAAATTTCATAAAAATTTATTGAAGAAAATACGTACGTTTGTAGTAAAGGGGGAGTGCTTATTATGCTCCGGGAGCTCGTTATGCCCTTATCTCCTCTACTTTGTTTCTACGAAAGAAAATCCGACTCTTCAACTTAAACGTTACTACAGCTCCCAAAATGCACGACTTAAAAAATTTAAAATTGTTCTGAGAGCGTTCGATCAGGTAACTTCCTCGTGGGAACAAAAATGTTGTTTTCAGACGTTTTACTTTATTTAATAAATGCATCTTCAATTCTTATATAAATTTTTGCCAAAAAAATTATCACACAGATTCACAGAAAATTGTTTATGATTGCGTAGTAAAATTGTAATTAATAATTTTGCGGTTTAAATTGATTTAAACTCGAAGTAAACTACCTCTTTTTTAATCAGTGATTGAATTTTGCTGAGCATGAGTTGATCAACCATCTCTCGCTCAACGCTTTACTCGGAAGCAAAGGTTGCTTTGAGGCAGCGAAAACGACAAAACCGATGATGCATACGCTCTCAACATGGCCCGCCTTCACGAAGCAATATACATTCGAGGCCAGGGTTGCCAACATATACTTTCAATAATCAGGGAACTGGTGAAATAAAAATCAGGCAAAATCAGGCTACATAAGTAACGGAAATTCCTCTAAAAGTAATGACCTTTTTTTGGTCATCACTCTACATTTTTACTGTGTTGAGAGCCTACTTGGTTGCATAATTCTACTGAATCAAAGCCGAAAGTTTCCTTTTCATTCCCTTTTTTAAATATGAATTAATGGGAATCTTTCGACTGGTTTCATTCAGCCATATTTTCGCTTTTTAACTTCAGCAATGGTACCTAATTTAGTTCCTTACTACCCATTTTTCATCACATTCGCAAAAATCAGGCATATTTTGAAAAGTCAGGGAAATTCGATGGCTTTTCAGGTTGTCAGGCAAAGCCTTGAAAAATCAGGCAATCCCTGAAAAATCAGGCATATTGGCATCTCTGTTCGAGGCAGCGAATCCAAAAAACCAAACGAATGTCTCTCACTCATCTCCTGTTACATTCTTGAGGGAACCGAATTCAAAAGGCACAGCAAACCCGAGTCTCCTCGTTTGTGCCTGGATCGAATACCCGAGGTTTTTCTGCTATTACTATTATTGCACAGCAACCGCACGCAGGCAGCTAGTGTTTTCGTTTCTTTTTCCTCCCCCCTCTTTGCTCCATACGTTGCGGGCCTGTGCAATGCAATAAGTTCGGTTGTTGTCATTGTTGCCTCAACCTTTGCGGCGAGGTTGAAGATGTTCTCCTCAACGACAGCTATCGGCTTGAATCCATCAAATTCAATAACGTGAATGAGTATGTGTGCCTCGTCTTCTTCATGCATCAGGTAGCAACCGAACGTTGAGAGAGTTCGTTCGGGGCAGCAAACGAATAGTGTCTCTCAGAGCAGATCCTCCTCATGGGGGGAGGTTTGAATGAATGTATATGTATCGTCTCCTGTATTATTTACTATGCGAGGCCTCAAAGCGTATATTTTGAGAGCCTCTGATGAGAAAATTGGTGAGGATTTGAATCACTGATTTTAATAAAAATCTGAACTCAGAAATCATGAGTAATAAAAATTGTAAAGAAATCATGACTAAATCTTCTACTTCAAACTACCCCATATATGGTCTCAAACTTATTTTAAAAAGGTTTTTAGCATGATTCAATATTGTAAAAAATTGCAAACTATATTTATTATAAAAAAAACTGGGTTCGTTGATCAATTAAACAATAAAAATTATTGAAAAACTGATGCATTTTTGGCATAAATTTCATAGTAACAGGTCAATAAAATACATTCTTCTTTTTTTGGGTGATTTTCATGGTTCATCCTAAAACCTAAAAAAATAATAAAAATTCTCAACGTTCTCAATATTGACTCAGTAGAAGGTTAGCTTTGATGTGCAGAAAAATGTGGAATTGATTTCAGTGAAAAAATAACAGTTCAGCATATGTTTTTATTTTGAGTCAGTTTCTTGGTGAAATTATTGGTGGGTGAAATTATGAAAAATAACCGTCCGGTGAGTGAAAAAGTTATAACATATTTGTTAATGTTGGCTTGGAAACAACTCTGTATCAGGGAACAAATCTTATAAATTTCTGCACATGCTATGCTAAGACCAAGTTGAAAAGTGGACAAATAAGGTTTTAAAAATCAAAGAAACTCATCAGTGTACATAAAATTTTCAGAAATTACAAGCTAAGTTAAAAAATGCAGATTACGATTAAAACATGATATATTATTGTACATGTTTTCAAATCTGTAAAGCCTTTGTTTCAAAAATTTATTTTGCCATCTTGAATTCGAATCATTTGTCAGATTCTATCAAATCTTGTTCTGGTGATTTTACCTCTTTGGTTCTGAAGGCTTTAAAAGGGTTAAAAAAAAGATAAAATGGTAAAGTAACGTTTCATACCTTCAAACTTTCGACAAAGTATGAATATTTACATATCATAATTTTTATACGGCACTAACCAAAAATCATTTGATTTTAAAAAGAATATATTTTTTCACTATTATGAAATCAATTCATTATATTACGTTTTGAATTTGCAATGGATCAATAATAGGGGAGATGAGGGCATAATGGCCACCTTAAGGAAAATGCTTATTTAACTATAGAGAACAGCTGTGATATGTGAATTACATCATTGTTTCGTTTTCAGACACTCAAATAGTCTATTGCCTAATTGGATGAAACTTGAAAAATCTTCTCGATTTTCGGTTGATTTTTCTCGGTGATTTTAAAATAACTTTCATTTAGTTTACGTTTCGGTTTACTTTATTAAAAATTTTTAACCATCTTCAGAACTCTTTTTGGATAACGGAAAAAAAAAATTAAACAGTTCTGAAGATGGTTGAAAATTTTTAATAAAGTAAACCGAAACGTAAACTAAATGGAAGTTATTTTAAAATCACCGAGAAAAATCAACCGAAAATCGAAAAGATTAAAGGAACGGTGACCGAAACCCAGTTTATGCAAACTTGAAAAAGTAAATAAAAACGTTTAAAAATGCATTTGAAATATTTTTACCGAAAACTGAAAACCAGTCACTGTAGAGGCATAAGGAGAAACCCCCCGAGACAGTATGAGCATCATTAATGAAGGCATTATCAGCGTTTTCTTCCTGGGAATCTAGCAGCGAATTCGACTCGATGAAGTGAACTGAGTAATAGAGCTACAGCCTAACTTGTATTGTGTGACGATTTGGCCTAGTGGTTAGATGTCGGAGAGGTAATCAGTAGGCTCGAGTTCGATTCCTGGTCGAGGTGATTTATTTTTCATTTATCATTCATGATCATGATAGCACTAAACGGTGAGACGTAGATTCTTCAAACAAAGCAATAACAAAATAATCTAGGTCTATTTGTAGAATTCAAAGAATGAACACATGCTCAAACATTATGTTTCTGGTGTTTTGTTTAACGGATGATGCTATTAGCCGTATAATGTAACAATAAAAAAAATCAATCATGAATGGTATGTGCAAAAAAAAATCCCCTCGAACAGGAATCGAACTCGAGTCTTCTGATTACCTCTCCGACACCTTACCAATAGGCCAAATCGACTGACGAAACAAGTCAAACTTAGCTCTATTATTCAGTTGACTTCATCGAGTCGAATTCGCTGCTAGGTTCCCCGGCAGAAAACGCTCATCTTGCCTTCATTGATAGTGCTCTGTTCGCCTCCAATGGACAAATTAAAATAAAAACGTGTTTAAAAATTGATTAAAGTAAAATTCAAAAATTTTATGATGCTTAAAATTGAGAAACAATGTGTAGATCGTGTTGCAGAGCGTACATTTCAGATCAAGATGATTTGAAGGTCATAAAAGCTTATTTAGTGGTGCTCAAAAATTATAATATTTTCGTCACTTAAGAACGATGCTGGTTATTATTTAATATTTCTGTAAAGATGAAAAGGATATTTCTTTTTTGGTGAAAAATTAATACTATAGGTAGGACGATACAAGTCCTTATGAAAATTTGTTAAAGAAAATACGTACTTTTGTAGAAAAAAGGAGTGCTTATTATGCCCTGGTTGCTCGTTATGCCCTTATCCCCCCTACTATTTTTTTATCCAAGTGCGGAGCTTGGTCCAAAGATTTTGAAAATCTGATAACAAATAACGAATACGGTCTTGTATTCTTAAATTTTCAAATTCATAACTATCTGCCAACATTTTCAATCAATGATTTGATTGAATATAACAATGCTCATTATTTTTACTAATGTTTTTCATATTGTAACGTGAGCTTTAAATTTTTGTTTTTTTTTTGAATTATAGACTGGTTTTGAATTCTTATCTGGTTGACTGAACCTGGCTGTGGCACTGAAACTTTTCTTTGGGGAGTTCTGTGGTATTTTTATTTCTATGTTATCCTTTAATTGAATTTGATTTGAATTCTAATACTGCATTCATGTTCTGCAATGTTGCAATGTTGATTTCGAGGAATAAATTTCGGCATCGATTGTATCTTTGAGGTTCACAAGTATATTTCTTAAGGAGAATTTTGATTTTGCTTTTGACTTCGACTTTTCAACTGAAACTTTAATGTTATGATGAATATATTTAATCAGGATTTTTTTCTCGAGTTTAAATAAACGATCTGCAGCTATATTGTGTATTTTATTAAGCAGAAAAATAGCTTGTTTTAAGAATTTTTTCAAGATTTGCGGCAGTTACAGATATATCTTTAATTAAAATGAAAAAAAATGAAGGTCTTCCTAGAAAAATTTCCCCGGGCCCCCGGGAATTTTTATTAAAAAAATATTTCAAAATATCATTAAATTCTCATATTCCCACATAACGGGTGATACGGTCAAAATTTAGTCAATATCAACTTGACGTATTTCTTTCAATTTTGCATTTAAAAAACCTGAACACCCCTCATTTTGAAGGTGTGTGTGTGTCATGGCCGTAGGAACGGGGGGGGGGGGGGGGGGTTTTGGGGGTTAAACCCCCCCCATGAAGGTCCAAAAATGCCAAGTGATATATTTTTCAACCAACAATAAAATTTAAAATTTCTAATCAAATTTTGATGAACAACTAAAATAATTCTAGAGTAACAATAGTGTAACAATCCCTACACCAAAACCTCGAAATCTCAAGACCAAAATTCTACAACATTTTTTCAAAAAAATTCTCACTTGTTGATAGTCATTGAGTACCAAATATTGAATCCCAAAAAAGTTTGACGTAGCTTACTAGATTATCCGTTTTTTGACCAGATTTTCTCACTCTTCTTGAAAAATCAAATGGAAATATCAATAGAGTCCTAAGAATAATAATAAACAATAAACATAAACGATTTTTGGGAAGCCTTAATTATATATGATTCTGAATCGGCTGATGAATTTAAAATAGTTTTCATGTGTTTTTCTTCTTGATTTTAATGGAATAATGTATGGAATTGAAACTTGCCTGCATATTGGCCGGATTTTTTGAAAATTTTGAAACAGCATGCCCAGGATACTTGCGGAAAATATAAAAGTAAGTACCCAGTTTATTGCTCTTGATTTTCAGTTTGGATAATTATTTGTTTAGTATCCTGCTTCAAAACTTGGTGTTGAATTTCAATCTAAAATGCGATGGATTTTCTACATTCGAAATACATAATTTCGAAATATGAAAAGAATTTGGATCTGAAATTTTCATCCTAGACTTGAATTCCAGAGTTGAAACATAAGAAAGTTTCATGAGTCCAGAATTCAAAAATGTGAAACAATTTCATTATTCACAATTTTATTTAAATTCACAAGTTCAACTACGAAAAAATAATTGAAAAAAAAAATCATATTGAAAACCACACATTCAGAATCAAATAAAAGATTTCTGGTTAAAGGTTCTGATACAAGTTTTCCTTTTTTGTTCCAAATTCATTGGATTTCTTATCTGGAATTTGGATTCAGGTTTAGAATTTGGGTTCATAATGCAGAATTCAGACTTGGAACTAAAATCCAAGGTTTTTATTCAGGCTTAGCTCAAATTTAAGTTTTATAATGAATATTAAAATATCAATGTTAAAATTTCATTAAGGATTTAAATAGCATGGATCGCAGTTTCATGACTTTGATTCTTGATTGAAAATAAAAATTTAAAATTCAATCTTAATCAGTTTGGAAACACAAACCTGGCAAAAAATACATAAAAAAAAACTGAATTCATTTCAAAGAATTATTTTTTTTAAAATCTAGATTTTAATTTTGAAAACTTTCATTGCAGGATTTAAATTATAGGATATTAAATATTAAATGATAATTTTTGAACTTGTCTTTTATCCTCCGTCAAAAATTAAGCTAGAAATTTTATTTAACTTTATATACATACATTGCAGATTCTTCAAAATCAAAGGTTCTATTGTAACGGATCGCTTACCGTAGACGAAGCTACGAAATGAATAACGCTCGAAAATTTTAAATTGGAATTTAGTTTATAATTTTTGCAACATTTTTCACCCACATTTCCCCCATAGCATTTTCATTCAAATTCTATATCACTTACGGCATTCTCCATGAAGGCGCTGCAGCGCACTGAGTGGCCACGAAGCTTTTCATCCTCCGCCTTGGTGTGGGCAAACCTCCTCTTGCCGCCTCCGGCATCATGCCCCAAATGAATTTACCGATGCCTCCGCTGGTACGCCGACCGCAATGCAGTCGAGCAGTGCCGTAGATGATGAATGGCCCAATGCCACAGTCGATTCGACGATAGCGGGTGTAGTTGAAAAGTGCGGTCGCAACTTCCGATGATGGTAAGTGGCCAAATGCCACCGTTGATTGCACCACTGCAGGTGCAGCCGAGAAGTGCAGTCGAAGCTGCCAATGATGATAGGTGGCCCGATGCCACAGTTGATGTAACGACCGCGGATGCAGTCGAAAAGTGCAATTGAAACTGCCAAAGATGAGTGGCCAAATGGTACCGTTGATGCGACGACCGCAGATGCAGTCGATGAGTAGAGCCGAGACTGCCGATGTTAGTGGATGGCCAAAGGCCACAGTTGATTCCACGACCGCCGGTGCAGCCGTAAAGTGCAGTCGAAGCTGCAGATGACAATAAGTGGTCAGATGCCACAGTTGATTGCACCGCTGCAGGTGCAGCCGAAAGGTGCAGTTGAGACTGTCGGTGAAGTCGAATGGCTAATTGCCACAATAGATGCTACGCCTACGGGAGCCTTAGAAACAAAGTGTCTCTACGAGGATGCTGTGTGGCTCAACGCCACCTTTGATGTTGCACCGCGGGTGCGTTCTAGCCGAGAGAAGGCAGGCAGTTGTAGCCGAGACTCCCGGTGATGTTAAATGGCTAATTGCCACCTTTGAAGTTGCCAGCTGTGGCCGAGGCGAGGCTGGCAGTTGCAGCCGAGAGTTCCGGAGATGCTGAATGGCTAAATGCCACCTTTCCTCCGGCAAAAGTTGCAGGAATCGATGGAAACCTCGTATCCGAGGCGAAGGTGCTTGATGGTGGATAAAAGAAGGCCGCCTTTCAGTGGGGCTCTGCCCTCTAATCTTCCTCGAGCACGTGCCGCGTGGCTGGTAAGCGCCTTGTCGGAGCTTTTCCTTTTAGTTTGTGATGCAGAGCTGCCGTAGTTCCTACACGATTTTCTCGGAATTTTCCGGGAATTTTCACTGCCGCGCTGCACTTCGCTCTCGTAGCGATCGTTTTTATTCGCACCCGGACGGAAATGAAAATGACATTTCCCGGGTTTTACACTTCACGCTAAACTTAGTGCACTCGTGTATTTCACACGCCGTGTATTTTGTCGTTTGTTTGGGTAAATTTTAACGACACGCTATGATTTATCAACATGGGGATGGGTTTTTTGGTTGCCAAATTATCGTATCATCTTATTTAGGACTAGAAAGATCAAATGAAATTTAAATTGTAACACTATCTCAAATCTTAAGTTTTAATCGAGTTAACAAGAAAATTAACCTTATTTGAACCGTAAATATAATTTTTCATTTTTATTCCTGAATATATGATACATTTTCACTCATGCTCATGATTTTGAACGCTTTATTTAAAAAAAAAAACTTGTTTTACTCACTCACTTACATTAGCAAACTAATTCGTTCGAACCACAAACAAAACCATCTGCTTGTGGTTCGAAAGAATAAGCTTGCTAATGTAAGTGGCTAAAAAAAGTTTTTTTTTTTAAATAAAGCGTTCAAAATCCTTTTTTATTGGTTCCATTATTGTCGTTTCTTCACCATTGTGCCACTCGCATATACACACATACACATACACACACATAAATTTTTATACTTGTGTATGCATTGTTCAAGCAAAAATGTTATAAGAAAAAAGTTGTCACCAAAACCCCCCCCATGAGCCGTTTCTTCCTACGGCCCTGGTGTGTGTGTAGAATGTTGCTCCTATTTTGATTTTGGAATTCACTCTTCAGTTGTCAAAATGTCGTCCAAGGAAGAAGAGCAGCGTATTAAAATTTTTCTCGCGCATCGCGAAAATCCGAGCAACTCGCACGCAAAGCTGGCGAAATCGCTAAAAGTATCCAAATCAACCGTTTCAAATTTAATTAAAGTGTTTGCGGAACGTTCGTCGAGAGCCAGGAAGTCTGGACCGGGGGAAATCGAAAACTGGAAGCCGCTGAGACGACAAAGAGAGTTGCCGGTAGTTTCAAGCGAAACCCTAACCTCTCGCTCCGAGATGCCGCAAATAAGCTGAGTGTATCGTCTACAACCGTGCATCGAGCCAAAAAACGAGCCGGACTTTCGACTTACAAGAAGGTAGAGACTCCAAATCGCGATGATAAACAAAATACGACGGCCAAAGCGCGATCCCGGAAGTTTGACTGCGTGGTAATGGACGATGAAACCTACGTCAAAGCCGACTACAAGAAGCTTACGGGACAGGAGTTTTATACGGCAAATGGAAGGGAAAAGGTAGCAGATATTTTCAAGCACATGAACAGGTCAAAGTTCGCGAAGAAATATCTGGTTTGGCAAGCCATCTGTACCTGTGGCTTGAAAAGCAGCATTTTCATAGCTCCCAGGACTGTCAACCAAGAAATTTACGTGAAAGAGTGTTTGAATAAACGTCTGCTACCTTTCCTGAGGAAACACGGTTGTTCCGTACTGTTTTGGCCGGATTTGGCATCTTGCCATTACGGCCATGAAGCCAAAAGGCCATGGAGTGGTACGCCACCAACAACGTGCAGGTGGTTCCCAAGGACAAGAACCCTCCCAACACGCCAGAGCTCCGCCCAATTGAGAAATATTGGGCTATTGTCAAGCGGAACCTAAAGAAGACCAAAAAACTGCTAAGGACGAGCAGCAGTTCAAGGCAAACTGGCTTTCTGTGGCGAAGAAGGTGGACAAGGTGGCTGTACAAAATCTGATGGCAGGGGTTTAGCGTAAGGCCCGGCAATTCGGATTTGGAAAAGCGGAAGCCTAACTGAATATTTTTCCTGAATTTTATACTAATTAAACTTGAAAAAGAAATTTAATTTGATTTTTTAAATAAACGATTTCACAGATTTACACGCGTTTTCCTTGACCAAATTTTGACCGTATCACCCTTTAAGACGATACGATTCAACTTTGCAACCAGTGCTTTATGCGATACGCGGTCGAAAGCTTTGGAAAAGTTTATAAACTGAATCCACCTGGTAACCTTTCTCCAAACTATTCCTCAGTGGACTTACGTAGCAAATCAAATTTGTATCTGTTGACTATGTTGATATTCTGAGAGTTCATCATTCTAGCGAAGTTTCTGTTTCATGGAGATTCATCTTACTGTATTTTGCGTTACAAAGAACTTTTTGGTCAAACTGCCCTATGGACCCCAATTCGTAGCTTTAATAATTAGTTTCCACTTCTAAGCTTGTTGTAGAAGATCTTGTAACTGAATGATATCGTATCATAACGATAACATACGTGGATTTTTAGAAATTGATGAACAGGTGCTTTCCTCCAATCAAATGAAATTTTCGGTAGCTTTTATACGGCATCGTCAATAACCATGAAACCTATCACACTATTTGAATAGACTATCCGGATTACAGTGCTCTATTTTCTAGATACTGGAGCACAGTGGTTCAAAACCCCAACAAGCCGGAAAAAAGTCAATTTTTCAAGTCAGAGGCAACCAAATTTTTTATGTTGGAATCGAAATATTCTAGGAACGTTATGATGTATTTAGATATTTTCTAGGACCTTTTATACACCTTCTATGAAACAATCATGAGCAACAACTTTAATACAAGAATTAAAAATTGGATTTTTTATTCTCAGGCCAAAACAACATAAAAAAGCATATAAATCTTTAAAAATTTATAAATGTTTATATCGAAGTGATGTATTATAACCTCATTCACAGTTTGAAGGTAAAAAACGTCCTTAATATCATGAACTAATAAAGTTTCGCTGGATTGAAAACCCAAAATTAGATGATAAAAAAAATTTTATTTACTCTATTTATTTTTCGGAAGCAAAAATAAAGCTTGCGCTGTCGATCGCCGTGGTAAATTATACACCGTTGAATAGGTGAAAGCCTCATCAAAAACATATCTTAAAATCAGCTGCTAGTTTTTGCTATATTTTGAATACGGAGTCATTGAGTGAAACGCTGTTTGGTTTAAAAATGCAAATTTTAAAATATTTATACAGAGTAAACCAAGCATTGTTTGCTTCAATATATATGCAAATTCACCTTAAAACATCAGTTTTAATATTCATCCAACTAATATACAGGAATTTAGGAGCCCATACTTACTTTTAACATAAATATTCATAACTAATTGAAAAATTTTCAATTTCCTAGAATAAAGCTTAAACCCCGTTTCAGCAATTATTGAAAAAATAGCAAATTTTGAAAAAAAATTCTAATTTATTATTTTTTTCAACGTTCCGCCAATAATCTTTAACAAAAAAGCTTTTTAATAATTTTTTCCCACTTTTTTTGATTTTGAACCACTGTGTGGAGGAGCCCTTGCAGTAAAAGAACTGATAAGATAATTTTATTGTGTCTATCCTGAAATTCAATTCGTTTAGAGAACACATTAGTTTAAAAGAGTACAACTACCCCAATCGAATCCCGGAACATATAAAAATAGGCACTTCTTCCCACGAATTAATCACAATATCCAAAAATATCTTCTGTTTTCGAAAACCGAATCGTAGGCAAAAAGGGTTTATCCCGAATGCGGACAAAAACATTTCATCTCGCCCCTTGTAACAGCCCAGATTCCCGAAAATCCGTCGTTCGTCCGTCGTCAACATCTACAAATTATCATCCAAATCGGATCGAAGCGCGTGTGTTGCAAGCAAATCAGATTATCGGATGGATCCCCTGATTAAATTAGCCTTCCAGTTAATCAAAAACAGACAACCGGAACCGGGCATCGGTAGCAGTGGCGTGGCGTGGCGGTGACATCAAATTGCGAAATCGTCCTGTGACGAACCTAGAGAGACGGGTTGGCTGGAAAGAAAGGAGGAAAGCGGCCACCCCGGGATTAGTAGTGGAAACAAGCAAGCACACATTCACATACGGGACACAGCAGGATGATGAGGATTTGAGAAGTTTACTCTTGGCGTAAACCCGCTCAGACACTGGCACGTAAATGTCCGACATACACAGACTCACAGTCTCACATCGGAACGATTCCATCGGAGCCATGAAGCCGTGACAGGAATGACTAATGAGCAACTCATGAGTGCCATGGATCCGCCCACACAACTCACCCTTCTAAAATAGGTCTAAAGAACGACGAGTGTAGTTTGTGGTCCCACAATTTTTGCCGGCCCCATCGTTAGTTGTTCAGATCCTTCGGCAAGATCCCTCGGTCAAGACTGCAAAAGGTCGGATTGCTCAAGACAAAAGCACCATAATTTTTCATGTATCCGTTCAGCTAATTACCACCCACCTTTGGTGGTCACAATCGACGTCTCTCCGGCTTTCTGCCGGATCTGGTTGGGCTTACTCGAATGGGGGGGGGGGGGGGAACCATTTCTAACTAACCGAGCACTTCGATAACGTGCCGTCTAGAACTTAGCCGTGCACAGGCACGCGGACTGGCAACAGACACACTCGCGTCAGAGGTCAGCCGTAAGGAAATTGTGCCGGCTTTTCCATTTCCCCGGAACCGAACGACGAATGCCACTGACTGGCCATAGTTCCACCCCCGCGCTCCCCATCGACGGCCATCTTGTCACCCATTCAGCCATTCAGCCAGCCAGGTCATTAGAGACCTGCTTTTGTTTCCATCAAGTCATAAGCGCAGGTTGCAAATGAAGGGGGCCAGGGAGAGCTTGGGCAAATGGGCATCACGTAATTGGTACCTTTTCCATCATATCATAGGGAACAGGTAAACCCCGTTCAGGTTCTTTGTAATTGAAAGGCACACAACACGCGGTGCTGCGATGTGCAAATCTCTCTGGGGAAATTTCGAACGGCCCGGCATGTAAATGTGATATTATTCGAAAGGATTTCAATCAGTTCGGAATTGTGGGAAATGTTTTGCAGGCAGAAGCAACTAATTGAATAATTTCCGTATCGCTATTCGAATGGAATTCTGCTGGCCTCGCTGGGACGTTCGATCCATGATGGGGGTGGTTTTTCGTTTTATTATTGCTCCCCCATCTATGTGTATGGGAAAGATCACGTCCAATCGAACACAATAACCCACTAATGTGGAACGTTTTTACTGGGATGTTTTAAAAATAAAAAAAAAATTACAAGGACCCAGAAAATAAAAAGCTCTTTTTTGTGATTTGATTCAAAATGCTTTCGACAACAGATGGTGCAGAAAGATGTTCAAAAAGAATAGTTTCAACAGTTTGGTTCTGTATTAGCACTGGTTCAAGAGGTTTTAGTTAACTTTTTCATTCCAAGTGCGAATAGCATGAGGCTTCATTTATTTTGGGGTGTCGCACTTGAACTTCTGTTGCGAATTGAAGGACTCGGTTCGAGGATTGAAAAAAAACAATGTTAGGAGTGTACTAAAGGGTGTCCGACATCACATTGCATCACATGCTTTAAAAAATAAACTATTGGGTAGTTTTGCTTGAAAAATTGGCATGAAGATAGCTAAAAGTATAAAGTTTACAACCTTTTTTCTAATGTTATCTATATTTTGAAAATTGAAAAAATTGGAGTCACTCAAAGAAAAATGGTTCAAATTTATTTTGAGCAAACTTCAGAAAAATACTCAACTCTTTCAATAGGACGTTTGAAAACAAATTCTAATCACGCTACAATTGTGAGTTTTATGATTAAACGATATTACGAAGTTATGAGAATCTACAGAAGAAGGTGAGGGTTTCAAATGATTGTTTTATTAGCAGTCAGGACTCAGGACTTACAATCGAGTGAGTATAGTTTTAGGCAGAATCTCTATACTTTGCTCAGGAAACTTTGGAGCGACTCCATACGAAGTTTTGACTAAAACTTTTTTCCGATGTTCTTGCATTTTTGATGATATTTCATTAAGTTTATGATAAAATTAAATAAAAACATAATTTTTACAACTTTCAAAACGTGCAACAAGCATTTAAAATGGATTTAGCAAACTTCTGAATCAAAAACACAATTCTCAAAACAAATCGATTCTTAGTTCTGGCTCCCTGTGCAAAACTACTTGATCGATTTTCATTACCAATTCAATTTGAAATTGTCTTTACATCTACTTTTGTTGAAAACGCAGGTTTCAGTGGTGGAACAGAGTTAATCTTTATTCGGGTTTGTTCGTCAAGTCCTTAAACACCTACCCATTACATTAGCGATAGCTATTTGTCACTTTCCACTTCACATATTCCCTAAGCGGGAAAGTACTCATTTCTCAATGGGTACTCTTACCCAGAATATCTGGCAACACTGTTGTGTTACCACGAACCTAATTTGAGTAGTCTCGCTTAACCGTGTGATGACGTCAACATTTATCATTATCACCTGTCATCAGCAATCATTGATCTATTGTTCTCGATTGCGAATTGGACATAGTAAGAAGAACCAAAACAATGTGGAATAATATGGATCGGCCCGATCCGGAAAACGGTTCTTCCAAGAATCTGGAACCGTAAGTATAAACAACTTTGTTGTTATTGAGTTCATAAACATTTTGTGGCATCCTATAATTCAAAATAAATACAAAGTGGTCCGATAATGATATTGGTTTTTAAGAAAAACCCGATTTACGTTAAAATTGCTTCTAAGGCTCTCTGCAGCTAGTTTTGCATTTTTTTATCAGTTGGAAGTAGGGTGGTCTTCTGCACCATTTCGATCCTTTTTTCAATTCGTTTCACTATACAATGGACGCAAAGAATTCAAAAGAAAAATAATTAAAAACCAAAATAATCCCTTTTTCATCCAAGAACATAAATCCTCCCAACACACCGGAACTAAGAGTAGTAAGAGTTATTAGAAAATACTTTGCTGTTTTGAAGCAGCCACTCAGGAAACACCTCAAAGATGTAAATTTTGAGGAATAGATTATGAAAAAGTTACCCAAGTAATCAAAAGTTCCATAGAACGGGTTCTTAAAAGCTTATTCAGCTCTGCTTTTTGGTTGTAAAGCATTCTACCCAGCAAAAAATTTAAGTTCATATGGATACTTTCAAAGTCCATAATAAAAGGTGAGTAGAAGTAGAAGTAGAATTTATAAAAAAAATAATAAACTCTATCTAAGTTTGAAATTTGATAGCCACCGATTTTTATTTTAAAGTTATTCGAACTGTGAATGGATGTTATATACTTGACTGAAAACTTTGCATGCTTGAATATTTGAACCTGAACCATCAAGGTGAAAACCGAACACGCCTCTGTACCATAGCCAATGCTTAAGTTGCTGTTTATTTCAATCATCTTTTTAAAATAAACTTGTAATTTTCGCCTTATCAAAGTAGGCAAAGCTAAAAATGTAAACATTTGTTTTAATCAAAATGCAACTTTTTCCAAAACAGACCCAGAGAAATCGAAATTAAAGGTGAGTGAAATAAGGTTGGTGTTGTTTTTTCGTGACTTTACATTATGTTTCAATATTTAGGTGTAACAAAAGAGAGCGCTTCCAAGTGGTTGATCAGCAAGGTTTTTTTTTCTAAACATCCTGACAGTGGAAATTTGGTGAGCTGGTTTTCTATTGCAAATGGAATGATAAATTCTTGGGGGAGCTAAAAAAAGCAAAAATAAGGTTGTTTTTCAAAATATTTTCTATTGAATCATCTATTATATAAAATTCTCTTGTAACGGTGTTTGTAGTACTACTCCTCCGAAATGACCCAAACGATTCGAATGAAATTATTTTTAGAATATTCTGTAGCCATGCGAATCGGTTTATATCGAATAAAAACAACAGAAAGTCGCATCTATTGTCCGTAATAATTAAATTTGTAGTTTTTTGAATGAAATAAAAGTCATGGTTTCCATTTTTTCGAGATTTTTTTTTCCTTTGGGCTGTTTGTTTTTCGTCTCCAAGGTCGAGGCGTTTAGAAGATAGTAACCATGGCATAGCATACTGATCAGTGAGAATATTTTGGCGCGTATTTCTCAACCAAGCATATTTTCAATGTAAGTGGTGGCGATATGAAGCGTTGATGTGATTTTTTTTGTTCTTGATTCCTAGCTCATTTCTACAGCACATGGTTATGAATGACGCCTAGATGTGACACAGGTTGACATTTTGCTGATCGAATAAAACATATAATATTTGTTTGGCCAAAATCCTAAATTGAAAAGTCAGGCATTCATTTTTAGAGATTTTCTTTTCTTCGAGGGGTTTGTTTTTCGTCTCCATGGGCGAGGCGTCGCTAGCAAACGTCGTTGCAAGATAATAGTAACCAAAGCATACTGTTCATTGATCGCTGGAAAAATTTAAAAATTAGGCGCCTATTTCTCAACCAAGTACCTATATTTCTTATGCACGTGGGGGCGACCTCGATGTGTTTTTTCTTGCTTAATTGTACAGAGCACATGGTAATAAATGACGCCTAGATGTGACACGGATTGATATTTTATCGATCGAATCATAACCATATAAACGATTTCAAATATTAAAACCATTTTAAATTCGTGTTAATTTAAGTAGTGAATTGTTGTCCAAAAAATATGAATTTGGTAAAGATAAATACGAAATAATGTTATGACACTTTGCGGACGTTTAAAAATAAGAAATTGGGAAGCTTTACATTCAATTTCGTTTAATCCAATACGCCTGAAACGCTCGACACATTAACTGAACTGGAGTTTATGACGCATCTGAAAAAGACCTATGTGTTTTCACTTGCCCCAATAAATGGGACAAATGTATACTTCGATATTTCTTTCTGTCAATATAACTTATATTTTTTTGAAAATATAACTTTTTTCGGAGAATATGAAAGTTGAATTGTGGTGATATTCGTTAGGATTTGACCGGTGTTTCATTTTTGAAAATTAAGATTTACAGTAAAAAAGACACATAATTTTTATTATCTTAACAATATAACATAATCCTAAATGAAATCGCAGATCACCACCAACAATGTTTAGGAAATTTTGAAATCAGAACTGCTTCAATTTAAATCTTTAAAATAATGGGTGAATATATCTAAACATAAGTTTTCCACTTTTCGAAACCAATCGTTTCTTTGATTCATTAAGTTAAAGTTCAAAGGAATTAATTTGCATTTTTTGCTTGAATGAAAATAGGAACTTGCAATACACAAAATCGCCAGATTTAATGCCATGACAAGTGCTGTTTGGGAACACTTTAAGTTGAAATGTGTTAAGTCTATAACTTAAGTATTAGTCTATAACTTAAGTGGAAATGATTTTGGTGAAAATATGGATTTTAATTCAAACTGCTTCGAAGGATGGAATAAAAAGGTGAATAAAAAGCTGTTTGAAAATGGTTAGTAAAAAATCTTTTGTTATGGCTTATGTTCATTCGTTCTTTGATAGCTCATGTCTCTCTAATTCTTTCCATCATCTACGAAAACGT
Organism: Uranotaenia lowii; assembly: GCF_029784155.1. Lineage (NCBI taxonomy): Eukaryota > Metazoa > Arthropoda > Insecta > Diptera > Culicidae > Uranotaenia > Uranotaenia lowii. The sequence goes on along the minus strand of NC_073692.1, from coordinate 218,335,496 downwards.
GACTTTTCTTATGCTTTTTATTTCTTCGGCTCTAAAAAAATACACCATCCAAATCTAATTGGGAGCTGAAAGCGCTGCGTTAGGCAAAATATTCGGCAAATACTCCAAAAATTGTCGCGATATTGAAAACAATATAACAAAACGGAATAAATCTACTGAATGGAATACAGCAAATGAAACAGTTACATATTATCAACATACAGTTATTTATTGAACAAGTTACAAAAATTGTGTTTTAAAAGACCCGTTAAGTTAAAATTCTTTGGTTTAATTTTGATAGAATTGAGCGGGATGATTCGAGTAAAGGGAAAGAAGGGAAATGTAAAGAAAACTAGGAAAAATTGAAAATAGCCGCCAAGTTGAACATGGTAAGACGAAGTTTACCGGGTCTGCTAGTTTAATATAAATTTTGAAAATTTGAGATTATTGTGAAAGCGCAGTTCCTCAAAACGAGTCTGGAAACTATAGGAAATGCTGCATTTTTTTAATTCTCAGCTGAAATTTGGAGCCCGGTTGATATTGAAGAATTAATTGTTCCTGATTGCGGAAGCTAAAAGTGATGCCAGCCGGTTGTAAGATTGCACTAGATGCTGTAATATTATGAAAATAACCTTTAAGTTTCACTATAAATATCCATTCATTTTAATTAAAAATAATTTATTTATTTGTGATTTGAATTCGTCGCTCCTTTGTTCGCAGCACAAATATTCTGTTATTTATTCTGGATCAAAATCTTAACATAAAATTATTGATGTGATAATATTGCAATATTTCATCTTCCACCTATTTTTGTTGAAATATCCATCGACTGTAATATAAATCAAAATTTTTCGTTATTAATTTATCATGATCATTTTTATCAATTTTCAGGTGAGGTAAATAGAAATTCCCTGCAGCATTTTTTTTTTACTTTTCGACAAAAACCAAGGCAGTTTTAGAAAAGAGTTGTTGTAATCGTTCAAAACGAAAATTCATACCGGAACCAAACAAAATCAACAAAACTATTGTTTTATGTTCAGTGTCGGACAATAGAATAGGACCGCTCTAATGCAAAATATGCAAATCACCTTTAAACTGCCAATTCAAATATAATAATATGCGACACCTAGCGGCAAGCACTTATTGTAGTATGCCAACTTTGTATACTGCACGTTTGTTGCAATCAAAGCAACCCGTTTGTTCTACTCGACCAGAAAGCTGTCAGAGGGTGAAAAAAGTCGCGTCAGAAAACAAGACCAGCTCATCGGATCGGCTGTTCCAGCATTTTCAGCGCTCTAGATTTGAAGAAAAGGTGTTGTTTTCGGTGTTGTTTGTCCATTTTCGTGTCCTGGTAAGTATTTCCCATAAAATTAATCATGTAAATCATGAAAACAAACAAAAAATAAAGATTTCCTTCCTCCTACTCTGTTTTCAGCGAAAAAGCGATGGGTCGGGCACAGCACTGCACGGAGGTCCAGCGAGCGATCATCCGGAATCTGTACAAGGCTGGCAAAAGCCAACGCGAGATTGCCGACTTCTTAGTAAGGTCGAAAACTTTCGTTTTCAACGCGCTTCACAGCACCGGCAAACGGGAACTGACCGGCCGCTCCCGCAAAACAACGCCGAAGGACGATTCGGCAATCAAGCGGGCCTCGCAAAATGACCCTTTCAAAGCGTCCAAGCAGATCAGAGACGAGCTGAACTTATCTGTGAGTTCCCGGACGGTTCAGCGACGGTTGGCTGAGAAGGGACTAGGAGGAAAAAGTCCCCGGAAGGTGCCGATGCTGACGCCGAAGCACTTGAAGGCGCGGCTGAAGTATGCGAAGGACCACTTCGATTGAGTCGGTCCAGAAAAGGAGAAACTATAGAGAAATGTGCTGTGGGCGGATGAGACCAAAATGAACCTCATCGGCCCGGACGGAAAGAGTTGGGTCCATCGCCCACTCGGCTGTGCGTATATGGCCCAGTATACAAATAAAACATTCAAACATGGAGGAGGTAGCATCATGGTGTGGGGGTGCTTTTCTTGGTACGGGGTGGGTCCCTTGTACTGGATCGACCGGATTATGGACCAGCATCTCTACGCCCAGATACTTCGGGAAGTAATGCTGCCACACGCCGAGTGGGAGATGCCCCTAACGTGGCAGTTCCAGCAGGACAACGACCCCAAACATACCGCTAAAACGGTTAAAAAGTGGTTCCAGGATAATAAGGTAGACGTTATGGAGTGGCCAGCACAGTCCCCTGATCTCAATCCCATAGAGAACCTTTGGGAAATAGTTAAACGTAAGGTGTACACCGAAAAATCAAAAAACAAGCAGCAGCTGTGGGAGAGAATCCAGGCGGTGTGGTACGCTATCCCGGTGAGAACGTGCCAAAAGCTGGTGGAGTGGATGCCGAACCGGGTGCGAGAAGTGATGCGTAATAAGGGTTATACCACCAAGTACTAACCCTGCAAATCGATCACGGTATGAATTTCCTTTTTTTTTTTACCATGAATTCTAAAGCGATCCTATTTTATGTTGCGTTATTTTAGTCAGTAAGTATGCTTAAAACGCATTTTTAAATAAACGACAATTGTTTTAACTACGGATGATTTTAATTCCTTCGAAGAATGGAATTTACAATTGTTTTAACTACGGATGATTTTAATTCCTTCGAAGAATGGAATTTACAATTTGTAAATGGTTTGATGCACTTATATGGAATTATTTTTCTAAAAGTTTGGCACTGTCTGTTTTGGATTAAGCTGTGGTCCTATTCTTTTGTCCGACACTGTATTAGGCACTTAGACAACCAGAAGTCGAATTTTATATTTCAGATTATATCGTATAGAATGTTATTTAAACTCATTTTTGTATATATGCACCTACAATGTGCGGTCCATGCTTATTCTTTATTGTTTTAAAATACATTGCATGATTTTATTACGACAATACAATCCAAATCAAGAATATGTGTGCTAATGTACCTAAATGGCCTCCAAAATGATACGTATATACTGGTTTTGCTGCATTATATACGCTATGTTTCCACGTATTTTTGTGTTGAAAATTCGAAATACCCACCAAATGGTTGTCTGGGCATACTCAGTTTCGAAGAAATTTGCGAACCTGTTTAGTGAAAATCTTTCTTAAAGACTTGAAAAAGATTTTGTAATGAACATTTTCAAAAAACAACATTTGTTACCTACTTACACTAGTCGGTGATTTGATCAGACCAATTTGGCATTTGAGCGATTTTTTTTCATTCCAGCCCTGGTTCAATGAAAATCTAGATGAACATGATAGATTGAGCTGGTACCAATTGAGAAAGCTTTTGAAAAAAAATCTAAGTGAATGTGAAAAACTTAGGTGAAAACTTTCGACACAACTCGAACAACATACAAGTTCCACAGAAATTCCGAATGAAACTTAAAAGTTTGTGAGAAGTTCAGGCATGCAAAGCACGGCATGATTTTCTTATTATGTAAGTCACTTGGAACGCACAAAAATATTCCATGATACTTTTATGGACTTTTCATGTTCGTTCAAAGTCTTAATTGAACACTTACGAAAAATGATCTCGAGTACCTTTTATTCAGCCAAATGTGAACTTTGAATGCTCACGATCAAGAAACTATGCGACATTTGGTTACTTGGGTAGTTTCTGTATATTGAAGGCTGCTTTCAGATGATTCGTCAAATCTTTCAGGTAACGTGTGCGTTTTACGTAATGTACGATTTTACAAATATGGAATCGAACTGGAATAATTTGAATGCACCCAAAAATCACAAATATTTTAAGGTTTATTATCTGAAATTCGGAAAAGTATCGAAAAACTAGGTTACTTTTTGCAGAGTTTTTCTGCGATTAAATTTGATGTGGGACAACCTCTAGCATTAGTTTTAACGCTAATACACCCGTAACGTCGATTTACTCAATCTTTGTGTTAAGCATTTTCATTGGATTGATCGCAAGATGGCCATAAGCTAGTACTTGGGCTTTTACAGCCTAAAAAAAAAACAATACATGCCCCTTTGTGTTGCCAAAATTGAACGGGTTTTTTATCAACTTTTTTCTCATCTATGGATAAAATTTAAACCATTGTTATTATTATTAATTCAATTTTTCATCATTTTGCGATAATTTTTCTCACTTTTTAGTTATTTTTTTATAACGTTTAAAACACATTTAGAACTTTTTTTATGTTTAGAATGTTTGTTATTTTTATCATATTTGTTTTGTTTGTCATCTGTTTTAGATATTTTTCATCATTTCCATTTCTTTGTTAGAATTTGTTTTTGACTACCGCTCTTTCAACTGCTTGAATTTTCGGAGAATTTCGACAAAATACCTTGAACTTTATTCATATCCCCCTTCGGGATTTTCGGAAAAATCTAAGAAAGAAATGAGGGAAAGAAACTCATATTTGTTCCAGCCTAATTTTGAATCAAGGAAACAATATATTGTATTGTATCCCACTTTCGAAATGGAAACGAGAACTTATACAAATCAATGTCTATGCAAAACAACTAATAGAAAGCAAATTTTGATATAGTTGACATCAAGATGACTTAATGTATAAGAAGATCTCATGTGCTATAAAAAGTCATTGTTGGTAAGAAACAACTCATAGATAATTCAAATTATTTTTATTAAATTTGTCAAAGAAGCAAATTTTAACAAAACGAGATAATTGATTGTATTGAAAAATCTCTCCCATTATGAAAGTGTGAATATGCCCTGTATAAAATCAATGTTAAATATAACAAAGTTTATAAAAGTATCAAGTGATTATCATTAAATTTCGTACAGAAAGAAACTTCAACATAACGAGTTATTTTAATTTATTTAAAAAATATCACGTTTTCAAAAAAGAAGGATTATTCCATATTAATTCAGTGTTATATCTGTATTATCATTAAAAATATACCAACAGAGAGACATGACAACTGAACATTTTTCAACTATATAATTTCAACCAACACTTTTTTGAAGCATTCTGATTTATAGAAACATGTGAGGCCCTCTCGAATGTAGCTTTTATGCAAATATTTACCCCTTTGGCCTCAAATTTACTTTTGCCATTGATATCAGAGTCCATGATGAAGATGTATTATAAAAGGGCAGAAAAACGTGACGTTTATCGGAACTCAACAAAATATAAATGTAAATATTATTTAAAATTGTCAAGCAGAGGGAAATTGTTTGTTACTGATTGCATTATTCCAATTAAAAAGGATTCACATTTGGAATACAGAATACATTTGGATGATTTATACTTGAGGCATACATATTTTATGACTCAGTATAAGAAGAGCTAGCCGCCAACCGTGGCCTAGAGGACAGCGTTCAAGTCTTCTAAGCCAGTCATGAGATCGAATCTTGGTCACGGCATATATAGTATTCTTTCTATTTGCTAGGGATTTTAGCATTTTTAAAATGCTAGCCATCATATCCTTAAAAGATGTACGCATTAGTGTTGAGTAAATTAGATCTCTTCAAAGAAACATGAAGTTTCACTAAGATCCTTTATGTTTGTGTTCGTTTCAACTTGAGTTTAAATTGAAATTAAATTACCATTTATAAAACAACGCCCCAAATCTGTTTTCTCAATGCCCTTCTAATGTGATAATAGAATCAATCAATTCTGTCTTCTCCGTCTTAAGCGACACTCCTCCGACCGACCTTAATTTTGCACCGACCTCAATTGAATACACAATCCGTTGAAATTGAAATCGAACTCTGAAAGGACCTTCCTCCATTCTTCTGTGTATCAACAGCAACGTTTTGCTAATAAACCCAAGCCCAAGTCATTAAAAATGCATCATTCATCTTCTCGGCTTCCTCGTCTTCTGTCTTGGTCCCCATGGCGCAACGTGCTCGGCGAAATCGATAAAACACGAATACAAACTCTCAAATTTCCACCCCACACCTCTTTCGGTTCCATTTTATCTGCTTTTGGGAGCAATCGTTACCTACCCTCAGACCTTCGGGAGGACGACGAAGCCAGGATCCTTCTGCGGATAATGGAAAATTTGTCCTCCAGGCACTTCGCTCAAACAAAACCCACCGATTTGACGTATTGTTTGGAAAAATTGCGCCATTGCTGCTCCATCATTCGTCAGTCAGAAAGTGTGTGTGTGTTTTTTTTGGGTGAATAATGTTGCTCCTCAGTCCGAAATTGAAATTTGTTTTTATCTCAGCCAGATTTTTTTGAAGAGGGGGTTCCTCCTGCAAGAATGATGAAAAATTTAAACGAATCCGGTGCCACATCATTCTTGTTGGTTGGTTTGGTTCCTTTTTTTACCTCTCCTAGCTACACAATACTGAAAAATACATCTGCCTGCACCCGGACTGCACGAGTAGGGAAGGTAGGGGCTTTGTGAGTCAGGGTGTGCTTTTCAAAAATCCGACAGAGAACTTTCCATTCCATAGATTTTTTATGCATTAAGGTGGAAGAGTCCAAATCAATTAAAACATATGCACTCACTTAAATTCATGCTTTCGAAGTTTAATTTTTACTGAATAAAGAAGTATTCTACTAAGTTCAAGAATGTATTTCCAATAACCACAGCCACAAATCATCCTTTACTCCAATTATGAGGTCTCTACATTTCAACTTAATTGGCTTAATATGTGAACAACATTGGCACTTGATTTGTGATTGCTAGAGTTGTCCTCCCAGTGCAAAAGCATTGCGTATTAGGATTGAGATCACATGACGGGTATTTCACATCACTGCTAGTGCCTAGCGAGATATTGCAAGATTACTTTTCAAGTAATACCTCGCTTAGCACCTGCAGTGATGTCATCTGAATTTCAATGCCAAAAGACGTACTCCTATTAAAACAGTTAATAACTTTTTTGCCTAATAAGATACGAAGTTACGGACTTCGACAAAGTTGTTCAGCGAAAAATTTCTACAATGCTGGCACGAAACCCATTTCCAGGTTCGGTTCTACTGAACAAAAAAAAAAAATGATGCTGAATTTTCAAAACAAAATATTTAATTTTCCCATACAAATCTTAAAGATCAAATTTACTCATGTGAACGTTACTTAAAAATTTTGCAAAAAATGTTGTATCATTTTTGAAGCAAAACGAAGCTTTTAAGACTCCAGGGTTTGAAAATTCAAAAATGACCCCAAATCGACTCAAAATACTATGACAATTATCCCTAGTTTTCCATCCGGCTCAGATAGTACACTGATTAAGATGTCAGATTGGCAAGACGATATAAAAATGGTGTTGTGAGTTGGATTCTCAGTTCTCGACGGCACTTTTTTTTCTTTTATTTTCTTATTTCTGGAATTAATTCATAGGATAAAAATTCCAATAAATGTTTTTCTTATTTTGCTTCAATGTAGTGGTCATGCATCATTTTGCAAGGGAGTTCGAGTCTTTATGTGTTTTCCAATCATCTCATCTTTGGTACAATGTAGGTTTTAGCACAATATTAAGGAAAAGGAATATTACCCCAGCATCTCCTAAAGCCAGATTCGTTAGCCATGTATCCAGTTGCGAAAAGCATCCGATAAGAAAAATGTTATCCATCGTCTCTGATGTATTTGTTTGCCGTTTTACGTATTCCGATCATATCGAAAGTGAGACAGAGGAAGCCAGGAACCAGGACAATTCCTCCTGGCAGAGCATCGCGCCACTGCCATTCTTCATTCCGGGGTTCTTTTTCGCCTCTTACAACAAATGACTTGACTTGTCGCCCCCGGGGGTAAAACTGCAGCGCAATGTTAGGGATGTTTTACGTGTTTTTTTCCTGCTCTCTCGCTACATTCGTTATCTGGTATCTAGTACTCCTGGGTGTGCATTGCATTCGCTTTCTTGCTTCTTTCTCCTGTCCTGGTGGGAAAAATTCTCGTTGGCGGTTAAAAATGGACGCTTTCAATAGATTTGAATTTTATTTACCTCAACTGAGAAATTTTCTTATACATAAATAAGCTTTTGGCAGCAAGTAGAATACCTAATCATCATCATTAATAGTTTTTGTGTTTCAATCAGTTATTTCAATGTTTCCATAACAAAACATGAGATGTGCTTATAGGAATTTCCACCTCATAAATGTCTTTTGAGCTATTGCTCAGCTATTGGCAATTGATTTGAGTTTTGTTTTTGAAAAATAGGTGTATTTTTGAACGATCCATGGTTTATATATATAATTTTTTTTATGTATATGCGCTTATACGATTTTCTAGCAACGTATGATGGTTTATGGACAATCATGGACAAGAACGGCTTTTCCGGGAACCTGACCTGACTTTTTAACCTTCCTTTGAGGTTAGAGTCTTTATGACCCCAAAGGCATTTTCTCAAAGCGATATCTCAGGAACGGTTTACGCTAGATACATTAAATGTTCTAACGTCCCCTAAATGAAAAAGCTCTACAACTTATCATTTTTAGATTTTTGAAAAGGGTGAATAGTAAGTGTCGCGGCAGGGGTTCCGCAAGGATCGATACTTGGCCCGGTGTTGTGGAACATTGTCTACGACGAACTGCTCAGACTGCGTCTACCCACGGGAGTGAGACTCGTGGGAACGCGGATGACTCGGTTCTCCTGGCATGGAAAGTTGGATGCGCTCCAAGAGCTTGCGTCTGGCTCACCACAAGACCGAGATGGTGCTTTTCACCAATCTGATTTCAGCACAATCAGGGAAGATTGCTGCTGGACCGTGCGCAATCGAATCCAAGCGTGCGATCAGCGTGCAAAAGCTCTGCAGTGTGCAGCGGCTAATGAACCTGTGAGTAATCAGCGCATACCGAACGGTGTCCTCGGTAGCTGCTGATGATGTGGCGGGGGTCATGCCCATCTCGGTCTTGCTAGAGGAAGATACCTTCCTAAGATACCTTGCTCGTAGCGGACCTCGAGGGAAGAGAGTTAACCACTGTCGGGGGATACCCACGGGTAAAGAGGCTCTCGATGCCGAGCGAGCCTCTCGAGTCGGAGTAGGATGATGTCTTTGTCGGTAATCATCCGAGTCGTTGCGTTAAGTCCCGCGCGTGTGCCGTGACAGGCGCAGACTTGTAAACCATCGACATTTTCTCTGACAGTCGCACAGCCCGCTTTTATCAGTATCATTGTTCGTGCCATCAAACGAATGCGACCGAAAACTTGCCGAACAGTCGACTACCATCAAACGAAACGACATTCATTCTTCTTTGTGTGATTGTCGAACGAAATTTCGTGTCTTGGTACACGAGAGGGATAATTTGATGGTCAAACGACCATCATTCCCGACAGTTTACGACATCGCCTATCTCTTTCACGCAGCAGAACTTACAGACTCAATAAGCAAATGCAATCTTTTCTATTCACCCCCTCCTGTTGAAAAAAAATTCGTCACTCTGCAGCGCCGGGTGATGTTTGGATGTGTTGGTCGAACAATGTGGAATGATTATGTCGATTATCTACGCAAGAGGGATGACAGTCAAACGACTAACCACAAAAAAGATCAAAATTTCGTTTGACATTTTTTTGCTCTCCGATCAAACGATTGCGCTCTCCACGATTGTCACGAACGATGTGTGGTGGTTGTCTCCGGAAAAATTCAAACGATGGTGACCACTTACAAGCCTGGACAGGCGCGAGTCCAGGACAAGCTGCTCTCGATCAGGCACACGACGGGCAAGGTGGCAAACCTCGAACCCTGAAGATAAGAGGTCGGGCCTCGAGTCGTTAGAGGAGAGGTCAGGCCCCAAACCTTCAGGCGGAGAGGTTTTTGTGGTCAACCCCGAGTCTTTATGACAAGGGGTCGGGTCTCGAGTCGTAAGATGAGGGATCAGGCCCCTTATCAACAAGAGGAGGGATACAAGTGGTCACCTTGAGTCATTACGAGAAGAGGTCAGATTTCAAGTCCTTAGAGGAGAGATCGGGCCTTGAATCGTGCAGAGGAGAGGTAAACTTCGAGTCGATGCGAGAAGGGGTCGGATCTCGAATCGTTAGAGGAGAGATCAGGCCTCAAGTCGCGAAGAGGAGAGGTTTGTGTGGGAATCTCGAGTCATTACGAGGAGATGTCGGTTCTCAAGTCGTTAGAGGATAGTTCAGGCGTCGAATCGTAAGGATGATAGGATTTGCTGAAAGTGGTCTCGTTAATGAGTATTGCCTTGGAGCGCATTAACGCGAATAGACCTCCCACTATTGAAGCATAGTGTTCTGAACAGTTCGAGGTGGGAACCAGGTCTGCGGCCCCAGGTGGAATTTAGGGAGAAGACAGTATACACGGAGTATATCATGAGTCTTCCCATTGTACCCATGGACCCAGAGTAGCAAACTGGGGGGACGCGGTGCCTCGCCGTGCCTTGGAATACAATCCGTAAACCGGGATCTACCACCTTTGGTTACCAACTAAAAAAAAAGAGGAAGATATCTTCTGCTACGAGCACAGGCACATGGCAGATGTGCGGAAACATGCCAGAGAGGCCTCGATGTCCACCGTGGGACAGCTCGGAACGGAATGGTGGACCCATCACTTGATCCCTAACGTCGAAATTTGGATGGATTGGAGACATGGAGAGGTGGATTTCTGCATGACACAGTTCTTGACTGGTCACGGGTGCTTCATGCGGTACCACCATCGGTTTGGACACGTGGCGTCGCCATTCTGCCCAACCTACGGTGACACAATCGAGACACCAGAGTACGCAGTGTTCAACTGTCCGAGGTTCGAAGGGGTACGCGCTAACATGCTTGCCGCCTGCGGACCAGACACGACAGCCGACAACATCGTGCGGAGGATGTTCACCCGGATCATGACTGCCCTGCAGAGGAGTTGGAACTAGCACCAGTCCGCGACCGGTGTAGGGAGACTCCTTCGTCGAGGAGCATCTGAGTAGTGTGCGTCCGATTCTAGCAGAAAAGCAAAAAAAGATAAGACTCCATCTTCTGGGTATGCCGAGCTGTTAGGTACGTCGCAAACGTTGTGTAGGATACCTCCACCGCCGTGGAGTATCTGTGTAGAACGCGCTCCCTACGACGGAAGCTGTGCGGATAAAACTTGATCTTCTTCGCAGTCGAACTCTTAGTGGGAAGATTATTTACGCCGCGAAATACTCTCGGGTAGGGTGACTTCACGACGGCGGCGAATGATTAACTCGAGTCGGTGTAGGATGACGTCTTCGCCGGAAACCATCCGAGTAGTTTCGTAAAGCCCCGGAAGTGTGATGTGATAGGCGCGTGTTCAGGATAAGATGCTCTCGATTCGGCACACGGACGGTTAAGAGGAGAGGGCCTTGAGCCAAACAAGCGGAGCCAAGATCTCGAGCCGTTAGAGGAGAGGTCATTGGTCTCGAACAGAAGCGCACGATAGTCGTGGGAACCAATCTAGTCTCGAGTTGCGAGTAAAGGCCGGACCTCGAGTTGTTAGTGAAGAAGTCCTTAGTCTTGAATCGTAACAAGAGGCAGGGTATATATTAGACTGCCCCAAATTTGTATGAGAAATTCAAAACCTGTGAAATGCTATACGCTGCAGGCTAAAATTGATCCTAGGCCTAGTACTAGATCACATGCCAAGTTTGGGCCAGATCGGATCACGGGAAGGGGTCGCTCAACGAGCCTGAAGTTTGTATGGGATTTTGAGACATTTTGTTCGGGAGAAACATGAAAAACAAGTTTTTCAGCAATAACTTTGGTTCCCGTCGGCCGATTTCTTTCAAAAACGAGTTTTCTTAAAGCCTAAATTATGAAAAACATTTCATCCGAAGACTGCATATCGATGAGAGTTAAGACAAAAAAGTTATTAGGCTTCCAAAATGGGCTAACTTTTTTAAGGATGGTATTCATCACTGTAAATGAGTCGGGGCGGTCGAACTTATTGACGCCTCATTAGCAGTGATGAATACCACCGTAAAAAAAGTTAGCCCATTTTGGAAGTCCAATAACTTTTTTGTCTTAACTCTTATCGATATGCAGTCTTCGGATGAAATGTTTTTCATAATTTAGGCTTTAAGAAAACCCGTTTTTGAAAGAAATCGGCCGACGGGAACCAAAGTTATTGATGAAAAACTGGTTTTTCATGTTTCTCCCGAACAAAATGTCTCAAAATCCCATACAAACTTCAGGCTCGTTGAGCGACCCCTTCCCGTGATCCGATCAGGCCCAAATTTGGCATGAGATCTTGTACTAGGCCTAGGATCAATTTTAGCCTGCAGCGCATAACTTTTTCAAAAGTCGGGTCATTTGAGGCACTCTAGTATATATGCTGAAGTTTTGACTTGAAATTGAGTTAGCCGATGAGCGCTTAGGCGCGTACTTGGTCTCCCATCTCGCGTACAGCCTTCGATGCAGATCCGCATGGGATTTATGACCAGAGGCCTCAGATGGCCTTTATGGCGTAGGGGTACATGGTATATAGACCAATTGAACCTATGGACCCAGAGTAGCATACTGGGTGAACGTGGTGGCTCGCCGTGCCTTGGAATGCAATTCGTAAAAAGGATTTACCACCTGATGACTGATCAACTAATAAAAAAAAAGACTTTTGAATAAGGTAACACTATCATTTTGAAATCGTCCAAATGTCTGCTATCAGATGCTTCTTTGAAATTTAAGTTTTGATTTTTATGGTCTTCAGAAAACGAGTCAAAAATTCCTTTTTTTATCTTACAATAAATCTTTAAATCAGCTAAAGTTTAGCTGTTTTAGTGAAATTTCATTATTCAACCGGGGTGGTGACGATCTTTAATCACAACCACTAACTGTTTTTTAAACCATTTTGTCTTCGGCTCAATTTTCAGACACCAACAGAATTATAAGGTTTTTTTTTCTTAACAAATAGATAGTGAACATGTAGACAATTCCAAAATGGAATAATCTATGAAATTCGGTTCAGTAGTTTTGAAGATACAGCTCAAAAAAGTAATCCGGGTCAATATGACCCAAACGGCCTAACCGGCTAATTGTCTTTTTTTAAGGAAGGTTAAGGTTTTTTGAGGATGGAACGCAGTGCTGTGAGTGGATTTCAGATGAACTGTCGAGTTCATTCGAATCACGAAGGGGGCTTCGGCAAGCCGATGGTATATCCTGTATGATGTTCAACGTAACGCTAGAAGTTGTTATTTGACGAACGGTGGGCGAAATGCGGGGCACGATTTTCATCGGATTCAGTCAACTTATCTGCTCTGGCGACGACATTAACATAGTCGGAAGATCATCTGCGGCCGCGGAGAAGATCTCCCGCAATACTGCAAACAAAATCTCCCCGAGCGAGCAATCATCTGGTGGTGCTAATTGAAGGCGACTCACATTACATTCCTGTTGGTGAATGTCTTCGACGAGAGACATGAAGAAATACCCCGAAATCCGAACCTCCCCATCTGTCGAGCCCTAACATTTGGTCCTTCGAGCCGGATTCGAGGACAGAAAGCTCATCCCTTGATGAGAACCATCAGAGGAATCAACATTCACCATCTTCTGAGCGCAGTAGTAGCTGTGGTTCGTAGCCAATCCACGATAAGCTTCTGGTGGAATTTGAGTGGTATTGAGGGATGTTTAGCATGGCGGAAAAAAGTTAGCAGCGAACCTTCTGACGAGACGATGAGCGTGTGCTGAGCGAGATGTGGTGGAGAAGCTGGTAGCGGATTTCACCTATGAACAGGATTTTGTCAGGTTGCGGTACGTTTGGAGGCTCTTAACAAGTACAAAGAGCTGTTCTTGAATGTGCAGAACGGCATCGAGATGGGTGACAGCGAATTACGGTTTGAAACACATCTGGAACTCAGAGCTGATTTTAAGGGTAGATTCTGCAGAGCGAGGGGTTTTCGCAGTCCATTGAGTTCGACGTTGCATCGACTTCTCATAGAATTTCCTCTAGTTTCCAAAATCGACTGCCGAAAATCGATCTACCGAAGTTTAGCGGAGATGAATCACTCTGGATCTCGTTCCGTGATAACTTCATCTCGATGATCAATGTAACGAGGACATTCCTATCGTCAACAAGCTGCAGTACCTGGAGCAGTCGCTGGAAAGAGAGGCCAAAACCCGTTCGAGTCTGTGGATATTCAAGCCGATAGCTGCTCGTGAACGTGAGACGCGTTAAAAAGTCGTGTCTACTATGGACTCCACAAGTCACTGCGGTCGAGAAGACTTAGCCCTCGCACGAAGTGTAACCTACTTATACATATATGACGCTCATTAGACCGATTGTCCTCTACGGGCACGATACGTGGATATGGCTCGAGGAGGACCTGCGCACACTCGGAGTATTCGAGCAACGAGTGTTAGGAACCATCTTTGGCGGGTACAGGAGAACGGAGTGTGGCGAAGGATGAGCCTCGAACTTACGCGATTGTACGGCGAACCCAATATCCAGAAGAAGGCGAAGACTAGCCGAATACGCAGGGCAGGACATGTTGCGAGAATGCCGGACGAATGCTCTGCAAAACAGGTGTTCGCTGCCAATCCGGTAGGAATGAGACGACCAGGGGGGCAACGAGCGAGGTGGTTAGACCAAGTGGAGCGTGATCTGGCGAATGTGGGATTCCCGAGAAGTTGAAAAACGGTAGCCATGAACCGCGTGAATTAGAGGATTATTATTCATTAGGCTATGTCGTTAAACGGAAAGTCATGCTAATAAAATAAATTATGTATTACGGTTTAGAACTGTATGCAAAGCTTGGCAGTCATTCGACGTGTTAGAAATGCGCCCTTGATCACATACAACAGCTTTTAATTTGAACATTCAATAGTTTAAACCCCCTTTAAGGATTACGTGAAGCACACAGAGTTGTGGAAATTGAATCCCACAAAAACAATTTCGGATACGACATCAGCATTCTATTGATATCCAATCTATCATTCGGGTTGATGAAACATAGGGCAACTAAATGTAAGCTAGCCCGGCAAAAAGGGCTTATGCAACTTTTATAACAAGCTCCCGATAAAAATGTGTAATTGAAACAGCGAAAACCCAAAAAAATAAAACAAAATAAAAACTTTACTCAATTCTATACATGACTGACACAACTGTTACGATTATATTGTCACACCAGACAGCCCAACGAGGCACCAAAATAAAAATAAATAAAAACCTCTTCTATATGTACATCTATGTGTAGGAAGAATTGTCAACGAGCAAAAATTAGATCAATACTAAAAACTTGAACCATTTTGTGCTGCAACTCATGTCATTTTGCACCATTTCGAATCAAAACAAGCACAACGACAAAGCTCACAAAAACCATATGTTTCGTTCGGCGGCGAACAAGTTTCCCATTTTTCCACCCCGAGTAGTAGTTTCGGGACGATAAAAAAAAGGCGCACATGTCCGGGAGGCAACATAAAGTTTCCCACCCCCTACTGTTTGGAAACATTCCCCAGGGGAAAAAGGAGGACGATGGGAGCACTGCACTTCGAACGACCATACAATAGAAACAAACAGAGTAAGTAAAAACGGAAAAAATGTAGGAATGAAAAACGTTACAGGAAATATGATCCACGTCGAGGGCGTCCTTGTGCGCAGTTTTGATACATCGGACAAGGACATTCCCGGTGTCCTCGACCCAACCTCCCCAATCGTTGTCTGGGAACCCTTTCCTCCTTCTTTTTTTTTTGAAAAAAAAAACCTAGTTGAATGGATGTGAAGTTTTGCTGCTGTCCCAAACAAGCAGCCATTCGGTCAGTCAGAGCCAGGTCCAGTCTGACGATGTCCACACTACTGGAAAGCCATTATCAAGATAAATGAGCAGCTCTGGAACAGCTCTCGAAATTCCCCGGAGTCCCACACTGCTGCCTGGCGTTGTTTTGCCCTAGGAAATTTCGTGTGCAAGAAAAATCGGCTGCAAACAACAATCTGATATTGAATTGGGTTTTTTCCGTTTTCCTCTACTTTTATGTGATTTTTAAACCGACTTTAGCTTGATGAAAATAAAAAAAAAATAGATTTAGAATGTTGAAAAAAATTCAACTGACCAAAGGATAGTCAAATATCTAGCATTAATATTGTATAATAAGACCACAAAATTATAAACACCAGTGTTAAAATTTAAAGTCGGTCTAGCTTTCAATGGGGCTGCTGTATATCATTTGGTACTTAATTTTGTTTCTTGGTCGAGTGGACCCCCTTTAAAGAGGGAGGTAGGGCGTGTGGAGTTAACTTCTGATGTACAAACATCTACAATTTTACCCATTCCGTGGCTGCAGTTTATGGGTCCAATATATTTATGATGATACGAACCTGCAATGAGAGAGAAAGAAGAGAAAAAACACGTCAATAAAACATTTCAACATATGGGTCAATATTGTTGTTTGGATTAACGGAATTACAAAAAAAAACTATTTCGAGGTAAACGTGTTGCATTGTAGTTCACTCGTATAAACAGTTACATATAAAAAAAATCAAAATTGAAAACAAAATACAAAATTGACAAAATTGAAGAAACTCGCAAAATTAACAAAATTGACAAAACTGACAAAACCGATAAAATTGATAAAATTGACAAAATTGAAACAAATTTACATAAATGACAAAATTGAAAAAATTTACAAAATTGACACAATTTTGTAAAAATTGATCAAACAGAAAAAAACTGTCTAAATTGACCATTTTGGCACAATTTACAAGTTTGACAAAATTGAATATACAAATTTGGCTAAATTGACAAAAAATAACAAAATTGACAAAATTGAAAAATGTACAAAATTGATAAATTGCCAAAATTGACAAAATTGGCCACGTTGGATAATATTTACAAAACATGTTGACAAATTAGATGAAACCGACAAAAATGTCAAAACTGACAAAATTGTCAAAATTGAAAAAAAAATGACAAAAATTGACAAAATGACAAAATCGAAAAAAAGTCCTGAAAGTCAAAAATTAAACAAATGACGAAATATATTGACAAAATTAATGAAACGTAATGGGGCTTATTTAGCGACTCGAGTGACATGACCCACGAATTTTCACTTCTTCGCCCTGACTCCAGAAAATGCTCCAGAAAAGAAATGTGTGTATCGATGACTTCTGAAGACCAATAACAGCTCATCCGAACGAAAATTTCTGAGGCTAGAGAGGCAATTTTAGCCAGCAAAGCGATTTGAAATTTCGTGAGTCACGTCACTCGAGTCGCAGAATAAGCCCCATTGATTAAGTGGACGAAACTGGCCAAAATTGTCCAAATCGACCATTTTGACCAAATTGACAAAATTTACAAAATTAGAATAAATGACAAACTTTACTAAATTAACTATATGACAAAATAACCAAAAGTGCAAAATTGATCAAATTGAGACAATTGACAAAATTTTTATACTTTTCAAAATTGACAAAAATTGCAAAATGATGAAATCGAATATATAAACATTTTAAAGTTGTCAAAACGTTTATTATCTATAGTTAATTTGAGCGAATATTGTAACCTACGTTGAAGCATCGTATTTTACTCTAGCAGTAATTTTACTCAATGATTTTTTCAATATATTCGCTTCCTTCTCTGGAGAGATTGAATTATTTGAAACAAATGATTAGGCATCTTTTATAAATTGTATTTTTAATTTTTAGATCTCTTCTATTTTATATAAATAAGATCATAATGTCATAGAACCGAGTATTCCAGATTTCATTCAATCAAAAAATTTCAAATTGTTTCAATTTATGTTGTTCATACGATAATTATGACTATTTAAAAAAAATTAACCTATAAACAATATTGAATCTTAATTTCTCAGATTCGTTTAAGATTTATTACGTTCAAAGTTCTTTAATCATAATTCAAAATTTATAAATCTACCATTTGTTTATTATTTTGGGTCATGTGTATCCAAATATAATTGACAGGCTGTAAGAAAGGCTTCAATCCACTTCCAAGTGTATTAAATCGGAGTTTTTTTTTTCTATTGCTGGTTCATCATTCGACAATATTCTTGCTGACTGATTGTTTTCATCCTGGTTGGTCTTGTGGTAAGATATGGGATATGTTCTATTTGTTTTTTTTTTCAGACATATGCGCTGGGAGAACAATGCCAATCGTTAGAAAACTTGTTGATGCCGGTCCGGCATAGAATCTTATACCAATAATTCCATCTCCAAGAAAGTTCATTATTGGGGTAAAGTCTGATTTGTGGGAGTACTTGATTTCCGAGAAAGTAACCTTTTTCTCGGAGTACTTTCTGGCCAAAAGTAAGCTGGCAGATTCATAATTCAAACCTTGAATTAAGTCAAAATTCAGATTTATAACTAATATTCAAACTCAGGTTCAGATTCAGCTCGTAAATGAGTTTTACAATCGAGATGTAAAGATGATTATTCTGTAGAGGTATTCGAATTGCGACTTACAATTTTTATTGTTGGGTCAATTTCAAATTCAAAATCAATTTTTATTACGCTCAAAATAACAACTAGAAGTAGAATTTCAGTTTACTTTGCAACTTTGAGAAAACCAGATTATTATTGTAAAAAAATCATCAACAGGATTTTTATTTTTGAATTGATTTTAAAATGAACATATTTTCAGATAGAGAAACGCGTAAACCTAATCCCGGGTTCAAAATTCTGCTACAGTAAGCATTCCATAATTCTACCTGCACGTATCCGGACCGGGCAATTTTTTTTTTGAAAAACCTGTCTAAACTGGGCATTTAAGATCAATCATTCAAATCCAAAAACCGGGCAATATCAGGAAAAACTTTGAGAAAAGCCAAGCATTATTCGTCAAGAGAAAGATAAACGAAAATTACTTCAAATTTTCATTACTTCAAATTTTCATTTTGATAAGAATAATGCTCCAAAAATCGCTTTTGGACCCGAAAATCAAAACTTATCATAACTAAATTGAAATTTCTTGATTAATTTTCCAAATAATGTGAATAAATCCTGGCAATACTCGAGCACTTTTTGAAAAAAAAACGGGCATCCGGGCAGGACCAGGATAGTCTCGATTTTTTTAATGTTTATCCGAGCATTCTGGAATGCTTATCCTACAGTATTCCAAAAAAAAATGTCCCTTGTACAGGGTGACAAAAAAGTCCTGTCACACTTTTTTTTTGGGGTCGCCTGTAGCCTATACGTTGCATCTCTCTGGTGCCATCTATATGTCAAATGAAAGGGCCAACTTTGCTGCCCACAGTGGCAGAGTTTCATTTCTGTGCAGTTTGTGTACATTAAGTCGTGAGTGGCAGAGTTGAGAGCAGCTGTTATCGCTGAATATGTGAGAGGGTACAAACGCGAACACATATTCAACATATTCAAACACCTCAAACCGCTCGTATTCAACCGGAAATTCGTGTACCATACCATAAATCGATACCAAGAGACCAGAGGCACCGAGGACAAGACAAGATCTGGACGACCAAGGTCTGTAAGAACTCCAAGGTTGAAAAATATTATACGAGACCGGACGTGCGCGCCGCTTGCGACGACTTTCCGAGACGTCTGAAGCTGGTTCGATCAGAGAAAAGTGGTGTAATTCCGAGATATTGTCTGTGGAGTATCTTGATGAGTTACTGAATAAAGCTATGAAAGTTAGATACTGATTTTCTTCTTATTCTTTGAAATATTGAGATTTTTCTGTGTGACCGGACTTTTTTGTCACCTTGTAGGTAGAGCTCTTGCTACACACACATGAAAGAGGTCTGTTGGTTACACATCAGATGTTTTTATATGCGTTAAAAGAAAAATTCAACTAAAATGTAGGTTTTACCTTAAATAAATGCTTAATTTTTCAAAAAAAATCATAAATTATATTTCAAATCATTTGCTTACAAGTTGAAACGATTTTGTGAATATTTTATTCGATATCAGTGTGAAACCAAGCAAAACAAAATGAAAAATAAGCCAACCATTATTGTAAAACACCTTAAACGGTTCCGGGCTTGTGATATAGCTCAGTTGGCAAGTCTTTTGTCTCCTGAGCTGATGTCCGCGAGTCCGAGCCCAAGAGTAAACATCGAACATAGTTGTACCGGATAAGTTTTTCAATAACTGTAACGTTGATAAAGTCGAGAATGCCATAAAGATGGTAAAACGGCTATAATCGAAACAAAAAAAAATAATTCAAGCTCGTAAACCTGTCATTTCGTCAGTCTCTCTAGTGACAACATTATGATGATGCTATTTTTCTTAGCTGAAATTTATTCGTAGTTCATTTAATTGCATTTAAATTTATTTATTAATGAGTTCAAATACCATTGCGCCCTCTCGAAAAATTCTTACTATCTAGAGCTATCTAGAAACAGTACTATTTATTGCGCCGTTCAAAATTTACAAATCAAGCAACTGTTTTTCGTCACTTTTTAACGGCTTCTTTACCAGAGAGCACTGGAAATTTTACACAAATTTGGGAAGATTTTTTGTTCATCTGTGCCCCAGTGTTCAAAATCCCAATGACCTTTTGAAAAAACAAAAACAAGGTTTGAAAATAATATTTAAAAAAGTTTTCGTTCCAAACAATTTCCAATCAAAAAATCAAAACTGACAACTGATGGAATATAGCTTCTGCTTATTTCGAATGAAGCTGTACGGATGTTGGACAGCATAGTTGATTGGGCTGATGCTACAGATCTCTCTATGAATGACGTCATCCACTTGCGGCGTAGGGAAATTGCTTTGAAGAAAGTTCAATTGAGTTCAGGGTTGCCAAGTGCCCTGATTTGTCTATAAATCACAGACTTTATCAGGGGATTCACTGTAATGGCATATTTTAACTACAATTTGCAAAACAAACATGTTGAAATGCAAGATTCAACCTTCAGACACGAATGCCACAAAGATGGTGAAGTGTCGTAAAAAAAAAAGAAAGATTCAACGCAGGTTTTTGTGATGGAAAAGAGTTATAG
This sequence comes from Uranotaenia lowii, assembly GCF_029784155.1. Taxonomy (NCBI): domain Eukaryota; kingdom Metazoa; phylum Arthropoda; class Insecta; order Diptera; family Culicidae; genus Uranotaenia; species Uranotaenia lowii. Next base: position 218,314,752 of record NC_073692.1, on the reverse strand, counting down.
TTGATTTACTATCTCAGTAAGATCCTAACAAAGCTACACTCTACACTAGTGATTGCTAGTTTTACCAAAGTTCGTCATGGGTTTCTCACCTCCGCTCAATTCGCAAATAGCAAATGTAAATTTACCACGGAAGGTAATAGGTAATATAAATTTATTCACTTGCAAAAAACTGCGACTATGCGAGTGACCTTTCGGCAGAAAACCGGAACATTCAAAATGACGAACAAAATGATGCATTTTGGCGTGTTTTTAATCTCTCTCATCGGCCTTTTTATCATTTCCTTCCAGTTAAATAGATCTTACGCTTCAGTATTGCCCAAAAATTCTCGGTGGAAGGCAACAGGGGCTATCAGGTGGGCGAGTCAACCTTCTATATGCAGCCTCCTATGATCGATTTGTGGAGCAGGCCGACGTCAGATCTCGATAATTTCGTTGTTCATGACCAGTACAGAGGGAAAGAAGGTTGTTTGTTACTCTCCACATGTTTGTTGTCATCCACACTCTGGCTAAGGGAACTTTGTGTGCAATGAACTTTACAATAGAAATTCGTCTTTTATACGGGAAAGAAAATACGAAGTGCCCGGGCAGTAATTGCTAACTTGGGTAGAAAATACAATCGCCCATCCCTTCCTCCATGTTGCAATTTTTCAAGAAAATTTACTTTTCCAACTGTATGTTTCCTAGGGTGATCCTACAAAAAAGAATGCTCTCTCTAAGGGTCCAGCGCCGATTGACCGGCGCATAGGGCTGAGATAAAAGATCTCCACTGCTGGCGATCCGGAGCCAGCGTCTTCACTTGCTGCCAGCCAAGGTTCTCGTCAACTGTGCGGATTTCAGCGGCTAGACTTCGCCGCCACGAGCTTTTGGGCCTGCCTCTTCTTCGATGCCCATCTGGATTCCAGTCAAGCGCCTCTCTGCAAATCTCGTTTTCATCTCTTCGCAGCGTGTGCCCAATCCATCTCCACTTACGTTCCCGAATCTCGATTTCTAGCGCCTTTTGATGACACCGGCGATGAAGTTCAACGTTTGAGATCCAGTTGCCAGGCCACCAAGCGCGGATGATGTTCCGCAGGCAGCGATTCACAAAAACTTGCAGTTTTCGCGTCGTCACCGCATATGTGCACCAAGTTTCACACCCGTACAGCAATACGGATTTGACGTTTGAGTTGAAGATTCTGATCTTAGTTCGTAGAGAGATCTGGCGTGACCGCCAGATGTTTCGGAGACTCGCAAACGCAAATCGGGCTTTTCTGATCCGGGTTTCGATGTCCTTCTTGGTACCACCATCAGGCGTAATCTGGCTACCAAGATACTGGAAGCACTCCACTGTCTCAACCTGTTGTCCAGCTACCACGAAATTGGAACGATTTTCTGTATTGATTTCCATCGACTTGGTCTTTCCGACATTGATTTTGAGACCTGCTGCCTTGGAGCTTTCGGTGAGGTCGTCGAGTTTGCTCTGCATGTCTTGTTGTGTTTGGGCGAGCAAAACAATATCGTCTGCCAGGTCAAGGTCGTTCAGTTGCTCCATGGTTGAAGGATTCCACGGCAATCCTCGGTTTGGTCTACAGTCAATCGATCCAGTCAAGATCTCATCCATTACGATGAGAAAAAGCAGCGGTGACAAAATACATCCTTGTCTCACTCCAGCAGTTACCGGGATTGGTTCGGACAAGACACCGTCGTGCAAGACCTTACACGAAAATGCCTCGTACTGTGCTTCGATGAGATGGACTAGTTTCTCTGGGACCCCTCGTCGTCTAAGAGCAGCCCAGATGTTTTCGTGGTTCAGTCGGTCAAATGCTTTACAAAAAAAAGAATGCCCTAGAATCAAAACCTTGGGGTTGAAATCGTTCTTTGGCCTTCCAGAAGGCCCCATGCTGAATTTCAACTTATTTGGTTAACCCCGATGACCCCTCATTGAATGTGGCTCACGTTCCATAGAAAATGTGGTTTATCTGCCTTAGTTTTTTTTATACAACCTTTCGAAAATTGTCTATTTTTTTAATACATACGTTAACTACAGCGTAGCTGAATATCTCAAGATGAACTCTTGTTAATAGTGAGAATCTCCTTCCAATCTCGATCTCCGGTAGTAGTCGTCGTCCAGCTTGACACTGGAGTCGGAAATGAGGGGAGGCTGGCAACTGACCGTCGCCTGAACAACCTTTCCCAAAGTGACAGAATGCACTTCCAGCAGTTGAATGCGAGATCGTGCGTGCTGACCGCAGCTTAGCACCATACCTCGAGAGTAGCTCTCTCATCGAGCAGCTGCATCTAATCTCCGCTCCTGGCTAATCCACCCACTGGACTGTTTGCAAAGGTCAATCCTGGTTAAGAATTCAGGGTCTCCACCATCCGACCATCGAGAATTAATTCACGCTATTTACTGCAACGTACCTCGTGATAGTACCGAGAGTAACCCTCACGGATTCCACCTTCCCGGTTACGATCTCCAGTATCACCTTGGATCGTCTCTGCACTGACTGGCTCCTCTAGCTGGTAGCTGGCACACTCGCAAGCCAGAAGTTCTCGAGAGAACCCCTCTCGATCTAACTCTTTTTCCACTTCCAGACGTATCTGAGCCCATAACCTGTTGAAATTGAAAGATTCAACGCAGGTTTCAGTGGTTATAATTAGAATGAGTTTATTACTCATTATCATCTGCCAACACTGCAGTGTAGCTGCTAACCACAATACAAGTTATCATCGGGTTGCGTGTACGACGCTGACATTTTTACCGTGTACATCCTCAATTGCGAGTTGCTGTAAATAGAATAGAACCAAAACAAGCTGTTTTGCATCAGCTGGCTGGACCTTAGTAGAGATATGACGCAAAGATCACTGACCGCTTCTTATGATCTTCTTGATGGACGCACACTTAACGTCCAAGTGCCTCATCCACGGAGGGGTTCACGCCCCTTCCAGATACTAGATGCAAGGGATGTTGTCCTCCATCAATGTGAAATAAGTGATAACAAAACCTAATTCACACAAGAAGTATGTTAACTACAAACCTTCCTTCACCGTATGGAAAAAGGCTCCTATTCTCAGCTATCTCAGCAGTACTTGTTGATCATGAGTGACCCTGAAAAGGCAAACTATACTTGCTTTCCGAGAGAAGTAATCCTTTTCCCGTACTCGGTGCACTTTCTGACCTAAAGTAAGTAGTCCTCCAAACCTGTAATCACAATTCGTATTGAAATTCGAAAACAGATTCAAAATTTAAACTTTGAATTAAGCTTCTAAATTTAGATTAAGATTTAATATTAAAAACTCAGGTTCAGACTCTCGTAAATGAGTTTAAAAATCGAGATAAAAATTTCAAAGTTTCACCTCGTTTTCGGAAACGTTCGATCAGAACACGTTTGAGTTACTATTTGTCAAACGAATGGAGAGCAGCAAAAAAAAGAGTGTCGAAATCAATCAGCATACAAAATTTATCGGTTCAGTCCAGAGGCCGGCAACAACTAACTGAAAAACCACCCAACCGAAAGGGTGTAGAAAAATTCCATTGTGTCAAATTAAGCTTTTCCCCAGTTGAACCTTTTTGTACCTTCAGTCAGTTCAGACCATCTAGCCTGTGAGATGGTCGTGCCCGATAAGGTCAGATAATTTGATGCCCCTTTTTCCGTCCTTTTGAGCTAGCAATAGGCCAACGTAGAGGAGCAGCAGGATGTAGTTGGCCCCTTTTGAATGCCAAAACCGGAAGAAGAAAGTCCGGTGGTGGATTCGGGTGACTCTCAACTTTTTTTCTCTGAATCCAAGTTTTGGTCGCGCACACTGAGAAGAACAGTTTGGAACAGAGGAAAAAAAGAATCCAACAGGAGACATTTTCCACTTCCACGTCTTGGTCGTCGTCATTCGTCGGACCTACCACGTGACATGACTGATTAAATATGAAAATTTATTCATGGAATCTTTTATCCGGAGCTGTCATCGAAAGGCAGTTCTCGTGGAATAAAAAGATGAAGTAAGGCCCGGGAGCTCATTCAGGCGAGAATAGGTGCTGGATGTCCTGGAAAAAAAGGAAAATCCTTAAAAAAAACTGTCCGCACTACAACAGTTTTGAAACACCACAACGAGACTGCTGTCATCAAAAAGAAGTAAAGCGGAATCGAAAGGGCAGAAACAACCTGGTTGATTTGGAGGCCAACTTTCCGAGTGCGTTTGTGCTAAGGAATATTGAAGGAAGGAATATGGAAGAAAGCTAGGATGTCAGAACCATTCCCTCTTAATGGGTTGCCGAAGCGTAAAACTTTCTGGGTCCTCTAACCTGGTTGACACACAACTAGCCGATACGTCGTCCGCGTTTGGCCCCTTGGCTTCTTTTCTAGCCCTCGCACTTAAGGGGGTTGTCGATTCGGTTAATTTTCTTTTCTCAGGACACGAATCGAGCCCTTTGCCCACCAAGCCAAGGACTGGAATCGAATTTTCTCCTTGAATTATGAATGCTGAAGCTGCTCAGATCTGGGCTTCTCAAAGTGTTTGGTTGATAGAATCTGTTACTTTTAGTAAAACAAACGGTAGAATTGCAAATCAAATTTTCTGTATAGAAATCAGACTCGGATTCAGATTTTAGATTCAAATTCTAAAATTCAGAATTCAGATTCCGATTCTAAATTCGAATTCAGAATTCAAAATCAGATTCCAGATTCTCTAAGGACACGTGCCAATAAGTTGGTAAAAGATCCTACATTAAATAAATAATAATACAAATTCCAGAGTCAAATTTCAGATTCAGATTTCAGATTCAGATTTAAGATTCAGATTTCAGATTCAGATTTCAGATTCAGATTTCAGATTCAGATTTCAGATTCAGATTTCAGAATCAGATTCAGATTTCAGATTCAAATTTCAGATTCAGATTTCAGATTCAGATTTCAGATTTCAGATTTCAGATTTCAGATTTCAGATTTCAGATTTCAGGTTCAGATTTCAGATTCAGATTCAGATTTCAGATTCAAATTTCAGATTCAGATTTCAGATTCAGATTTCAGATTCAGATTTCAGATTCAGATTTCAGAGTCAGATTTCAGATTCAGATTTCAGATTCAGATTTCAGATTCAGATTTCAGATTTCAGATTCAGATTTCAGATTCAGATTTCAGATTCAGATTTCAGATTCAGATTTCAGATTCAGATTTCAGATTCAGATTTCAGATTCAGATTTCAGATTCAGATTTCAGATTCAGATTTCAGATTTCAGATTCAGATTTCAGATTCAGATTTCAGATTCAGATTTCAGATTCAGATTTCAGATTCAGATTTCAGATTCAGATTTCAGATTCAGATTTCAGATTCAGATTTCAGATTCAGATTTCAGATTCAGATTTCAGATTCAGATTTCAGATTCAGATTTCAGATTCAGATTTCAGATTCAGATTTCAGATTCAGATTTCAGATTCAGATTTTAGATTCAGATTTCAGATTCAGATTTCAGATTCAGATTTCAGATTCAGATTTCAGATTCAGATTTCAGATTCAGATTTCAGATTCAGATTTCAGATTCAGATTTCAGATTCAGATTTCAGATTCAGATTTCAGATTCAGATTTCAGATTCAGATTTCAGATTCAGATTTCAGATTCAGATTTCAGATTCAGATTTCAGATTCAGATTTCAGATTCAGATTTCAGATTCAGATTTCAGATTCAGATTTCAGATTCAGATTTCAGATTCAGATTTCAGATTCAGATTTCAGATTCAGATTTCAGATTCAGATTTCAGATTCAGATTTCAGATTCAGATTTCAGATTCAGATTTCAGATTCAGATTTCAGATTCAGATTTCAGATTTCAGATTCAGATTTCAGATTTCAGATTCAGATTTCAGATTTCAGATTCAGATTTCAGATTCAGATTTCAGATTCAGATTTCAGATTCAGATTTCAGATTCAGATTTCAGATTCAGATTTCAGATTCAGATTTCAGATTCAGATTTCAGATTCAGATTTTAGATTCAGATTTCAGATTCAGATTTCAGATTCAGATTTCAGATTCAGATTTCAGATTCAGATTTCAGATTCAGATTTCAGATTCAGATTTCAGATTCAGATTTCAGATTCAGATTTCAGATTCAGATTTCAGATTCAGATTTCAAATTTAGATTGCAAACGCAGATTTCATGTTCCAAAATGCGAGATGCAAAATGAGAGACTTGTGATGAGAAATGATGGATGAGAGATGAAAGATTATGGATGAGGAATGAGGAATGAGAGATGAGGGAAGAGAGATGAGAGATGAGATAAGAGAGATGAGGAACGAGAAATGAGAAGTGACCAATGAGAAATCAGAAATTAGCTTTGAGGTTAATGAGATATGAGAATTGAGAAATGAGAAATTAGAGATGAGAGATAAGGGATGAGAAATGAGAGATGAAAGATGAGAAGTGAAAGATGAGAAGTGAAAGATGAGAAACGAAAGATGAAAGATGACGATGAGAGAGACGCGATGAGAGATGAGAGATGGGAGATGAGAGATGATAGGTGAGAGATGGAATTTGAGAGATGAGAGATGAGAGATGAGAGATGAGAGATGAGAGATGAGAGATGAGAGATGAGAGATGAGAGATGAGAGATGAGAGATGAGAGATGAGAGATGAGAGATGAGAGATGAGAGATGAGAGATGAGAGATGAGAGATGAGAGATGAGAGATGAGAGATGAGAGATGAGAGATGAGAGATGAGAGATAAGAGATGAGAGATGAGAGATAAGTAATGAGAGATGAGAGATGAGAGATGAGAGATGAGAGATGAGAGATGAGAGATGAGAGATGAGAGATGAGAGATGAGAGATGAGAGATGAGAGATGAGAGATGAGAGATGAGAGATGAGAGATGAGAGATGAGAGATGAGAGATGAGAGATGAGAGATGAGAGATGAGAGATGAGAGATGAGAGATGAGAGATGAGAGATGAGAGATGGGAGATGAGAGATGAGAGATGAGAGATGAGAGATGAGAGATGAGAGATGAGAGATGAGAGATGAGAGATGAGAGATGAGAGATGAGAGATGAGAGATGAGAGATGAGAGATGAGAGATGAGAGATGAGAGATGAGAGATGAGAGATGAGAGATGAGAGATGAGAGATGAGAGATGAGAGATGAGAGATGAGAGATGAGAGATGAGAGATGAGAGATGAGAGATGGGAGATGAGAGATGAGAGATGAGAGATGAGAGATGAGAGATGAGAGATAAGAAATAAGTGATGAGAGATGAAAAATAAGAGATGAGAGATGAAAAACAAGAGATGAGAGATGAAAAAGGAGAGGTGAGTGATAAGAAATAAGGGAGGAAATAAGAAATGAGAGGTTGGAGCTTAGAGATGAGAAATGTTCCGAAAAAGATATACTTTTGAAATTAGTTTCAATTATTCTCTTCAGTTCAGGCTCCCATTAAATTAGATTCAGGGAGATACGCTGATTTCCTTCCGAGCGTCAGAAATGTCTCTTTCCTAAGGGTTATTCCTTCATCCTAGCAGATGCTGCCGGCAAAATTGTCAACCTCATACACAAAAGCGAAGCAACGCATCATGGTTACAAATGAGCAAACACACTTCAAAAAGAAGTAAACATAACACAATTACCGGGTGTGGTGGTGTTCCATCGATCGTCCTACCAAACACCATGGCCAGACACGAGTCGAGTCGAGCCGACGAGTAACGAGGATCATAATTCAGCAATAAAATATATAAAATGATAAACAGCGGGGCCAATAACTGAACCCGGTCGTCATCAACTAGCATCATCGTACTTGTATCCTTCTTGTTCTTCCTTCGAATTCAATATACACAACATACACAATCACACTCACTTCTTCCCATCGATATTGACACACGAACACTTGACAGAGCTGCCACTTTTCCTGCACACACTGCACACATGATGCTGCTGGCCCAAAAGTATTGCTTCGTTAAGCTTTTCCGCAAACATGGACCTCGATAATATCCGAATAAATCATCGACGAGAGCATAATAGAGCACCATCATCGGTTTGGCTGCTTGCTTGCATATGATGAAAGTCCAACGAGTGCGAGTACGAGCATCCTCAACTCGGGGGGCAGAATACAGCAAAGTAGCAGTGGTTTCACACAAAGAATCTTCCCTCAGGAACTTGGATGGGAAAATGGAAGAAGGGAGCACCGAGAAGGACACACAATCCAATAAAAGCCAATCAATCGACAACGACGTTAATAATTTTCCTCGCTAGGTTTCCGGGGCCGAAGCATTTTGGGCAGCATTTCTCCTGGTCGCTTCCGGATAACCCCTCTGCTGACCTCTCACTCTTTCTTTCTCTCTCTCTCTCTCTCGCTCTAGGAGCAATTCAACTCGATCCCGATCCCATCGTCCGTCGTCGGCCAAACGATAAAATGGCATAAGAGGGTGCTGATGGTCATACAAAATGTACACCACACACAATCTCCCATCCAATATAATATGTTTCACAGATATATACATTTTGAATAAGAGAGAGCATCAGCGTTTGAAGGGTCCCTCTTAAAATGTTTTATCGTAAACGACGACGTGTGCTGTGCTTTGCTGTGCATCGATTGCCCTTCGGCGGAACTTCCCTTCGATGTTTTTTTGCTCCCTTTTGCCGTCGATGTTGCTGTTACTGCCGATGTTGTATCTTGCCACCCCATCAATCTGTCATCGATTCCCGATTCTCGGACAACACAGATGCGGAATTTTCTCCGCACCACAACATAACATCGCCGCTACCATTCGCCTGGAAAAATATGTACAAAACACTTTAACAGCATCGATAAAACGCATTTTAGCTCAAGTGGGCTCTTGTCCGGTTATCTCGTTGTTGGGCTCCTCGAGTGTCCTGCCTTGCCTGGCTAGGATCCTTCCGAGTGAGTTTGAGTTTGGCATGTGGGAGGATAGCGAAAAATACCCATCCACCGATCCATCCTTTTCGCGTCAATATTTGTGTGGCGGGGGGCAAAAGTTGAAGTAGTTATTGATAGATTGTGATTATAATTTGAGAACGGCTTCAAACATGCATTTTGCACCGAAGTGCAATCTGGTCGATCGTCCGTTGGACTTTACGTGTGGGGCGTCATAATTGCACTCGATGCCGGAAACTTTTCGGTAGGAAAAAGTTTTTCCTCAGAGAATAAAGCAGTTTGTTTGACTTATGGTTCTCGGAAAGGCAACAAATGAGTTCGAAACTTTTAAAATGAGAAATTAATGACAAACTTTACTTTAAAGCTGTCATGCAAACATAGGACCACATTTCAATCAATTCAGCCCTTCATTTGCTTCAATCTGGGTGTTAGATGAGCTTGAGAAAGGTTGAACGACATATTTTTGCGATTTGTATCCAGTCAAAGTTGAAGGAACCATATCTCTCATCACTCATCTTTGATTCCTAAATTTTCATCTCTCATCCTTTATCTCTCATCTCTCATCACTCATCTCTCATCTCTCATCTTTCATCTTTCGACACTAATCTCTCATCTTTCATCTTTCGACACTAATCTCTCATCTCTCAACTCTCAACTCTCATCTCTCATCTCTCATCTCTCATCCCTCATCTCTTATCCCTCATCTCTTATCTCTCATCTCTCATCTCTCTTCTTTCATTTTTATCTCTCATCTCTCATCTTTCATTTATATCTCTCATCTCTCATCTCTCATCTCTCATCTCTCATCTCTCATCTCTCATCTCTCATCTCTCATCTCTCATCTCTCATCTCTCATCTCTCATCTCTCATCTCTCATCTCTCATCTCTCATCTCTCATCTCTCATCTCTCATCTCTCATCTCTCATCTCTCATCTCTCATCTCTCATCTCTCATCTCTCATCTCTCATCCCTCATCTCTCATCACTCATCTGTCATCTCTCATTCCTCATCTTTCATCTCTCATCTCTCATCTCTCATCTCTCATCTCTCATCTCTCATCTCTCATCTCTCATCTCTCATCTCTCATCTATCATCTCTCATCTCTCATCCCTCATCTCTCATCTCTCATCTCTCATCTCTCATCTCTCATCTCTCATCTCTCATCTCTCATCTCTCATCTCTCATCTCTCATCTCTCATCTCTCATCTCTCATCTCTCATCTCTCATCTCTCATCTCTCATCTCTCATCTCTCATCTCTCATCTCTCATCTCTCATCTCTCATCTCTCATCTCTCATCTCTCATCTCTCATCTCTCATCTCTCATCTCTCATCTCTCATCTCTCATCTCTCATCTCTCATCTCTCATCTCTCATCTCTCATCTCTCATCTCTCATCTCTCATCTCTCATCTCTCATCTCTCATCTCTCATCTCTCATCTCTCATCTCTCATCTGTCATCTCTCATCTCTCATCACTCATCTGTCATCTCTCATCTCTCATTCCTCATCTTTCATCTCTCATCTCTCATCTCTCATCTCTCATCTCTCATCTCTCATCTCTCATATCTCATCTCTCATCTCTCATCTCTCATCTCTCATCTCTCATCTCTCATCTCTCATCTCTCATCTCTCATCTCTCATCTCTCATCTCTCATCTCTCATCTCTCATCTCTCATCTCTCATCTCTCATCTCTCATCTCTCATCTCTCATCTCTCATCTCTCATCTCTCATCTCTCATCCCTCATCTCTCATCACTCATCTGTCATCTCTCATTCCTCATCTTTCATCTCTCATCTCTCATCTCTCATCTCTCATCTCTCATCTCTCATCTCTCATCTCTCATCTCTCATCTCTCATCTATCATCTCTCATCTCTCATCCCTCATCTCTCATCTCTCATCTCTCATCTCTCATCTCTCATCTCTCATCTCTCATCTCTCATCTCTCATCTCTCATCTCTCATCTCTCATCTCTCATCTCTCATCTCTCATCTCTCATCTCTCATCTCTCATCTCTCATCTCTCATCTCTCATCTCTCATCTCTCATCTCTCATCTCTCATCTCTCATCTCTCATCTCTCATCTCTCATCTCTCATCTCTCATCTCTCATCTCTCATCTCTCATCTCTCATCTCTCATCTCTCATCTCTCATCTCTCATCTCTCATCTCTCATCTCTCATCTCTCATCTCTCATCTCTCATCTCTCATCTCTCATCTCTCATCTCTCATCTCTCATCTCTCATCTCTCATCTCTCATCTCTCATCTCTCATCTCTCATCTCTCATCTCTCATCTCTCATCTCTCATCTCTCATCTCTCATCTCTTATCTCTCGTCTCTCTTCTCTCATCTCTCATCTATCATGTCTCATCTCTCATCTCTCATCTCACAAATTTTGGGTGATGATAGTGTTATCAAATAAATTGGAATGAATTTTGCATTTAACAGCTTAAATCAAAGTTTAGAGAGGGATTAACTTTTGTGCAATATTTGAACGCGATTTATTAACAGCATTTTTTATGCCTATGTTTCAATCTATATTTTTGGAAGATTTTGATTTCCTGAAATCCGAATCAGTTTCCAAATTTCGTCTATCAGCTCTAGTTTAAGTAATTTGGCGTGCGGAAATTTTGAAATTGATGGATTTGAGTCAAATCGATCACTTATAACTGATGATCCAACAAAGAAACCTACATGAAAAACCAAAACTAATTTTGAATTTATCTAATATCCTTTATTCGATCAAGGATTTAGACTTTGACTACAATTTTTTTCTACAATTTTTAGAAATTGAAATAAAAAAATGCCGTCTTTTGCAAAATTGGAAAAAAATAAACAATAAGAAAACTTCTATAACTTCTTTCTCAGAAGTTTTAAGAACTCGCGATCTTCGAAAAGGTTTGTTATTTAATTAAAATCTTTTATTTCAAAATCTTTGTAATCTGCTACATTTCTGCCGAAAAATTCCACAAATTGATTAAATGAAATTTTACCCTTTATTCCGTAAACAAAAGCTGCTAGAAAAAAAACATAAAGCATATTTGGAATCAACGCCCCTCAAATTAGTCAAAATCAGTTCTCAACCATTTTGCACCTCGGGAAAATATCTGCAATTGGAGGAAAACATATCCCACTGAAGTTTTTTCATAAAAATATTTCGGAAAATGTCTTACATTTCCTGTCACTGCACACATGCGAGTTTTCAATTTACAAAATGGAATTTACAACGCAGTGCTTAGTTTTCCTGTAAACAAATTAAGGGCATTAGAAAAAAGGTTTATCAACAATTGCAATTAAACAATTGTCAATCATCGAAGTTTCATCCACAAATAGGAAAAATCCAATTTTGCTACCAGAATGCAAAGTTCCTAAACGCTTCTAATCCTTGACACTTATGCAAGCTACCATTCATTCATTCATTGGAATGCTCGATGGTCCGAATCCGGTGAACGACATCATACATTCGACTGCCTATCAAACCGTCCGGGATGTTGATGCAATTTTCCCAAAAGTTGAATATTTCAGTTAAAATATTTTGTACCAAGTCATTTGGCAGGGGTGCTGCCGGCTGATTTGAATTCGGACAGAAATTACCACCAGCTTCCAGGCGGCAACAAACCATTCATTCAGTTATCCAGTTTCATAATTGGCCTAGATCGTCTCTTTCTGAATGCAAATCCTGGCTTGTGCACCTTCATTCATAGGTAGGTACCTACTACATAGTTTATGCTACAAGTTGGTCATCAAACTAGGGGAGAGCAAGTTAATCCGGAACGAAAGCCGGCAGCAGCCAGCCCCAAATTGCCAGGATGGAATGAAATTTTGCAACTGCATTGTCATTCCCAGGTGAATTTTGACTGACACATTTTATGAAAACCGTCCGTTTTCGTTCGGTTTTTGCCGTTCACTCCGACTTTTTTGGGGGTTTTAGAGCTCTCATTTCTACCAGGGGTTGGGGCTTTTTACGAGGCACCTTTCCGAGCCATGGTCAAAGCACCTCATTTGTGTTGCTTTTGGGTTTGTTGTGAGGACGATATGATGTTCGAGTGTTCTACTCGTTCGTTCATTCCTGCTTAAAATGGCACACAGCAACACAATCGGAACATTTCTACTCCTAGTTTTATGGAATTTCAGAGAATTGTGGTTTTTACGATGGAATTTTACTGTAGCTGATGACAGCTTTCGAGCAGTTCAAAATTGACAGCTTGCAGCACAACAGACCGACATGAATGGGTATGAAGCGATTTGAATTTTGAAATTTCTCTAGACTGCAGTCGACTGGGGAAAAGGTAAAAATTTAATTCCGAATATCAATTCAGGCGAATATTTTCAACCTTCTGAAGATTCTGAAAATGAAATTTATGTTCGGTTCCCATCTTTGTTTCTATAAATTTCATCTTCCAATCCTATTGTAGAAAAAATTACCACTGGTGCGACCTTCCATGCGAAACGAACCATCCATCATAAAAAATGAATATTTAAATTAAGCGACAAATTCCAATTACTTTAATTTTTATCCCGCCTCGCTTAGCCTCAGGATATTCGGTAGGCCCAAACCCTCCACCGATAATTCACGCAAATGAATGTTGCCATTCGAAGTGGCGCTCCCTCCTACGAAAAAAAAAATCAAGCCCTCAAAAAGCACGTGAATACACTCCCGGATCCGGACTACCGGAAGTGGACTACACGCGCCGGCAAGTCCCGTGATTTAAACACCCTCTTGAGATGCATACTCGAGTCGACCCACCCTCACTCAGCGCCGAAATTCAAGTACCGACTCACAAATTTCGTTATTTAGAAAATTGGTGCAGGAAAATTGCTGATTCGTGCACGCAGTTTTGCGGATCTTTGGAAGGGGAGCAGCTTTTTTTTTACGAATTCAAATTCATTTAATGTCCAGCGCGCGTGGGGAGGGTTCTTGGATTACGAAACATATTTTTTATGCCATTTCATATAAATCCAAACATATTTAAAATCAAACATATAAAAAATGGAAGAAGAATGTGTAACTTAAGTTATCTCGAGTGACCTTTAATCACTACACGTGTTGGCTTTAAATTATTCTTTGTGTTCTAAGGATTAGTGCGAAGGAAGACATGGTCAAAAAAATTCCACTTCTCCTCTTAAAAATAAAATCGTCCAGATAACAGATGGAAAAAAATGAACATTCATCATTTATAAAAACGACTGCAGACTCGTGTCTATCCTTCAACTTGCTACTATCTCTCGGACAGTTTGGGTGGTTTATTAAAATAATCAACTCATAATAATTTTATGGGTTTTGCAAATTTTATGAGACAGCGAAGGCAACAGATTATTCTGTTCCATTTAATTCTCGTCGAAAATGCGACACGTTTCAAGTGATCTTTTATTTGCTATTCCAAGAATATTGGAATTATCAAGCATTTAACAACTTTTTCAATCGATACGGTTTACAAATAAGACTCTCAGCGTCAAAGGGCAGAGTTCATAATAAAACTCTGTTGCAAGAAAACACGCTTCAAAGTATTTGTTTTTTTTTTATTTCGATTTGCATATAATTTTTCGCAACGTTACAGTTTCTATTCGATCCCAAAAAAAAAATGTAAATCAAATTCCTAAAATCTAGGATTAACAGTAGATAAAGATTGTAATTTGTTAAATCGTTTAGTGTTATAAACTCGAAAAGGATTATTTATTTACAACAAACGCCTCTAAAATTGAAAGAAAATCAATTGCTAGAGAAATAGAAAATAGCCGAAGCTAAGTTAATCAATAAAACACTGTTTCAGCATAAGTTTACGGACTTGCGTTTTTTATTACAGCAGCAAAAAAATACCATTCTTCATACGATCCTTTAGAAGTAGTACAATAAACAATAAGAATTAAACAATAAACAATAAACAATCGACAAGCGACAATCAACAATCAACAATCAACAATTAACAATCGACATTCGACATTCGACAATCGATATTCGACGATCGACGATCGACAATTGACGATTGACAATCGACAAGCGACAATAAACAATCGACAATCGACAGTCGACAATCGACAACCGACAATCGACAATCGACAATCGACAAGCGACAATCGACAATCAACAATCAACAATCGACAATCGACAATCGACAATCGACAATCGACAATCAACAATCGACATTCGACATTCGACGATCGACGATCGACAATCGACAATCGAGAATCGACAATCGACGATCGACAATAAACAAGCGACAATCAACAATCAACAATAAACAATTGACAATCGACAACCGACATTCGACATTTGACGATCGACGATCTACGATTGACAATAAACAATCGACAATCGACAATCAACACTAAACAATTTACAATCGACAATCGACAATCGACAATCGACAATCGACAATCGACAATCGACAATCGACAATCGACAATCGACAATCGACAATCGACAATCGACAATCGACAATCGATAATCGAAAATCTACAATCGACAATCGACAATCGATAATCGATAATCGACAATCGACAATCGACAAATCGACAAATCGACAAATCGACAAATCGAAAAATCGACAATCCACAATCGACAAATCGACAAATCGAAAAATCGACAATCGACAATCGACAATCGACAATCGACAATCGACAATCGAAAATCTAGAATCGACAATCGACAATCGACAATCGACAATCGACAATAAACAATCGACAATCAACAATCAACAATCGACAATCAACAATCGACAATCGACATTCGGCAATCGACATTCGACGATCGACGATCGACAATTGACAATCGACAAGCGACAATAAACAATCGACAATCGCCAATCGACAATCGACAATCGACAATCGACAATCGACAATCGACAATCAACAATCGACAATCAACAATCGACAATAAACAGTAAACAATCGACAATCGACAATCGACAATAAACAATCGACAAGCGACAATCAACAATCAACAATCAACAATCGATAATCGACAATCGACATTCGACAATCAACGATCGACGATCGACAATCAACAATCGACATTCGACATTCGACATTCGACATTCGACATTCGACGATCGACGATCGACGATCGACAATCGACAATCGAGAATCGAGAATCGACAATCGACAAATCGACAAATCGACAATCGACAATCGACAATCGACAATCGACAATCGACAATCGACAATCAACAATCGACATTCGACATTCGACATTCGACATTCGACGATCGACAATCGACAATCGACAATCGACAATCGACAATCGACATTCGACAATCGACATTCGACAATCGACAATCGACAATCGACAATCGAAAATCGAAAATCGACAATCGACAATCGACAATCGATAATCGATAATCGACAATCGACAATCGACAAATCGACAATCGACAAATCGACAATCGACAAATCGACAATCGACAATTTGTTTTAATTGATTTCTTTCAGACTTATGCTATGCGGTTGCGCTGGGAGGACAATGCCAATTATTAGAAAGCTTGTTAATGCCGATCCGGAATAGAATCTTGTACCGATAATTCCATCTCCATGGAAGTTCATTATTGGAATAGAGTCTGATTTGTGGGTGAACATATTTTCACTTTCTCTGGTAATTGGTAAACACATCAAGGTTAACTTAGGCTTATAAACTGATGCTATCTTTTCGAAGTTTATCTTAACTTTTCACAGAAAATAATAAAAAATTTCGAAATTTTTCGCGACAGAAGGAAAAAATACGCGTGCGTTCCGAATCGATCAACGCCTTCTTCTGTATATTACATTAAAATTATCATCCACCCAAAAACACGTTTCAGTTTGATGATTGGAAGATGAATTCTTTCTAAAGGGAATTTATTGAAAATGTATTACTTAATATTTTTTAATTTAACTTGATGGATATAAATGAGTGTCAATGCTTTTCAAATGTATTCTTCAATGAAATTTTGTATACGAGAGCTTTTTGGGTCGGGTATGGGTTCTATTTTAAAATTTTCAAACCACTCCGACTTAAATGAAAGGGGTTCCCATACCAAATTAACATGCAAAATGGAATCAAATCTAATGTTCTGAGTTCGTCTTGGTACATCTTCGTAACCGAAAATTATCAAATTTTCGAAGGTGATGGAAAGTTTTAGAGGAACTGAAGCGGATGTTGCGAGATTAAGTCCCGTCGCAGTGGTCAGAAAAGGCAAAAGTGGAACTTTTTTCCTAGTGCCTTTGCCTTTCTCTAAAGTATGAAAAATTAGTTAAAGTCTTCTTTAAAAAAAAGAAAATTCTCGCTTTATTGTTTTAAAAGATAGAGCTTTATTTTTCTATGCAAAGTTGTAGAATACGTAAAAATTATGAAACTTTGAAAACATCAAAACTCTATCTCTGTTCAGAGAAGAGCTATAGAGGTTTTGTTTTGAAAGTTGTTCAAAAGTTTCTCTAAAGCAGTATTTTATTTTTTACTAGTGTTAAACATTTATTGAAAGATTCAAATCACACGTTTTGCGAAAGATGTGACACTCTGCGACGTTTCCAAGCTAACTTATTGCAACTTTAAGATATATTTTTTTATTAACTTCTCTAGCGTTTATTGCAAGAACGTGTAAGTGGAACGTGTAAAAAAGTAGACTTTGACTTATTTTCTATGCTTTAAGATTATAAAGCATGTTTGAAAGGGCGAACGTTTCGAAGAAATTTTAGAGTTGGAATAAAAGACAAAGGCGCTAGGAAAAAAGTTCTACTTTTCGCCCTTTCGATCCATTGTGCATCGATGAGCCTTTGTATCTTTTTCGAAAAATTCTGGATATTTACGGCTTATATCGTTCCTTTCTTTGTTATCTCATGTTTCTTTAACGCTCTCAATCGCCTTCGAAAAAAAAATGAATATGACTCAACTCATACAACTTTTAGGTTATTTTTATCAATCTATCTATAAATAAAAAAAATCATCATGAGAATAAACCAAAAGCAATTATTTCATTTTTCTTCTATTTCTTCTATTTTAATACCCCTCATGTTTTTGAGTCGATTTTTTTCAACCAGATGTTTTTACCAGAGGATGAAAGACCTTTTTCAAGTAGGGGTCTTTCTGATTTTCAAAATGTCACCAATAACTGAAACAATATTAGATGATTTGTCGCCTCTACGGCGTCTATCACCAAAGAGATTTGATTCCTGTGAAATATGGGACAAAACAAGACTCCCAGATAACCAGAAGTCGTATTTTTACAGATTATATCGTATAGAATGATATTTAAACTCATTTATGTATAACTGCACCTACAATGTGCGGATGCACATACATATCCTTAATCGCATTTAATGCATTGCATGATTTTATTACGACAAGAAGAGAGACTCGCATTCATGTACATATGAACTCGACCTTTGTATATGACAATTTGCAAAAAATCCTTAAAACGACCGATATACGATGATCAGCCGTGATTGACAGATTTTGTTGTGCTATGTATAAAAAAAATCGAAATTAAGATTTTTTAACATGAATTACGATTTATATTATCATTTCAACCAGGTGTTAGATCTTAGCGGAAAGTACATTTTTCTATCAAACAAGATTGCTAAAATAAGAGATAACATTTTAAAAAGAAAGAAAAAATGTAAAATGTCGGAAGAGTGTTACCTTCAGTCGATTAGTTCAGCGATACAAAAGTGCTAAGGTATCTGCTGGTAATAAAAGTGATCATTGAGCGCGGCGGCGAAACATTTCTTCCCGAAATCCAGGTCGATGCTGTATCCAATATCGTACCTGTCGATGAAAATAAAAATTCACAGGAAATTTCCGATAGGGATCAGGAGGCCTCCGAAAACTGTAAGATACTGTTGTTATAAACCTCTATGCTTAAATTACAGTATTCTTTCAGCTGGCAGCACAAGACTAGATGATAAAATTCGAAACTGGTCTACCCAATTCCATATTACCCACGCTGCTTGAAACTCCCTTGTAGGAATTCGTATGTCGCATATAAAGATATTCCCAATCGCATATTGAGCGACCTACAAGATTACAACCTAATGATATAAATTGTCATAGTATATTCCAAAGAGAATCAGGGTAGTCGTAAATGATTCGCATGACAAATCGAGCAAATCGTAATCCAATACAATCCAAATCAAGAATATGTGTGCCAATGTAGCTATATGGCCTCCAAAATGATACGTACATACAGTACCGTTCATAATTGTATAGAAATTGGAAGCAAGCGCACTGTCACTACGACTTTGAGCTTCCATAACTTTTTACTCTGATGATATTTTTAGTTAAAATTTTTAGTTAAAATTCTATAGAAATCGCATTTCAAGGTGCATGCCTGAAATATTGCACCTCGTGTAACTTTTGATCTCATCGATAGAACTTTTCGAAAACTTCAGACATGCTAACTTAGTATTTCAACAATCACTCCGCCAAATTTCAATAAAAAATGTAGCGTAGTTTCAGAGATATTGCAGTTTGAATGAGAAAAGTCCCAAAAGTCCGATTTTCGTAGAATTACTGTTTCTCAGGCCACACAAACTCCAGAAAGCTCAAATTTTGTGATATGATAGTGTGATAGTTGATCTATCTAACGCTAAAAATTTGATCTAAAAATATCATCAGAGTAAAAAGTTATGGAAGCTCAAAGTCGAAGTGACAGTGCGCTTGCTTCCAATTTCTATACAATTATGAACGGTACTGTATATACTGGTTTTGCTGCATTATATGTATACGATAAGTTTACACGTACTATATTTGCACGTATTTTTGTGTTGCAAATTCGAAATACCCACCAAATGGTTGTCTGGGTCTGAACAGGTGCCAAGCAATTTGAAATTGCTTATTTGATATTGAATTAGATGAAAATCGAATTTGTGCCAGCGATATTCAAAAAACGATGATCTTTAACCTAAAGCATACCATACTTTCTACAACACGAATCTCATGCATGGGCAATTCAGGGCGATTATTAAAAAATTGCAAAAGCAATTCAAAAGAAACAAAAATTACTAGAAATTATTTTTTTTATTGAATCACAGCACAAATTTATGATCATCTTCCAATTATTCAAAAATAGTTTTCAAATACAAAATTTAAAATTCTTCAATGAGAAATTTTACTTTTTTATTAGATTTAAAAAATAATCTGAATAAACCAGGGCAAAATCCGGAATACTTTAAACGATATCTTGGCATCCCGGCCAGATTTGATTTGACTTATATCGAAATAAACGATAATCAAAGTATAAAGCGATACTTGTCAGCATTCTCCTGTACAATGTACAGTGAAAGATACACGGATACATCTAAGATGTTTTACTGGAACCATACATTTTTGATGATTGTGTAGCTTCTTTCAACATTTCTTTTAGAAAGGTTATAAATTATCTAAAATCATTTGAAAATCTTGACAAATCTGTAATTTTATAAATTTTAAAAATAAATTGTTTTCCTATTCGGCCTATTTGGCCAAATACTTGGCTCAACTATTCGGTGAGCCGAATTTTCGGCTTAACGGTTTTTGGGAGGTCATCCCTGCAAAATACAAAAAGATTTGCACGACCTGCATCTTTGGATTATATCGTTCTGAATGGAAAGGCCTTGAAATTAGTTTAGAACCTATCTTCTATGCAATACACCAATGCACAATAAGAAAATTGGGAATTGACTCGGATATCTCCGTTCAAATCCGACGACAGATTCGAATTTCTCAGGCCTACGGCTTTGAAATTTTTGAGATTTTCGGTCTAAATTAACATTAATACTTTTTCGCTTGGTGCAATGGTTGAACATAAGCTTGCCCGATTGTCCGTTTTTAATCTTGGTTTGCTCGGGGTATTCCATATAAAATTTGAGAAAAGTCCGTTCCGATTCAGTTGCCCGGACCCCATTGAAAAAGCCCGAGCTTTGCATGGATTTATTCCCTTAATTTGCAAACTGAACTAAAAAAAAAACAAATTGTGTTGTAATCTTTAAAGTGTATGTGTCCAAACGACATTTTTTGAGCAAATTTAAAAAAAAAACATGAAAGGTTTTATGCAAGCCTAAAATACTATTTGAAACCAGCTGATAAGTTTTTAGGAGAAAAATAGATTTTTTCAAGTTTTTTTTCTATATTTTAATTGAGTTATTCCTAGTTTAACCTTATTTTCCCGGATATTGTAGAATTTTTGGTCAACAATTTTGAAATCAAATGCCTTAGTTTAACACCAATCTACTAAACCTGAGATCTAAGTGGATGTTTGGGGTTCTGGCTCCATTTTTTTTAGTTTTCCTTCTCTCGTTTTATTCCCCTGGTTTTTCGTCCATTTTTGAAAATAACCCAGATCAACTTTTGAACTTTCAACTCAGACACAGTTGAATCCCGACAAAACCTTTTAAAGAAACCCTATGGTTAACCGAAGATATGATGCAATCAGACGAGACAGAAGAATTATGCAAACCGTTTACGTAACCTGTGGCCAGCCCCCGGGAAAAACCACTTCCCAGCCATTCCGGAACAGAAAATTATAGAAAAAAAATCCGGAAAACAGGAGGAAAACGCAAGCAGGTGTGCCAGTTGCTTGCTAGTTGGTGGTGGCTAACAACATGGCAGCAGAACGCGGGTAACCAGAGTGAATTTTTTGTCTTTTTTTTCTGCGTGTATAGTACCAGACTAAGTACAAAACATTCCAAGTGGTAGTCGTTCGTTCGAGGGGCTCGTTTGCTGCTGCCGGGATTAGGTTTAGCAGAGTCCAGCAGTACGGCGCAGGGTGGTTTAGCCGCGGCCATATTTCACCCGGATGACGACGTCTGCACAATTTTGGCGTTTATTTGCGGGGATTCTCATTTTTTTTTAGAAACTTCAACGGCGAGGCGGCTCTCTGGTTTGCATGCCTTGTGTGTTGTGTGACCTTTTGAACTGGTACACAAAAATCCTCCACCTTCGACGACCGCCAAGCCGAATCGTTTCTGTATTTTTGTTTTCCTCGGCTTTTTTTTTTATTTCGTTCCTGTCGGTTTCATCGGAAGTTTCCTGGGGAAGGAAGATACCCCGGGAAAAGGGATGTTCAAGAGCATTCGCGCGCGGATGTGCTTTTTTGCATTGCGCGCACATGTTTGATTCCGATGCTATCTACGATTCTACGATTTATGAGATGAAAAGCACTAACGAGATGAAACGGTTGTGCGCTTTGGAAAATATCCTTTTGTGCGGTAGGATTTAGTGAAGCGAGTTGGATGTGTGTGTGTGTCTATCTGTGTTTGTATATATGTGAATAATTTTTTTTCCTCTAGTATCTTCCGGTTGAGAATTCAAATCCTTTTGCCTATTCCCCCGATAGGTAGGTTACCTTTGAAGTTTACCTACTTTTTGCGGTTGATTTTTTTTCGTTTCCGTTTGATTTATAGAATTTCGACGGAAATAAATTGCGGATTGCATAGATGGAATTAATCGGAACCACTGAGCTGAGAATTGCTGCACATTTCAAGGTTGAAGATAAAAGTTTTTAAAGTCAATCTCTGCATGCATTTGGAAATAATCATAAAAAATGATTATCCACAGAAAACATGTAAATTTGAACTTTTTAAAACTGCCGAGAACATACCTTAACCTTCAATGATTTGCTCTTTTTCGTTTACGAAATCAGTCACTTTTAGTAGGAATTCAAATCAGCAAATCAGCAAAAATCAGCAATCAGTTTTTATAACTCTAAGTCCAGAGATAACCCATTGAAAAAAAAACCCACCGACGCGTGATGCCCTCGCTTATTAAATTCTGTGTGATGTCAAAATGACATTTGACGCCGTGCTGTTCCCTCGAAATAATCCTTTCAATTTGACGCTTCCGTGCACTTCCGGAGTTTCCGACCCGGGCAAAGTTCCGTGATTTGGCTGAGCGTTTCTGCAGATGAATCCTCCCTTTTACGAGATACGCACCGAATAGAAGGCTATAGACCGTCTGCTGTTGATGATGCAGGAGAGCAGCATTTCGCGGCCCAATTCGGTGGCAGAACCTTCTGCTTGCTTGATGATCAAAGGGCCGCGCCAAAAGTGCATCCGCCGAAGAGCAGATTTCATCTGGTTGATTCAGATGATGGTGGTCGAAATTTCGCACGTATCCGACCCCAAAACGCATTCTTCAATCAATGTCATCTGGAACAAATCAAATTTGGTTTCGAATCTCATTCGGAAAACAGTTGGAATTTGGAAGCGTTTTACTGCTCCGAAATCTGAATTCATCAGAGTGCAAAAATTACTGTCTAAAGGACATCACATTGATTTTTTTGCGTGTTTTAATTTTTAGAAATTCTCGATTGATTATCAATTTTGGTCATCCAAAAAAAAAAAGCAAAAATTAAAAATCCTTAAATGAAAGGGAAATAAATACAATAAAATGGATTCATAATTCACAACCGAATTGGAACGTGATAACGAGTTTCAATGATTTTGTTTATACGTAAGAAATAAATTTGATTTTTCATCATCTTTTGACGTCTCAACTCTTATCATAACTTAGGTTTTGAAGTTCTGGAATTAACAAAAAAAAAGATTCAAGATTTAATATTCAAAATTCAAGATTTATGATTTAAAATTTAAGATTCAAGACTCAAGGTTCAAGATTCAAGATTCAAAAGTCAAGATTCAAGCTTCAAGATTCAAGATCCAAGATTCAAGATTCAAGATTCGACATTCAAAATTCAAGATTTAAAATTCAAAATTGAAGATTTCAGACTCAAGATTGACGATTCATGATTCCAGATTTAATATTCAAAATTCAAGATTTATGATTTAAAATTTTAGATTCCAGACTCAAGGTTCAAAATTCAAGATTCAAAAGTCAAGATTCAAGCTTCAAGATTCATGATTCATGATTCAAGATTGAAGATTCAAGATTCAAAATTCAAGATTTGAAATTTAAAATTTAAGATTTAAGACTCATATTAACGATTCATGATTCAAAATTCAAAATTGAATATTAAAGATTCAAGATTCAAAAGTCAAGATTCAAGATTCAAGCTTCAAGATTCAAGATTCGACATTCAAAATTAAAGATTCGACATCAAAAATTCAAGATTCAAAATTCAAGATTCACGATTCAAGATTTAAGATTCACGATTCAAGATTGAAGATTCAAGATTCAAGATTCAAGATTCAAGATTCAAGATTCAAGATTCAAAATTTTTAATTCCAGATTCAAGATTCAAGAATCCAGATTCACGATTCAAGATTCATGGTTCCAGATTCAAGATTCAAGATTGAAGATTTAAGATTGAAGATTCAAGATTAAAGATTCAAGATTCAAGAATCAAAATTAAAGATTCATGATTCAAGTTTCAAGATTCAAGATTCAAGATTCAACATTCAAGATTCAAGATTAAGATTCAAGATTCAAGATTCAAGATTCAAGATTCAAGATTCAAGATTCAAGATTCAAGATTCAAGATTCAAGATTCAAGGTTCAAGATTCAAGATTCAAGATTCAAGATTCAAGATTCAAGATTCAAGATTCAAGATTCAAGATTCAAGATTCAAGATTCAAGATTCAAGATTCAAGATTCAAGATTCAAGATTCAAGATTCAAGATTCAAGATTCAAGATTCAAGATTCAAGATTCAAGATTCAAGATTCAAGATTCAAGATTCAAGATTCAAGATTCAAGATTCAAGATTCAAGATTCAAGATTCAAGATTCAAGATTCAAGATTCAAGATTCAAGATTCAATATTCAAGATTCAAGATTCAAGATTCAAGATTCAAGATTCAAGATTCAAGATTCAAGATTCAAGATTCAAGATTCATGATTCAATAATCTCAAGATTCAAGACTCATGATTCGAGTTTCAAGATTCAAAATTGAAAATTTAAGATTCAAGATAGAAGATTCAAGATTCATGATTTGGAATTAAAGATTCAAAATTCATGATTTAACATTTTATATTCAAGATTCAAGATTTGCGATTAAAAATTCAAGAAACAAGATACAAGATTCAGATGCAAGATTCAAGATTTAAGACTCAAGATGCAAGATGCAAGGTGCAGGATACAAGATTTAAGGAACAAGATTGAACATTTAGGATAGAAGATTAAAAGAAAAAAAAATCAGAGTTAAGATTACATAGAAGATGAAAGCTAAAATAAAAAATTAAATAAATAATAAGAGATGAAGCTGAGAAATGAGAAAAGGAAGATGAGTGATGAGAGATAAAATATGAGATATGAGAAATGAGTAAAAAGTATTGAAAAATGAGACATAAGAAAAGAGAGATGAGAAATGGGAAATGAGAAATGAGAAATGAAAAATTATAAGAATGAGAAATGAGAAGTGAGAAATAAAAATGAGAAGTTAGAAGTGAGAAAACAAAGAAATTTTAAATGAGAAATGAGAAATCAAAATGAGAAATGAGAAATGAGAAAAAAGAAATGAGAAATTAGAAATGAGAAATGAGAAATGAGAAATGAGAAATGAGAAATGAGGAATGAAGAACGAGAAATGAGAAATGAGAAAACAGAAATATGAAATGAGAAATGAAAAATTAAAAAATTTGAGATGAGAGATAAGCGATGAGAAATTAGAAATCAGAAATGAGGTATGAGAAAAATGAAATGAGAATTCAAATTGGGAAATGAGAAATGAGCAATGAGATGTGAGGTACGATATATGAGATATGTGAGATTAGAAATAAGAAATGAAAAACAAGAAATGAGAAATGAGAAATTAGAAATGAAAAATTAGAGATGAGGAATGAGAAATGTGAAATGCGAAATGAGAAATGAGAAAGGATAAATGAGAATTAAGAATTGAGAAGTTAGAAATGAGAAATGAGAGATGGGAAATGAGAAATGAGAAATGATAAATGAGAAACAAGCAATGAGTATTGAGAAATGAGAAATGAGCATTGTGAAATGAGAAATGACGATAAGTGAGCATTGAGAAATGAGAAATGAGAAATAAGTTATGAGAATAGAGAAATGAGAATTGAGAAATGAGGAATGAGAAATGAGAGATGAGTATTGAGGAATGAGAAATGAAAAAAGAGAAATGAGAAATTAGAAATAAGGAATGAGAAATGAGAAACGAGAAATGAGAAAATAGAAATGGGAAATGAGAAATGAGAAATGAGAAAAGAGAAATGAGAAATGAGAAATGAGGAATGATAAATGAGAAACGAGAAACGAGAAATGAGAAATGAGAAAACAGAAATATAAAATGAGAAATGAGAAATGAGATATGAAAATTGAGAAATGAGAAGCGAGAAATGAGAAATGAGAAAATGAGGGATTAGAGATGAGATATGAAAGATGTGAAATTAGGAATGAGCAATGAGCAAATGAGATCCGGGATCAGAGATCAGAGATGAGAGATGAGCTTTGAGAGATGAGTGGTGAGAAATGCGAGATAAGAAATGAGAGATGCGAGATAAGAGATGAGAGATTAAATATGAGAGACGAGAGATGAGAGATGAGAGAAGAGAGATGAGAGATGAGATTTAGAAAAAAATATATAGATATTAAAATGTTTTTCTTTTCACGATTTATTTCTTGGTGTGTGCTCAGTATTAACGAATAAATATTTTTTTTAGAATTAAAAATTTAAAAAAAAAACAATAAAAATAAATTCAAATTCCATAGAGATACAGATACAAGAAGAGTTCAAGAGTGAAATTTGAAACCTTAAATCGGATATCGGGTCGATAATCGATAAACCTTAAATCGGATACTTTAAAATAAAAGTGCGTGAGAATCAATTTGATTTTTTCAAAAAAAATTATTGAGAAAAGGCTGTAGAGCCCGTTCAAACGCCATTTTCTTACACATAATTATCACACAAACTCAAAAAAAAAAATATATATTAGAACTCTACTGCTGGCAAAGTTTCGAATCAATGCTTTTTCCGCTAGGTTATTGAAATTTCTTTTAAAAAATTCCAAGCATTCTAGTTTTCAAATTTGGGAAACATATTTTCGAAACGCAGATTAAAAAAAAAAAAATAAAATGAATTCAAAAAAATATATAAGATAAGGTAAAAAACTATTCGTGAATAAAATATATTAGGAAAACGATAATGATTGTTATTTATTATTCATCTTACTAACATTTCTTATCTTCATATTCAATTGAAGGGTTGATTGCGAAATTCCACTGTAGTAATTTGAATTTAAAAAATCTTCACGATTTGAAATGTGTGGAGTAGATGATGATTGAATTTAATTTGATAAAAACAGGAAAATAATTAATATTACTTCAAGAGTGCCAGTGATCGAAGTGGGAGTTAAAACCTTTTTCTACAATAAAGTTCTTCCAGTTATCAAAATAAAAGGCAAAAAAACTTCATTTTTGAAGTTCAAAATAAGAAGTTTGTATATTCATAAAAAATCATGTTCAATTATACTGATAAAGTACATGTCATGTCGTGAACGATAAGTAAGAAACTGATAAAATGAATAAAAATAACAAATTTTGATAACTAAGGGCAAAATTTAGTTTAAAAGTTGCTACTTCAAATCAATTCTAAATTTTTTTTAAAGATTATTTAAAAACAATGATCGATTCAAAAATCATGATCGATCGAAAAAAAAAATGTTCGAATATAGTCAATGGAAAGTTTAGAAATTTTCAATCGCAGATTTCAAGTTTAAAATTTCAAGCTCTGGAGATTTTTTCACTTTCAGTTCAAATATTGAATCCTGGAAAAAACAGGAAGTAGAAACTATGTTTTTCTCATTTAAAATCTAGATTCGAATTCTTCTGTTTTCAGAACAAAAATTTCAGAAATTAAAAACAAAAACAAATTTATTAAAAATATTTCGAAAATTTTAAATAGTTTGACTTTATAATGTTGAAAATTTATTTGAAAATTAAAATCTGCACTATAATATAAATGATAAATAAAGTTCGGTGAATTTATTGGAAAATTTAAGCAAAATATGGAGATCGATATGAAATCTTTTTTTACATTTAACATTAGCCAAATTTTGCTTATCATCTTCATTTTTGGTGATATGAAATTTATTAGTTTTAAAATATGTAAGTTTCGAGTGAAATCAATCATTGATAACTGATTAATTAACAAATCTGCTTTTAGGAAAAATCTGATTCTGATCTATTTATTATACTTCATCAAGGATAATATTTTCATGATGATGATGCATGATCTAAAAAAGTAAAATTCTAAGTTTCTTACAATTTCGGAATGATATTGTTATAAGTTTTTCTGACATTACTGCACAATCTTTAAAAAAAACTTGATTTTATTTAATAAATTTATTGAAATCTACAAATTTATTTGATTTATGCTTTGAAAATTATATTTAATTCATTTTATCATCTTCTTCAATAATCATCTTATGAGGAAAAGTGAACAAATGAAATATTTTTTTCGCAGAAGCTGATAATTGATTTTAAACTTTTGTTTAAAAATTGCATGTTCTTGTTTTGAATTTTGTTTTCAAAAATGGGCAGAAATTTCTTAAATGATTTGAACAGGGTGGCCAGCGAGTTTCCATTTTCAAATTCCCGGTTTTTTCCCGGTTTTCCTAATTGAGATTTTATGGTATCCCTCGTTTCAAAATGCGTAAATAAATATGTCCATCAGGTTTTTTGAACAAAACTTAAGATATGTTTATGCAAGTTGAATGTAAAAGTGTGAGAGGACTTAATTCTTTTTGGTTCAATCTTGAAACTCAAAGGTTATTCGAATTATGGTGATCATTATACACGAAATTTGTTATCGGTGATAAGTTATGTCCTTTTTAGTGGGGACATCTAAAGATTATGGAACTTTTATAGATAAATAGAAGGTAAGATGAAATGAAAGGTGGTGTATCTACCACTTCATAGTAGTTGGCCCGTGAGGAACAAAAATTTGATATGTGATGATAATGCTTATAAATAAATTCTACTCGCTCATTTTCACTATCTTTCATTTCATCTAACCTTCTATCCATCTATAAAATTTTCATAATATTTAGATGTTTCTACTTAAAAGGACATCACGTTTCACCGATTAGTTCGATAAATTAAAGTAACAAACATCAATTACGGTGATTAATCTCTTCATAAATTTATTACTTTCTTTTCAGTCTTTCATACCATCTTCGTTTTTTATAAGAGAAACTGATATATTTTTATTATTCGCATGGATAAATCATAGTTTTGATATGATGCCATATAATACTTTTAAAATTACAAGTTGAAATTCTAAATTTTTCTATTGAAAACTACTGACTGATATTCTGATATTTTTCTTCTAAAGCTCTTGAAACAGATTCAGATGAACCTTATCGTGATAAGCAATCTGATATTTTATTTTGGTTCTCATATTAAATACTGAATCATGCTTTTGTTTGGATACCTTTGACATTTTTATCAAATAGAATGCGCTGAGTTCTAGATTATCTGTTCTATCACAAAAATTCATGTTTTTATTCGATTTTCTCTGCAATGTAAACAAGAATCACACAAAAACTTGTTATTTTGTTACATCTTCTGTCTTATCAATTAACCGAATAAAATGGTGGTATTTTTTTCAGGCATTTTTCCCGCATAGGACAATTCCCGATTTTCAAAAGTTAAAATTGAGCTCTTTATATTAAAAGAAAATATTTTAGAAACTAAATAGAATAAGTGCTTCGAGGTAATGTCGTTTGTCAAAAATATGATTTCGATTTTTGAACTTACAATTTTGATTGTTTTAGTACATAAAACGCAAACAAAATATTTGATTTTTCAAAGTTTTGTCAATCAAATGAAAATTTGAAGTATGGTTATGATTATTTTTGATTTTTGAGGTATTGTAAACTAAATTGAAAACAGCTGAAAATAAGTTAAGTCACGAAAAAAAAATCTCATTGTTCAATCTATTTAAAAACTACCATTGATCATTAGATTTTTGTAAAAATAGCTTTTCAGAACATTTGTCGACCGAGGTTAGATCTCATGAATGACGTTTAACGTTTTATCTAAAAAAAATTTCATCAAATAATCTGATATTTTAGTCGGAAAAAAGGAGCTCCTGATGCAGACTCGAACAGCGTCAATTCTGGACTAGTGTATGATAATTCCAGTTATAAGTTAGGTGATAAGCTTAAACCTTTGTTTTCGAGATGTGGATTCAATAGAAAGCTGTCTGATTTCAACATATGAATTCATTTCACAATTCTGATTTTTAAATTCTTTTCACTTATTTCTTCATTCAGATTATTAAGTTCTATTTTTTCCAGATATTCGCTAAGAAAGTGGACAATGATAGAAATCTTTAATTAATTAACGCTTTAAAAGTTAACTACCAAGACTTAAAGTGTTAAAAC
The DNA here is from genome assembly GCF_029784155.1 of Uranotaenia lowii. NCBI lineage: Eukaryota > Metazoa > Arthropoda > Insecta > Diptera > Culicidae > Uranotaenia > Uranotaenia lowii. The sequence continues at coordinate 218,284,659 of NC_073692.1, read as the reverse complement.
TTCACAGTTGTGAAACGTTTATTTAATTTAAAAACATTTTTATATTCACTGCAGTGCGCAATATGCTTGAGCTAAGAAATAGGCTAAGTTTGTGGTCGAGACATCTCAATTTTTCAAATACTTTCGACTTTTCCCGGCATTTTACTCATTAATATAAAATCCCGACATTTTTCTGCTCCTCCCAAAGGGTTAACAATCCTGGAATAAACGTCTATAATTTGTAAAGTTTCTGTGAGAGTTTAATAATCCATAAAAAATTTTCCCGGTTTTTATTAGAAATTCCCGGTTTTTCCCGGTTTTCCCGGTCGCATTTTAAATTCCCGGTTTTTTCCCGGTTTTCCCGGTTCGCTGGCCACCCTGTTTGAACCTCAAAAGTTATTACAACAACCAAAGCTGATCGAAAAATTGCATATTAAGATTCAGGGCACCTAAATTATTCAAAATTAGCTTTTTTTTTGTTTGCACCTCGAACTTATGTCAATTTTGTGGCCTTGGGTAATTCATCAAAACCTTTTTGCACGTGATGTTGAGCATGTAGAAAATAACAAGAAACACAAAATTAAATTGCGACTGAAATTGTTTTTTTTTAAAGAATATTTCATTTCAGCGTAATATTCGTAACAACACAAACGATTTTTAGTAGATCAAAATTTTAAGTAATAAAGTAGAAGATTCTTGTTTTCAAATTTTTGTTTTGCTAGTTCTGATGAACATCGTTAGTGGTGAACACTAACAATAAGTAGTCGATGAATTTATTTGAAGAAATGTTTGGTTCAATACTCTTAACATGTTTAATTACACTTCTTCATAAACCTGATTCTAAAGACGAGTTAGGGTTTTTGTATGTCAAGTTTAAAGTTTGAATACAAAAGGTTTTAGTTGAATTGCAAATAGAAATTTACAATTAAAAGTTATTTTAAATTCGTGGACGTCATATAGTGTCGTTAAATGAAATGTCTCAAGTCTAGAGTGATTTTAAACAAAATTCCGTCGGAGGCCAGCCAAATTTCTGACTTTCTTTTAAACTCTTTGTTTAAAACACCTTTAAAGATCAATTTAAAGCTCAAAGTTCACGGCATGAAGATTCAAATTCGTGACAATTGAGTTTTGACTAGTGAGTTTTGAGTTTTGGATTTGGGATTTCGAGTCCAAAATTCGGATTTCTGAGTTCTGAATTCCTGAATCAAATACCAAGATGTTTTACATCTTTGTTTTTCATTTGACAGTAATTAATCCAACCGCTTTCTCTCAGCCATCTCCAGCAGAGTATCCAAATACCTTCGAAATAAATTAATTCATTTTCAGCAAATCTTCTCTGCCACAATCAAATTTGGCGCTTCGAGCTTCTCTCTGGAGCCACAAGCCAGACAGAACCTTGTTTGCCCCTTGCTAACGAGAAAACATTAATAATCGTAGAAAGTTTTCAACTATCGGGAGCTGCTAGTGGATAACAACCCACAGAACATTAAACATTGAAATCACTCTCGCCGAAATTCGGGGCGCAATCAAATGCAGTACCGAATTAATCTTCTGGTTCATTTACCTCGGCTATGCCATCAGTCGCAAAGTTCTGCGGCTAAGAACTTTGTCTCTGCCCCTAAGTAAGTACCGACTTCTTTGGGTTTCTCTCCAGGGTCTCTGTCTCGATGTAGTTTTAATTCAATGCCATTCGGGGAATGCAGATACCTGAAGGCGTCTTGGCTGGCCCAGACTTGATCTTTTGGTTCTTGGCGCTAAAGTAGATACCCGGTGGCTCCAGAAGAAACTTTTCGTTTCGGGCTTGCTTCAGCTTTATTGAATCGTAAATTTTCACTCGCAAAACAATCCAACTCCTCCACCCAAGAACGTGGCATTTTATTTTTGATCTTGCCCCACCCTTCCCTGGAGGGTTTTTCGTCTGTGGAGAAATGCGATTATTCAACCTTGCTGGGTGCTGCTGTGGGTAGACTCTTTTGGTTTAATTTTTCGGTTAGCTTCTGGCTGAATTTATAACTCTTTCCAAGTCGATCAGCAGCACTGATTAACCATCAAACAGTTGGTTTTGAGTTGTTTCCGAAATTTCTCGTCTAACAGCGTCGGAATTAAATGTTGATCTTTATCAGAGGAACGTAACTTTTAAGACAGTCTGTAAACGCTAAAAGAAAGTTTTGATTTTATGATTCATATAATATAAAACAAATTAATAGAAATTTCCTAATTTTTTTCTAGACATAAAAAATGTTGATATTATGTTTTGCTTGGATCGATTTTTTTTTAATTCTCAAAAAAAAACTTCTCCCATCGTAGAATGACATAACAACTGCAAGGCGCAATAGGGGGGTGGTTGAAAATCGTTCGGGTGCTCTACTTCCGATCGATTACTTCCATTGAATTTGTCAAATCACCAGGCACAGGCAGCAGGACCGGTTGCTGGAAATGTAGGATTTAATGAAGTGGAAAACCAAATCTGCCCTGTTGGCCTGATTTCGATAGTAGAGCATAATAGCGACGATGTTCTCATACATACATATGTACAGTACATACGTTGAACAAAGACTATTCATCCACCCACTCCATTAGCTGTTGAATCCCTGAAACACTTGGCATTAATCACGCACATAGAGAGTCAGTATCACTGTGAGTGTGTTAGAGTGGCTTGAATTTTCCGAAGCGTCCCATTTCGAAAGCTTTAAGTTCTGAACCATCAAGTCTTTTAATTGTTTTTTTCTATTTTTTCGTTTAAAAATAAACGAAACATTCCACTCAAGCCACCCCATTTCATATGGATAGAAGTGTTTTTTACATTCTATAGAAAAAGGGTACTTCTTAACAAGACGCAAAAGTACAGGAAACAAGCAAAAATCCTTACTTTTCAACTTGCTTCAACCACCCACCTACACGAAGTGCACCATCTTGCTGCCTTTCTAAATAAACCTGTAAATAAACGCTTCCATTTACTGTAGATACATGGCAATGGATTTTATATTCAGCCAGCCAATATGGTACCAAGGCATGACTACCAAGGCATGATACCAAGGCATGAACTTCTCAGCCAACATGAAATCGTATCAGAAATTATAACATAAATCGTTTACAATGGGGCTGCGAATCGCGATTCCAGCTGCATAGTGAAAAGATCGTAGAAAATGTCGTGTGAAGTCAGTTTTAATCAGATATGATTTAACGTCTGCCATGTTTATAAATTTTGAAATGATTTCGCTCCCGCGCGGGCTTCAAGTGAGAAAATCATCCAAATGTTCTCTCTGCAACCAGCAGTGCATCCAGATGGCTAAAAATCAGAAGGGAATTGGGTTACATTGACCAATGAGAGAACTAACCACCAACTAACGAGAGAACCAATGGCAACGATTTGAAGGCTATGAGAGCAAAATCCTGCGGTGTCGGATAACGACTAATTGGTGTAGTTTTCGTCGCTTAAGAAAGAAAAAAAAAATATATATATGTATGTATGTATATTGCCTCCACTTTGGTTGGCGAATGCTGTTATTTCATCTAGACCATAAGAATGAATATAGCTACAAAAATATTTGCTGGGTTTCCCTTGGTTTGATTAATGTCACTTTTCTTGCGACTCGAATCCTTCCAAAGACTTCCCCGCTCGAAGATCTTCAATGGTTTTTTGCCTTAATGATCTTTCAGTCGATCTCCGTCTCAATGGACTTTCAAAGACCGAATGACCTTCCTGTAGTTGCCGGTTCAACGACCATCCAAAATCCTCTCACTAGTTTCCTGGCTCGACAAACTTTCATTGGATTTTCGGCTCGGTAATTTCACAATTTCACAAGCTCAGGTTCAACAACCTTCCACAAGTTTGTTGGTCCAACGATCTGCCTTGGGTACTGGTCCGACGACCTTTTTTTGGATCCTACCAGGGATTTTTTCCAGAAGAATGCAGTCCAATGACTTGCCATGGTTCTGGCTCGAAAAAGTTCTAAATGGCTTCCCGGCTCAATGACCTTCCAAAGCATTCCAAATCCGAAGACTTTTCACTGGTTTTCACGCTTATCCGAAACCCAGAACCCAGTATCCAGAAGGTGGTGAAAGCTGGCCGAATACGCTGGACAGGACATGTTATAAGAATGCCGGACAACTGTCCTGAAAAAAAGGTGTTCTCTGCGAATCCGGTAGGAGCGAGACGAGTAGAGGCTCAACGAGCGAGGTTGTTAGACCAAGTAAAGCGCGATCTGGCGAATGAGGGACGTCCGCGAAATTGGAGAACGGTTGCCATGGACCGAGTGAATTGGAGGAATGTTGTTCATCAGGTTATGTCGTGAGGCGGAAAACCATGTAAATTCGAGGACTTTCCGATGATTTTTGGAGTGACGACCTTCATGACCTGGAATCAACGAACTTCAATGGCTCCAGTTCGAAGAACTTTCAGTGATTTGGGGTCCAGTGCAGTGTCTCCGGCTCAATGACTTTTCAGTTGGCATCCTAGCTCGACGACCTTCTTAAAACTATCGGGCGAATCAAATTTCCACGACAAAAACCCTGGATACTTGCTATCGACTATCTCGCAGTGGACTCCAGATCAAACATTTAGCGAGACAAAATTAATAACACAAAATCGGTGCGTTTCAGACAAATCATTTGTTCTACAAAGTTTCTTTATATAAAGAGCGCTTTCTTTTTAATAGGTGAGTTATTAGGACGTGTCAATACCGTCGAAATTCGTGATACTTTTTTCTTTCGGTGAATAGATAGAGTATAGAAATGTTCTAGAAAGCTGTAGATTGTATCATTTGGAGAAACTTTGCTGAACATAATTATCAAAGTCGTGCAATGAAATGGTATCGCTCAATGATTTTTTCAAGATTAAAAGAGTAGGGCGTGTCTAAAAAAACGGTTTTTAGCTTATAACTTTTTTAACAGAAGCTCTATAAGTTTGATATGTTCTAAACACTTTTTCAACACAACAAAACGTATCTTTTTCTCGAAGACTGTGCATGGCTATCTTATTGTCTTTTGGAGCAAGGAGCATTATCGTGTAAAAAATTATCAACTTTTGAGCTGCTATATCTCAAATTGAGGCAAACGAAAAAATCTGTTTTTTGCTGCATAATCTAGGTTGCAACATGAGTATTGGATACAGAAAAAACTGGGGATCGTTTCTTGCTTAACTCGAGATTTTTAATTTTGAACGTTTTATATGTTTAAGTTTTTTCAAACAAAAATATCAAATCGTCCTCAAACACCCTCTATTTTACCGGCTTTAAAAGTTATTGAAAATTGTCTGCTTTTGTGCAGATAATGGTCTCAGAAAGCGAAGGCATACTATTAAGTATGTCATGTTTGGCGAGTTTGATATAAGACATATATTGGATTAACCGAAATGTAAGTTCCATACAGTGTTTTTTTAACTGTTAATTGCAAGAAGAAAATTATCTGAAATGTAAGGCGAAAAGTAAAATAACTGAAAAAATCACCAGATGCATCATCGCAAGCGTCTGTACAACCCATGGTAGATCCGTATGCGCCAGAGGAAGGTTTGGCGTTTCTTTGTCGGAGTGAATTTACCAAAACTCAGCACATTGAAAACCTTCAAATGAACTTTTTAGAAGGGAACAATGACTATCCCTCTTCAACTACATTATGTTGACCAAATCAAACTTCTTTTTAAAAATGAAACCCGTGAGAGAAGAGAGAGAAGTTTGAAAATGGAACATGAGATATCCCAAGTAACCAAAAGTCACATAGCTACTTAATCTTGTACGTTTTAAGTTCACATTTGGCTGAGTAAAAGGAACTCGAGCGAAATCAAAACCGTTTTCCTAAGGTGCTTCATCTGGACTTCTGAACGAACATAAAAAGTCTAAACAAGTTGCATATAACATATTTGGGCGTTCTAAGTACCTTAAAAATTCCGGATATCAATTCGGCTTATCGTGCTTCGTTACGAACTTCTTGCGAACTATTTGATTCCATGCGGAACTTCTTGCGAACTTTTTGGTTCCATGCGCAACTTCTTACGAACTTCAATGCGAATTGAGTTGTGTCAAAATTTTCAAATGGTTTGTTTACATTCTCATAGAAAGTTTTACGAAGGCGTTCTTAATTTGTGGACAAAAATGAATTATTTACAAATAATAAGAAAGAGCGGTTTGTTTTCTTACCGTCGCCGGTGGTTGGAACAAAATCCATTCTTGGGCATGTTTTAAAAGATAAAAGGGATTTTTTGTATACCCTCACAAATCGTTAATTTTAAATATCTTTGAAGGATTAATTGGTAGTTTATCAAAAGAAAACTCATTTTATACTAATGATCATTTAAAATGCAAACATTGTGTATAAATTGTAGTTCTTGTTTAATTTTCATTCCTTTTCTGCACACATTTTGTTGATTATATTTGTACAATTCTTTTAATAAATAAAATAGTATAGCTTTTTGATAATGTTTATTTCATGTTTGTTTTAAATGGAAACATAAAATGGAAAATTAATGACAAAATATTATTCTGAATCACTACTAAAATCATCTCTGGCCTGGTCATCGGAGTGTCCAATATTAGAAGACATATTACTCGAAATTGGATCATCTATGTCTATTGAAATCTTGGATGGTTTTTTTTTATGAGCATTTTCCGAGCGCCACGTCTCTGCCCAGTATTTGTCAATCGTTTCGTGGCACTTTTAAGCATTTTTTTTTTGTTGAAAAAATCGACTAGTTTAATTTGGTTAACCATTTAGGTTTGTGTTGTATTTTTTTAAAAATGTTCAAATCTCAAAAGGTTTGTCAGTATTCCAAAATAGCTTTCGGGTTCAACGATCTTCTTTAGAACGTTTGAAAATTCAGTTTGAATACGTCATATGAAAGAAAAGCATATACAATAAAATTCTGGGTAAAGCGGTTTACATATAGGCTATCTTGCCATATTGCATAAAGCTTTAGAAATTAGGATATTTATTAACGAATTTAAAAAGAGCGTGAGTGTTAAATGAAAGGCATGTGGTTATTGGCTAACCTTGTCCTAACATAATTGTCAAGTGAGGAGTGTCTTAAAGATAACAAAATGGGGTTCGAAAGGTCACAAGGATCAACGTGACTTAAAATTTGCAACTTTGTGCAATTTCTGGGTACAAGTGCCTCTGAAAATACAAAATGGATTCGGTTATAAGTTATAACCTACAGACCTATCTTTCGCTGAGGTATCTAATCTTAAGCCTAGAAATCGAGAAAATCCTAAGATAGCAAGTTGAATTTCTTAGTATTGTCACGTGTTCTCGAGGACCTTGTCCGCAGCCAGACTTCATCCATCAAGAGTGCTCTGTTCTGGAGTTAACTAAAGAGATCTACAGACACCTGACGCAAAGTCATAGAATTTTGGAAACTTAGAGTCTCAGAGTCTTCTGACTAAGGTTAGGAAGAGAACCTGCCTCTACTGCTCCAGTGCAATATAGCAGAAACACAGAACACATTAGTCGCCAGAGACCTTGTCGATGACATGTGAGAGGAGACGCCGCCCAGCAAACATTTTTGTAGGTATATATCTAGTCGAGACTTTGGTTTATCCCGGCTTCGGATCCTCCGGAGACAATCGTTGAAAAGCCTTCGAAGAACCAAAACAGGTTTTTTTTGGTTCTGTTCTCTTTGTTGCGCCAATTTGCAACTGATGATTGCTGAGAACAGTAGGTTTATGATGATAAACACGTTATAAACGTTTACATCATCACACGGTTAAGATAGAAAACTCAAATTAGGTTCGTAGTAACACAACAGTTTTGCCAAATATTATGGATACTTCATTTTACTCATTGAGAAATGAGTACTTTCCCGGTCAGAGAATCCAAGTGTGAATAGTGACATACAGAATAATGGTAATAAAACGAGTAACATTGTTACGAGTAGACGAAAAATGAAAATAAAGATGAACTCTATTTTACCACTGAAACCTGCGTTTTTCAACAGGTTACGGGCTCAGACTCGTCTGGAAAACGGAAAAAGATTAAATTAGAGAGGAGTACTCTCAAGTCGACCCAGTGAAGAGGGACCAGCCAGAGGACCACCAGGTAGCGAAAAGTCTCAGGCCAGTCAGGAGATGCCGCCAGTGATCGAGCCCGGGAAGGTTCGTGGGTTACTCTCGATGCCTTCACGAACGACACTGCGGTTACCACGCGTGAGCTCACGTCCGACGGCCGGGAGAAGTCCTTGGATTCGCAAACGGGCAGTGCGAAGGTCCGAAAGCCCACCTGGATGAAAGACCTGGAAGAATTGGATGGAGTTGCTAGTCGAGAGGGTTACTCTCATGATCTGGTTGTGCACTGCTATAAGCATGCATAAACACAGCTGGAAGCAATTTCTGGATCTTTCGAGAAGGGTTTTTGGGCTATGGTTAGTCGCCAGCGACTTTAACCACCCCATGCTGCTGAAACTTAGGAGTTCTCGGAGTCATCGAGAAAAGGCATTAATGGTTAAAAGAGGTTGTTACCAGGAAACAGTCTGCCAGATATTCTCACCACTAGCAAGCTGGGGCTATCAGCCACCAGAAGCAACGCAAAGTTCGATTCGTTATCGATTCTGGTGTCACGCAACGCATGGTTTGAGACCAGAGCCTGTTGGTTGATATCAGAACTCTGGCAGAGCCTTTTGACATCACCACAGCAAAGACTGACGCATGTCTGAGAGCCAAGAGAACTGGACCAATTCACTAGAACAGTATGGTTGGAAAGTCAATTGTCCCAATTATACTGTACAATGCACTTGTGATCCCAGAGCCCGACGAAAACCTTCTTTCAGTCATAAAGTGCACCTATAACGGGAAAAGGGTTGCTTTTCTCGGGAAGCAAGTCATTTTTGAGTTTTCAGGGGAGGTTTTTGCCCAAGGAAAACTACTGAACAACTTGTACTGCTTAAATTTGTTTTGGAGCCCTAAAATCAGGCGGAAAGCCTTACTTGGAAGTCAGTCAGCTGTCAAACAATGGCAATGGCGGAGTACTTGTTAGGAGATGAACTCATTGTGCGGGTGGACCACATCAATGATCTGGGCGTAATACTTGACCGTAAGCTGGAATTCAAAACACATATGAACTACGTCGTCGATAAAGCTTCTAGAAGCTTCAAGTTTTTATATCGAGTGGACAAGGACTCTGAGGACGCGTACTGTCTTAGGAGCCTGTATTGCAGTATAGTTCGACCATGCTCGAATACGCACCAGCTGCCTGGTGTCCCTACTACCAGAACGGTACCGAGCGGCTCGCGCCTTTTCAGTGACGCTTTTTGCGTTATGCCCTCAGACGCCTAAACTGGCAAGACCCGTTTCATCTGCCAAGCTACGAACGTCGATGTTGTCTCATAGACATGGATACTCTTCAAGCCCGAAGAAATGCAACACAAGCCTATTTCGTTGCCGATCTACTGACATCGCAAATCGATTGTTCTACGCTACTGGAAGTTATTTCTTTTTGTGTGAGATCTCATGGACTGAGAAACCAGGACCTTCAACTGTATGTTTCCATTCGATTGAACAACTAATAGTGCTTTCATCGGTGTTATGAAAACGTTCAACCGCTTTTCCGAGCTCTTCGACTTTGACGTATCAAGGGATGTTTTCCGAAGAAAAGTTATAAGTATATCGAGACATCGTTAGTAAGATGTAAATTTTGTGTAACTGTAATTTTAAGTTTTCATTTGGACCTATACTTGAACTGATTGAATAAACAATTAACAAATAAGCGACTAGGACATATTGGCTTCGGAGCGTTGCAGCGAATGGTCCGTGACAATATAGTACAGGGTATCTGCCATATTCCAGCCGAGGTGGAGAAACGAGCTGCCTGCGAAAGCTGTATGGCAGGTAGACAAGTAGCCCACAGTTTTCACAAAATCGAGCTGCCTAGGTCGGGTAAACGATTAAAGCTTGTGCATTCGGACGTCTGTGAGTATATAGAGGAGCCGACGTTTGACGAATTCCTTTATTTCGTCTTGTTCATTAAAGACTACACCCACTTTATGACCGTCTAAATACATATCTGCTCAAACACAAGAACGAAGTGGTCGAGCGCTTCCAGCAGTACGAAGCTATAGCAACTGCACACTTCGGTCAGCAGTTTTGCGAGATGCAATGTGGCAAAATGACGTCAGCGAGCGAGCCAACCGTACACTGATGGAGAAGGCCAGAGCGATGATCCATGGTAGAGGATTGTCGAAGAAGTTGTAGGGTGAAGCTGTTTTGTGCGCTACATACCTCACAAACAGACCATCGAAAAGAGGTCTTGTGGTCAACAAGACACACACCTTTCGAGATGTGGTTCGGTCGGAGGTCAAAGCTGAGCAACCTGCACATTTTCGATTGTCCAGCGTACGCACAGATCCCTAAGGAAAAGCGGCAGAAACATGATCCGAAATCGAAACGTCTGGTATTCGTGGGTTACACGAATAACGGATACCGGCTTTGGAATGGTTCGAGCTGATCCATCGAGATTCACCGCAACGTGATCTTTGATGAAACCAGCGTTTTGAAGCCAGTGCGAGGCGGTGCTGCGTCGAAAGAAGGGCATCGAGAAGCCTGTCGAGGACCCACCAGAGACTGATGTGTATGAGTCAAAACAAGAATCCACATTCGAGCAGCTAGACGATGCTTATGTACCTGAAAACACATTCCAGCTGTCAGCAGATGTGCCAACAACAGAAACACATCTGAGCGGTTAGCCGATGTGCCTGCTGATCCCGATAACACTGTGGTTAACAGTGTGGTTGTTAAAGATCACGGCAAGACGATGATGACCAAGATTCTATCATCCCTGAACCGACCATGAGGCGAAGTCAGCAAACTCAGTGCTACTTGGCTAACGTAGCAACTGATGAGGAGCCGGGACGACTGGAATTCTCGGAAGGTCGCCATCGACGAAGAGATGACAGCCCTGAAGGAGAACAAGACTTGGGAAGCGGAAGCGCCGGGTCACAGGAAACCCATCCGGTCCAAGTGGGTGTTCAACGTGAAAAACGATGTCCGCTTCAAGGCTCGTTGATCGCGAAAAGATGTTCCCAAAGACTAGGATTGGACTACTGGGAAACATACGCTCCGGTTGAAGTTGGAGAGCGTTCGGACGGTCCTGGCGTTGGCGTTGGCGAACGAATTCGACAAGGTCGTTCTTCAGATGGACGTCAAAACTGCATTTCTAAATTTAGAAGAGGTTTTATCTTCAAGCAGTTGCCAAACGATTATGTCTTCGGGCGTCATGTTCATCTCGGTTTTGCTAGAGGATAATGTCTTTTGATACGACAATAAAGACACGCCCAACGTACGAGATCTCGCTAATGTGGACTCGATGCCCAATTGGCAGCAGCTGTGGGACAGTTCAGAGAGATTAAGGTAAATCCATCGTCTGATCTCGCACATCGGGAGCTGGATCAGAAGAAGGCACGGTGAAGTGGACATCCAAATGATGTAATTCCTGACTGGTCATGGATGCTTCATGAAGTACCACTACCGGTTTTGACATGCGGCATCGCCATATTGCCCAGACTGTGGTGACGAAGTGGAAAAACCCGAACATGAGTTGTTTGCCTGTCCAAGGTCTGCAGACTCCAACACTAGGCATGCGGTCAGCGATGGGTTTATCCGGATCATGACTGCCTTGCAGAAGAACTGGAGTCAACGGCAGTCCGTAAACGCTGTAGGATGACTCCATCGACGGGGAGCATCTGAGTAGTGTGCGTCCGGTCCCTCGATAGAAGCTACAAAGATAAGGAATCATCTTTTGCGTAGCGGAGGTCATGGGTTCGCCATGAACGTGTGTTGGATACCCCACCGACGGGGAGTATCCGAGTAGTACCGCTTCCTCAGGGGGAAACTCCAGGAATAAGACGGTACCTTCCTCGTAGCGGATCTCGCAGAAAGAGGGTTAACCACTGTCGGGGGATACCCACGGGTAGAAAGGTTCTCGATGCTGGTGCGAGCCTCTCGAGTCGGTCTAGGATGTCATCACTGTCGGGAAACATCCGAGCCCCGAATGTGTACCGTGAAAGGTGCGAGTCCAGGACGAGCTGCTCTCGATCTGGCACACGACGGGCAGAAAAAGCCACGGGCCTAAAATCCTAGGGTTGCTGCCAAAGGGGTAAAAGAAGACCGAACAACGGTCGGAGTAGACTGACCACATCGACGGGAGGCTGTCGAGTAGTGTGCGTGCGACTTCAAGGTCTTTGTATCTTTGTAGCTTCAAGATAAGGCAACACCATCTGCGTAGTGGATGCCGCGAGCACGAACGTGGCGTGCGTAGGATGCGAGCAGTGGAAATTGTTCGTAAAGGGTTATTCCACGATCGGGAAATACCGACGGGTAGAGTGACTCTCGACGTAGGGTGATCCATTCGAGTCGGAGTAGGACGTCTTCGTCGAGAATCATCCGAGTCGTTGCGTTAAGTCCCGCGCGTGTGCCGTGACAGGCGCGAGTCTAGGATAAGCTGCTCTCGATCTGGCCCACGACGGGCAAGGTGGCGAACCTCGAATCCTGGAGATAGGAGGTCGAGCCTCGAATCTTTAGGAGGAGCGGTTTGTGTGGTCAACCTTGAGTCTACGATAAGAGGTCGGGTCTCGAGTCGTCAGAGGAGAGATCAGGCCTTTAATCAACAAGAAGAGGGGTTTAAGTGGTCACCTCGAGTTATTACGAGGAGAGGTCAGATCTCGAGTCGCTCTAGGAGAAATCGGGTCTTGAGTCGTACAGAGGAGTCTCGAGTCGTTAAAGGAGAGATCAGACCTCGAATCGCGAAGAGGAAAGGTTTTTATGGGAATTTCGAGCCATTGCGAGAAGACGTCGGTTCTCAAGTCTTTAAAGGAGGGTTCAGACGTCGAGTCGTAAGGGTGAGAAGTTTTGCTAAAAATGGTCTGTGTGTGTTAAACAGTTCGAGGTGGGAACAAGGGCTGTGGCCCCAGGTGGAGTTTAGAGAGTAGGCGTATATCATGAGTATTCCCATTGTACCTGTGAACCCAGAGTAGCAAACTGGTGGGACGCGGTGGCTCGCCGTGCCTTGGAATACAATCCGTAAAAAGGATTAACCACCTGGGTGATCAACTAATGAAAAAACGACGATGTCTGCAAATCGCAGGTATTTCGATTGAAGAAAAACCTATACGGCTTAATCCAGCGATTCAACGACGAGTACTGATGTTCTAATGTAGTTACCAGGACTCGGTACAACTGTCGTACCTTCGAAATTTCATCCGAATATGTGAAAGCTAAAATTTGGAAACTTTCGATAGTCCATTGAGTTCTTAAATCAAAATTGAACGAATAATCGGAGTTTTTAAGCCCAGACACATACACGAGTTATGTCTGTACTGTAAGGAAAAGCTTTTCTCCAAATAAATGGAATAGTCTACAAATCTTCACAGACTACAGAGTCATGTAGGTCTTTGGACTCAAAAGATTTTAAACTAAGTGATTGAAAAAATGGCAAGATCTGCTTAAGGGTCTGTACCATACAGTCTTATTCTATATGTTTTACGAGGTTCTACATATCATCAAGTATTGAAAAAATTCAAATGCATTTATTTAGGTTGAGTCATTTGTGCATTAAAATGGCCAAGAATAAGGATGTGTTCCAGAATCAAAGCGTTGTGGGCTGAAATCGTTTTTTGGTCTATCAGAAGATCGCATTCCAACTTCCAGTTCATTTGGTAATTATTAATGGGTCGCACAACGATCCTCAAGTTTGTAATTTGTTCAAGGGAAACTGAAAAGTCCAATATTTTGGCTTTTACTTATCAGCACAAGGACCGCGTACGCGTTTCTTTTGGAAATTGACATATGATATGAGTTACGATAAAAAGGTTAATAAGGGTAGAAGAGAGGAATTTCATACTTAATTTCCCTACAAATTTGAGGTCGAAGAGCGAGTCCTTAGAGTTAATGAAATGAGCTGAAATTTGACCTATGACCGTTTTTGGCCAGCAAAGGAACGATTCCAGTCCCGAAGGCTTCGATTCCTGAATATACCTTTTTTTTATGAAGTACTGTGCACGTACTTCGAGACAGAAGTTGGATTCTTGAGAAGTTTTTCTTTAAATAGGGGAATCCACATCAAAGTGTGTATTATTTTTCTTCCTTTTTGGTGAACATTTGGTGAACAAAATGTATTTCATCATAAAAATTCACAATTCATCCTTGTTTTGACGTTCAAAAGTAATTGATACTTGCACAAATTTGGAGGTGCGCAGAATTTCAATTTCAATTTCAAGGGTAAGGTTTGAGCACACAAAGTCAACAAAGTAAACTTCCACTGTCCAGTTAAATTTGTAGCAAACACCACAAAAAGATAGTATTTACCGATAGACCCTCGGCACAAAACATGTCTACATCAAATCGTCACAGCTTTCCAGCGTTTTCCATCCGAAAAGGGAACAGATTTGCTTCGGTAGGTGGCTTACGGTGGCAAAAGTCAACAAACTCCCCTGGACTGACAGTCAAGGTAATGAAAATCTCTATCACTTGCTATCGATCTTGTTTTTTTAATGTGCTCTTAGCTTCCTTCCACACAAATGGCGACCGTCGTACTGGTTACATCGAAAACATGACTCAGGGAAAGATTTTCCCTTGGGGTTGTCAAGGAGGGTGGCAGGACGAAAAAGAAATAAAGCATCCTTCTTGTTTACCGACTAGACCAAAAGAAAAAGAAAACCAACCCTCTCTTGCTAATGTTAAGTAAGATAAGAGCGATTGCCGAGTAGGAGAAAGTATCAAGACGGTATCAACTTTCATTATCTTAACGATTATGGGTACATTTGTCAGAAGTGTCGATGTCTTCCGTTTACATATTTCGATTTAATATTAGTTTTTAATGATAAAAAGTCTTTTCAAAACAGAATGAAGTGTAGTTTAAGGTGCATCCAAAATTTCTTGGCACACAGAACATACAATTGAGAACGAGATAAAACTAGCAGATTTTGTCAAAAAATCGCTTTGCAATAAAATTCGGATGTTCGAAAAACACTGTGAATAAGCCAAATTCTGAGCTAAGATCGACCCCCGGGACGTTTCCAAAAACTCCACGTGATGGCCGACAGGAGAAAATATCTCCCCATCATCAAACGGAGATTTTCCCGACCAATTCAAAAAGGTTTGACCACTACACGGTCTCTCTGTCCGAGGAAGTAACTAGCCCAGAAAAGGATGGCAAATTGCGCTTATTTTATCGCTTCCCTTCATAACAGACAGCAGACCGGAAGAGGTCTTTTGTTTTCCTTCACGAGACTCCCCACTTCCACTGGAAGTGTGTGGGTGGTGGAAGTGGAGAAATGGGTTAGAAAATGCGCAAAATTTGGGAAAAAAACAGAAGGAAGAGTGTCTGTTCACGGAGGGTGTTAATGGGAAACCGGGATGACCACAGATTAAAATTAAATACTGGCTGGCAGGGATTTTGTCGGATCCATCCGGGCCTCCCCCGCACCAAAAAGTCGGTTTCGAGGGGTCCAAGGATGATGAGAATGGTTCTCCCGGGCAGCTAGCAGAAGTTGGCTCAAGATACAATCATGATGATACTGCAAATTATGGTTGAAAAACGAAAACGAGCTGCCTGCCTGCCTGCCTGCAAGTTTGTATAAGGATGAAATGATTTTCTGTTCTATCCATCCTCGGTGGGTCCAATCTCATTCAACAGCAGCAAGGTTGTTTGATTTTATCGATGCCAATGAATTCACGTCGTTGAGTTTAAGGACGTGTGTGATGCGATGGGAGGCCCGAAAAGTTGTAGTTTTGGTTTTTTTAGGAGAAAACTTACATGACATGAGATAGCATCGTAGCTTTCATATGCAATTTTGACTCACCTGTAATGAAAAGAGGAGAAAATGATACAAATTAATTACACAGAAAAGGAATTAAAATTGATACGCTTTCAGTCGATATTTGATCAATCAATAATTATTATTATTAATATCAGTTTGTATGGCGTCCAATTGGAAATTTCCGATGTCTTTGCATGAACAGTACGTAATGCTTATTCTACAACTGTGCGAACGGCCTATCCGACAAACAGTTCGGTTTCCGGAAAGGCCGTTGCACGGTGGATGCCGTTCGACTGGTCATCGAAAGGGCAGATGAAGCCAGGTTGAAAAAACGGAGAGGAGATCGGTTTTGCGCAGTGGTCACTCTCGACGTCAAGAACGCGTTTAACAGCGTCAGTTGGGCAGCGATTGCGTCGTCGCTCATCAACATGAGGATTCCGGCATATATCTGTAGGATGGTGGAGTGTTACTTCCGTGACCGCCAACTACAGTATATGACCAGCGAGGGACTGGAAACAGTGAGAGTCTCGGCAGGGGTTCCACAAGGATCGATACTTGGCCCGGTATTGTGGAACATCGTTTACGACGAACTGCTGAGACTGCGTCTCCCCACAGGAGTGAGACTTGTGGGATTCGCCGACGATGTAGTTCTCCTGGCATCGGGCCCGTCAACGGAAGAAGTCCAGCTACTCGCCACAGTAGCTATTGAGAAGGTGGAAAACTGGATGCGCTCTAAGAGCCTACGCCTAGCACACCACAAGACCGAGATGGTGCTGATCACTAACTTGATTGCAGCACGATCAGGGACGATCGCAGTTGGACCGTGCGCAATCGAGTCCAAACGTGCGGTAAAATACCTGGGGGTGATGATCGACGACCGGCTGAGCTTTACGGCCCACGTCGACTACGCCTGCAAAAGAGCGGCAATGGCGACAGCAGCCCTCTCACGGGCCATGTCGAACAACTCGGCGATCCGCTGCAGCAGAAGGAGGGTCCTGGCGAGTGTGACCTCGTTCATTCTGCGTTACGGAGTGGCAGCCTGGAAGGCAGCCTTGAGCAGGCAGTGCAATCTGCAAAAGCTCTGCAGTGTGCAGCGGCTGATGAACCTGCGTGTAATCAGCGCATACCGAACGGTGTCCTCGGTAGCTGCTGATGTTGTGGCGGGGGTCATGCCCATCTCGGTCTTGCTAGAGGAAGATGCCTTCTGCTACGAGAATAGGCACATGCCCGACGTGCGGAAACATGCCAGAGAGAACTCGCTGTCCAACTGGCAGCACCAGTGGGACAGCTCGGAACGTGGCCGGTGGACCCATCGCTTGACCCCTAATATCGGATCCTGGATGAATCGAAGACATGGTGAGGTGGACTTTTGCATGACACAGTTCCTGACTGGTCACGGATGTTTCATGCAGTACCACCATCGGTTTGGACACGTGGCTTCGCCATCCTGTCTAACCTGCGGAGACATAGTAGAGACGCCAGAACACGTAGTGTTCAGCTGTCCAAGGTTCGCAGAGGTACGTGCTAACATGCTTGCCGCCTGCGGACCAGACACGACAGCCGACAACATCGTGCAGAGGATGTGCGAGGACGCCAACACTTGGCGCGTGGTCAGCGATGGGTTCACCCGGATCATGACTGCCCTGCAGAGGAGTTGGAACCAGCACCAGTCCGCGATCGGTGTAGGGTGACTCCTTCGTCGGGGAGCACCTGAGTAGTGTGCGTCCGACCCTGGCAGTAAAGCATACAAAGATAAGACTATACCTTCTGCGTATGCCGAGCTGCTAGGTACGTCGCGCGTCTGAGTGTAGGATACCTCCAACGTTATCGTCGCGGAGTATCCGAGTCGAACGCGCCCTCTGCGACGGAGGCTGTGGGGATAAGACTATACCTTCTTCGCAGTCGAACTCGTAGGGGGAAGAGTATTCACGTCACGGAATACTCTCGGGTAGAGTGGTCTCACGTCGCCGCCGGATGAGCCACTCGAGTCGGGTAGGATGACATCACCGTCGGGATTCATCTGAGTCGTAAGCGTCTAAGACCCGTACGTGTGCTGTGACAGGCGCGAGTCCAGGATAAGCTGCTCTCGATTCGGCACACGGCGGGCAAAAACCCTAGGGTTGCGGAGTAGAATGTTCTTTCGGCGGGGGGCATTCGAGTAGTGTGCGTCCGATCCTAGCAGTAAAGCATACAAAGATAAGACTATACCTTCTGCGTATGCCGAGCTGTTTAGGTACGTCGCGATCGTTGTGTAGGATACCTCTATCGCCGCGGAGTATCTGAGTAGAACGCGCTCCCTACGAGGGAAGCTGCGGGGATAAGACTATACCTTCTTCGCAGTCGAACTCGTAGGGGGAAGAGTATTTACGCCGCGAAATACTCTCGGGTAGGGTGATTCACGTCGTCGGCGGGTGAGTCACTGAGTCGGTGTAGAATGAATTCTTCGCCGGGAATCATCCGAGTAGTTTTCGTAAAGTCCCGGACGTGTGCTGTGACAGGCGCGAGTCCAGGATAAGCTGCTCTCGATCGGCACACGGACGGGCAAAGAGGAGAGGGCCTCGAGCCAAGCCAGGCGGAGCCAAGACCTCAAGTCGTTAGAGGAGAGGTCATTGGTCTCTTGCAGTGGTCTCGAACAGAGGCGGAGCGCACGTTTTTCGTGGGAACCAAGCTAGTCTCGATTTACGAGTAAAGGCCGGATCTCAAGTCGTCAGAGGAGAGGTCCTTAGTCTTGAATCGTAACAAGAGGCAGGGTATATATGCTGGAGTTTGACTCGAACTGGAGTTTGCCGATGAGCGCTTAAGCGCGGACTTGGTCTCCCATCTTGGGTACAGCCTTCGTTGCAGGTCCGGATGGGAATTATGGCCAGAGGCCCCAGGTGGACTTTATGGCGTAGGGGTACTTAGTATCATGAGTCGTCCAATTGCACCCATGGACCCAGAGTAGCATACTGGGGGGACTCGGTCGCTCGCCGTGCCTTGGAATGCAATCCGTAAAAAGGATTTACCACCTGGGTGATCAACTAATAAAAAAAAACAACTGTGAATGATGAAAACTATTTACACTAAGGTCTTTTTTACGCGGTTTGATTATGCTCAGTTTTTCTAAGACGGCTTCTTTTTACGCGGTTTTTTGCCATGGAAATGATTCTTCTACACGGCTCTCGCGAATCAACTCATTTTTTGAGCGAAAATATTCCAAGTCCTATACGTTAACGACGGAACTCATACCGCGTAACAAAAAACCTCATTTGAATGTCCAGATTTTAAGAAAATGTATAATTTTTTAATCAAACTATAGACTGTACAGAGTATGTAATACTTACTAAGTTTTTCTGTTTTTGCTAGATTTTTACTTTTGCAACCAGAGCTACAAAAGCATTTCCCTTTCAATGCCTCCTGATGGGTAGAATAAGGGTATGTAATAGCAGAAGATTAAATTATTAACAACTTTCACCAAAACGACAAATTTAATTAGAATTTTTGAGCCGATTTTAATAAATTAATCATTTCAAATGTGCAGTTATTTATTAAACTCTTGTTTTTGAGGTTCAATGATCAAAACTCGAAAGTAGGCAAAAATCAATTGATACAATTTGTACACGCAAAGCAAACTAGTGCCAGGTTCGATGACTGTTTACACGGCTTAAAGAGGTGTTAAAAATCTGATCCGCTTCTTGGCCAAAATTTGTCTGCAAAACTGCAAACCAACTTTAGTATTTTCAAAAGTGAGTATTATTTATGATGTTAGTGCTAAATTCCCTTCCCGAAATTTCATTCCATGTTTGAGGAAGTATTTTGGTCATTCAGTTTTGTCTTGTCTTCTTAAGTGTTTTCTATTTTACTCTCTTCCCTTCTCAGGTAGACTTCCCAAAATCTGATCCAGGATGAAAACAAAACGGCTAAACCTGTATTGTAAGATGAATAAAATATTTAAAAAATATTTTTCATAATATTGTTTTTCGAAAAAGTTTAAATATGATACTAGATTTTTGGAGAAACGAAAGAAGAATTAGATCAAACAATCAATGATTTCGAATTTCAAATATAAAAAACTTGGAAATAAAAAACTTGGAAATCAAAGAATTTAAAGTTTTGAATCAAAGAACATTTTTTGTATCTAAGGAAAACATTAATGAAAACGATGCAAAGGAAAATGTATTTGCTTCAAAGTTATATTTAATAACTCCAAAATTAAAGAAAAATACTTTTACTAAGATATTCAAAATGAAGGTTATAAATAAATGATCAACTATCTTTTGGACCGCGACTAAGCTTGATTTCTAAGAATAAAGTTACAATTTTTGTTTTGTTTATTTTTTACCGTTCTGTGAAATAGAGAAGTTTTACGATATTTTATAGGAATTTTATATCTTAATCCCTTTGCAATCTTTTTTCTATATCTAAGCCAATGGTGGTGGTTATTAAAATAAGGGTTAGTGATTTTACTAAAGTTAGTCGGGATAACCGTTTTAGAAAATACGCATTGAGTACACCGCTTGAAAAGAACAAATTAATTGTCGAGAGGACAGCTTAATTTTCATGGGTAAATCAGGTTATTTTAAAAAGAAAGCATGAAAGATAGTTGAAGATAGTTGAGAAGACCATACTTGTGAAAAACTTGCAAATGTACACTCAGAGGAAATCTTACGATAAATTTCATAAGACACATCTTATGAACCACGTTTTTGCGTCCAAAATAATTTTTCATAAGAGTCTCATAAAATTGTTTGAATTTTCATACGAAGTTCTTATGAAAAATAATGAACACATTAATTCCACCAGTCATGTTTACATCGTCATACCAAGAATTAATAAGTTGTGGAGCCATTAGTTTTTTCTCAAAGTTGAAAGTGATTTTGTTATTCTAAATAGTAAGTTTACTTTTTGTGGACGTTCAAATTATTTGTTAACTTAACTTTTCAGTATTTTGTTTGGCGAAAAGGATAAGTTCAATTGACCGGGTGCGGCAGAATGACTGTTGGAACAGGACCTCGATGTGCTACTTATGGTGATCATAAAGTAATTTTAAACAAATTATCCAGAAAATAAATTGAACGTTTTTAACATCAATTATCTTGATATTTTCTCATCAAAGTTGAAATTTTCTGTTTCTATAAGCTCCTTTTATGAAAAACAACAACATTGAAACAGGTGTTCATCTGAAGAATTCGTTCGCTTCATAAGAAAATCTTATGAATTTTTAAGATTTTTCTTATGGCGCTTCTTCATAAGAGAATCTTAAGGTATATATAATAATATTTTCCTGAGTGTATTACACAGTTTATTGTGAAAAAGGTGTTTTCTTAAGCGCCGCCACGATCGATCAAACGGGAAGTGAAGGAGTGTGAGCCAATCAAGCGACGAATTGTAGTTCCATCTCTGCGGTTAATAATCAAGCGGTACTAAATTTTTTAATTTTTATTTTTTAAATGAAATCCTTTTTCCCATATCTCAAAAAAAAAATTCTTTGCTTGGATGCAAAAGTAACCTCGGTCCTAAAGCACGATATTGATCTTTCATTTTTGTTTACCTTTCCCTAACTATCTCTTGACTATTAGGACGTGGCCGGCTCCGTTATTGACAATTCAAAGAGACATCGTGAATGTCCCGAACACCATTTTTTTTACCTTTGATCAAAATTGATGGTCTCGGTCAATCACGGAGATACAAGCATTGGCGATGTTAAACTTGTTCTACTGAGCCACGCCAACGAATTTTGAAATTCTTTTTTGAAATTTTGATTTCCTAACTTAAAATCGATTTCTGAATCTTAATTCCTAACAAAAATTTCCAATAATTATGAACAGAACAGGCATAATCCTTAACCTAAAACCTGCTATAGGAATTTTGAATCTTTGAATTTATTCTTCAATTATTTATTCAACTTGTGAATTTGAATGAAAATTCCAAATGACGCAACTCTGATACTTCAGTTTTGGATCACCATTATGGATTTTTGAAGTATCAATTCTGCATTAGAACTATGAGTAAAAATTTCAAATCCGAATATTTTAAATGGCTTATTATTTTCTTTTTATATAACGAAATGATGAGTTTCGAACATCGAAAATGAATCTTATATAAGTTTTTAATGCAAAATCAAGATTCGAATCAGGATTTTGTCCCAATGATAAACAATTGTAAATAAAGAATAATAAACTGGAAACAGATTCCACAATCCGGTCACAGGAAACAAGTTTAGATTTTAAAAAAATGAAAACAGAATATCGGAAAAAAAGATTGAAATCAAGATATAAAAACAATGAAATTTATTTTCAATTACGAGTTACTATTCGAAAAGATCCAAACTCGAGATCCAGAGTTTACGATCGAAACTTCGAACAAGATTCACACCGGTTGGGTTGTCTCCGAAAGGTAAAGCTTTCAGCCGGTCGGCCGCTTTCAAACTTGCCGGAATGAAACAAGTTGTTTGATATCTCGACATTATAGTTTGCATGATTGAAAAAGTTTAAACGCTTTCTGCTGCCGGATGCAAGCAGCTTTTGTCGAACGATTTTGCTTATCCCATTCAGGGCTTGAACACTAACAGAAACAACAACAAGAAACATCCGTGGGGGGAAAACTCATTGAACTTTGCAACTTCTCACCGGATCCGGTAGGGGGACAATTGAAGATAACGACGACGACGACGACGACGACGAGGGAAATGAAGCATCCATTCAGTCAGTGGGGTAATGTTTGTGAAAAGCGAACTTTCTAAATGGCACATTGTTCCGAAGAAAAAAGCAGAAGTGTGCTCTCTCCGGCTGCGTTGCATGTGACGATTGCATGGTGCACTGGTTTTTTTTTGTATTCCCTCGGCTGCTGATGCTGTTTCTGCAACTTTTATCCCATTTGCTCGTTTAACGGCGGAAGAAGGAAAAAAGGAGCCTCCATTGAGGGGGTTGTGATTCCTGAAGCTAGCGACAGTTAGACAAGTGCCGGTAAACACACAGACCGTACTTTGCACCTGCTGAAAGGAAAGATGGGGGCGTTTATATTGCTCGTTGCAGAATTCAACTCCGGTTCGAGAAATGGTGCAATTTTGTTCGAAAACATGGCACAAAATGTATGGAGATTATTTTTTTATTATTCAAATAAGCTTTTTTACATAGACTGTAATTTTCTAAAAACTTTTTCTACGTAAATTAACTTGGAAGCTCCAAGTTAGAACCAACATTTTTCAGGAGCATTTAAAAAACGAACACTGCAAAATTATTCAAGCCATTTAGAAGGATGTCTGCAGAATGATGATCTGCGAGAATTTGCTGACAAAGGTCGTGTTTAGAAATTACAGTAGAATTTAACAATTCGGTGCTAAAAAGTGTACACTTCGTCTCTGAAAAACTCGCAAAAATACAAACAGTCTACGACTTACTTGATCAGAAGTTTCCAGTCCTTGTCATGGTCGCCACATGCGATTATTAACCCTTACCTTAACCAAGGGCTCCCGCAAAAGCGGGACATGTTCCGCTTTTTTGTTGAATGTCCCGCAGTCCCGCTTTTTCCTCAAAATGTCCCACTTTTTTCCATGAAAAACTTTTACAATATTCACTGACTTACACTGGACAAAATTTAAATTTATCCTCAATTTCAATTTATTCATTCATTCATTCATTCAAAAACTCTTTCGAATACGTCTTTTTTTTCTCAAAATATGCAACACAGCACAACACAAATTCGAATACGTCTTTTTTCTCGAAATAAGAATCAAATTTTCAAAGTTTACATATCTAAAACAATTCTGAATCGCCCTTGAGTTACAATAAGATTCTGATTCAGTTAAACGTTCTAGGAGCACGTTCAACCAATGCAATGAATGTAACTTTAGTATGAAGAAAATTTTGTTTAAGTTGCTTCCAAATTATTATAGATTTTATTTTTTCCACAGATCTTAGGTCAATTGCCTTTCATACACCACTTTTTTCGACTTAATTTTCCAAAGTAAACAATTGTAGAAATTTTCTTGAATTTTAAAAGTTCTAAAACAAATTTGAAATGTATTTGTTACTGCTTAAAGTTTTTTTACGCGATATTTAATCCACCGTTTTATTACATGTAGGACTTGCAATATTTCTCTCAAATTAAGTGCTAATTTGCGAAAACCGCGGAAAATAACACTGTTTATGGCGAATAACCGTGTAAATAGAAGACATGTATTTAAGAAAAACTGATCAAAACCAATCCGCATTACAGAAAATCCTTAGTGCTCTTTCTATGAATAACTTTGGCAGATAGTAAACTTATAAGTTTGGCAATACAATTCAGCTTTTTTTAAGAGTTTCTGAAAGATCCTGCATTTTTCGGCTGTGTCCCGCTTTTTTGTCGTGAAATGTCCCTCTTTTTTCTGAAAGTATCTGACAAGCCTACCTTAACCCTATTTTGATTTTTATAAAAGTTATGGTTCATCTATGTTAAATAATTTATTTTTGGAATTGTTGATTTATTTGATAAATTTTAACAAACAATGTTCATGAGGCGCAATCGCGCAAGAAGTTATATAGCAATTTTTCTGCATATTCTTTTCGATATCTCACACTATAATTAAAATACCGCAATGAAATTATCGTCAGAAATTTTTTTGAAACTATAGTTTTTTTTTGTGAATATATGACTTGAATTTTCCCACGCGTTTCCGGAATATTTGAATTCAAGTTAGTGTTGTTTTTAAACAACTCTAAATATTAAAGGGTTAAGATGCGTTTCTTGTAATGGACTGTAATGTACTTTAAAGGTATTTTTTAGAATTTGCAAAAAAAATGTGAATCGTTGCAAACCTCGATTTTTGAGCACCTAATGTTATTAAACGTACAACTCGTGATGAAAAAATGTTATGAAAAATAATTAAAATAAAATTTACATGCAAACACGCAAAATAATTTAGGAATTATATCTACAGGATTTTACACTTAAATTTAGATTTTGTTGCATCATATAGTCATACTTAATCATAAGTTTTGTTGTAAACACAGTGTTTAAAGAACGCCCTGTTATGCACATATATGACCGATGAATTTCACGTAAAGTCTAAATGGATGGCTTGTAGTATTTTTCTCAAGCGTGTGTTGATAAATTCTTATGAGAATAGAAGTTAGAATCAGACAGCAGTTTTTGTTTATTACTTTGAAAAATTGTGTCAAATGTTGTGTGTTTTTTGTTCATTTCGTGGATTTCCGAATATCTGGAACCGTGGCCGACGTTCCTGAACTTCAAAGCTCCGCATAACAGGAGGATAAATTTTGCAACAGACCGGAAAGCCGTTCTGTTTGAAAAGCTCCGACACATCGAGAAGAGTGTCATTTTTCGCAGGACAGTGACTAGAAGCTTCAAAAAAGCCTTTTCATTTTGGTAATTTCGATTCAAGATATCTTATTAAATCTTTTTCGGCATCTCGTTGATATTTTTCAGGCAAATAAACCGTGATTTAAAATGGAAATAAGCTGTGATCTAAACTGGAAAAATAAAAGTAAAAAGCAGTACAGTTTCGTGTACATCCATAAGAGTTTGTTGGCAGGGTCCGTGGAATTCAAATTTCACGATAAGTGCAGTGTAGTGGTGGTGTGTTGTGTAGAATAATTGTGCAATTAAATTTGATTTAATTCAATTTTCATTCCTATCCGAACAAGCAGCGAGCAAATCGACCCAAATTTCTCATAGAGTCCAAAACTATTTCCTGTATATCCGGTATTTATTCACTTTACTAGCTGACCCGGTCTGCTTCGTAACACCTTTGAAATTTTCTAAAAAACTATTTTTCTTTTGTTTTGTGTACATTATTTTAAATGAAATTAAAACATAATTCAATAGCTACTGCTTTAAAATAGAGTTTTGAATTGCAATACAAAGATGTATTAAAGTAATTTTCTGAAACTTCATCTCCAAATTTGTTGTCAAGATCTGAAATATTTATGGAAGTCCTCCTCTCTTCCATTATTCTCGATCATATCCTCCTACTGCAAGAAAGGAACGGTTTCAAATAATCATAGAATTATTTCTCGCATTGAAATTTCATCCCAATGCTAAAATTTGATCCATTTGCATGGTTAGTTTCCGAGTTATGCAAAACCTTGTAGGGGAGTCCCATCTTATCCTATCACTCTATTGGATGCAGGGGTTGAATAAATATGTGCTTGATTAATTCTTGAATTATGGAAAATTAAGTATGAAGGCCCCTCTTTCCGTTGTAAATCTACCTACTAAAAGGAAGGAGGGGCCTCAATATTAACAAAGAAGCATTTCTCGTATTCAAATAACCTTGCATGCCAAATTTGGTTGACCAAAGGGAGGTGTCTCAAATAACCATTGAAACATTTCTCGTTGAAATACCTCTAAATGCCAAATTTGATTCCATGCTTGATTAGTTCTCGAGTTGTGTAAAAAAATGTAAGAGAGCTCCTCCCCTTACTATCTCCCTACTGATAAAATAGAAGATTACCAAACCATCAGAATTACATTACTCGAACTGAAATTCAATCTCATGCCAAATTCGTTTTCATTTGCATGATCAGTTCTCAAATTCTCGAGAGCCTTTTAATTTTTGTTTGAGAGACCCCCTCCTCCTTTCAGTGAGAGAGAGAGGTCCTGAACTATTAAAGGAGCCTTTCCAGATTCAGAAGACTCAATTTGTCAAGTTTTACATAAATCGGTTCAGTAGTTTTCAAGTCTATAGGGAACAGACAGACAGACAGAAATTCTTCTTTTATGTATAGATTTGCCAAAACAAACACACAAACAAATTGTGTTATGAAAAGTTTTATTTATGCGTCCAGGCCGAAAATTTTATTAGCAAGTTTTATAAAATAATCATGAAAGATTTTTTTGAAAGCCTTTAATACTATTTAAAACTATGGACTGAAAAGTTATGATAAAAAAAATCTGATTTTTTTCTTAATTTATGTTGAGTAATTCCTGGGTTTTGATAAAATTTGCTCGACTGAATCAAAGCAATCGAAAGAAATAGAGTGAAAATTTGCCCGGATATTGCTCGGATTTTTGGTCGACAATGTAGAAATCAAATACCTGGATTTGGCCAGGTTTTTAGATAAAATATCCTGGATTTGTCCGGCCCGGAAACGAGCTGAAGAAATTCTGGCAACCGTATCTTAAGTCTTAACTCCAGCTTTCTACTGCAAAAAATTCAATTTTAAAGTATGTTTTTGATAGCTGAACTTGACTATTTTCTAAAGCATGTTTTTCCACATTCTTTGTCAATACCGATTAACAGAAAAATAACTACCCAAGTAACCATACGCACTTAAATATAACCCTTAATCAACACTATATTCCCATATATAACTCTGAATTAATGCTTGTTTTGCACTATATGCGTATATAATGCAGATTTAATGCTAAAAAGGCGAAATAGCGGGCTGAATAAATGCTATCACGAAATAGCCTTTAATAAGCATTACAAATGCTGAATTAGAGCACCATCAAAACGTCATTTTTCACCAGCCGTATAAAAGCATTAACAATGCATACTTAGAACACCTTTTAATTTTTTAATTTATTGATCATGATTGACTAGAAACGGAAATTCAAATTAGGAAATTATTCTTTGATTTATTATAATGAACAAAACTTAAAAAATAAAATCATTATCTATAACATCAATCAACCTGCTGAATGAAGGATTATGCTTGCTGAAGTGTTCTATGAAATGAGAAGTGATTATAATCGAAATATGAATAACTTTTAATGAGTCTCGAACCGAGGATCCCGCAGCAGCCGTTATCTTTCCTTGCGCCTTTACCATTTCGACCACTCTTGATGCTGACAAGGTATTTGTTATTGCTTCTATGCATTAATAATCTATATATATAAAAAGCAATTATCTGTATGTTTGTTTGTTTGTTTGTTTGTTTGTTTGTTTGTTTGTCCTCTATAGACTCAGCCGTCTTTAGAGCTAAAGATCTGAAATTTGGCATGGATGCTCTTTAGGACCAGGAATGATGAAAAATGTTTTTAGATTTTTGGACGACCCCTTCTGAAGGGGGTCGTCCATACAAGACAAATATTGTTTTCACGTTATTGACGTTATTTTCCGTCGGATTGTGATGAAAATTTGCTCATGAGTGTTTTGAGAGACGAGCAATCGATTACAGTTATCAAATTTAGGGTCAGGGATCGGCCAAAGGGGTCGTCCATATCCACTGATTAATGTTTTTGCGATATTGGCTTTATTTTACATTGGATTGTGATAAAAATTTGCACATGAGTGTTTTGAGAGACGAGCAATCGATTTCAAGTTTCGGATAGCGGATCAGAAGTCGGCTGAAGGAGTCGTCCAGACCCAACTTTAATGTTTTTGCGATTTTGACGTTATTCTACATTGGATTGAGATGAAAATTTCCGCATAGGAGTTTTGAGGGACGCTATTTTGCTTTCAGGTTTCAAATCTTGACTCAGGGGTCGGCAAAAGGGGTTATTATCTGTTCACTGTTTTTACGATATTCTCTTGATTGAGCATAGAAATGTAATGAAAATTGACACATGGAAGTTTAACAGAAAAGATAATTGATTTCAGGTGTCAAGTTTTGAATCGTGGTCAAAAAAAAGGCCGTCCATGTCAGTTGCTCACTGTTTTCGCGATATTGTCGTGATCATGCATCGGATTGAGATGAAAATGTTCAGATGAGGGTTATAAACTATGAGCAATTGACTCGGCGAAAGAGACGTCTATATTCACTGTTCCCTGTTTTAAAGTTCCTGACGTTATAATAATTTGAAAAGAAAAAATGGCACAAGGAAGTTTTGAGGAACGTAAAATTGGTTTCAATTATTAAATTTCGTGCCATGGGACAGAAAAAGAGGGTTTCATTGAATGTTCAGTGTTTTGTGCAATAATTTTGTTGGAAGCAGTTAATTGATACCAATTTAAGTGTGAAGGTCAAGCAAAAGAGTCGTGCACATAAACAAATAGCACATGTTTCTGCCATAATGTCTAGATTTTACAATCGATCGAGAAGAAAACACTCTCACATAAATTTTAATAAAAAGCTAATCAACTGTTTAATTTGAATTTCAAGTAATAGTAATAGTAGCGACTTTAAACACTGTTGAATTTTTCCCCCAAATTGTCGAAAGAATGTTTCGAATTCATTTTCTAAACTCATTTTGACGTACCAATGATTTAAAGCGAAACGAAATTTTTACGGGATCAGCTAGTGCTTATATAAAACTAAAAAACATTATGAATGTTGATATAGTGCTAACTTGCATTAGAAATGTTGATTTAATGCTGATAATTGATAAAAAAAAGTACTAGGAATATCACATTTACTTTAGGACGTTTGGGCTCCTCAGTCAGTTTAAATATTATTAAAAACAGCACATTTACTCAATGTCAACGTTTCGGCCATGATCTTGGCCATCATCAGGGAAAAAAGAGTGTGCACTGTTTGTGTCTGTTAGTTTTTTAATGACTGGGTTGATGTTGGAATTTCCCAAACCAGATCGAATAATGATTTAAACACTGGATTAATCTAAACTAACCACTTTTTTGTCTGTTTCCAAAATGTCTGTCTCTTAGCGATCACTTCTTGATAACTCAAGAAGTGATCGCTAGGAGGCAGACATTTTTAAAACAGACACAAAAAGTGGTTAGTTCAGATTAATCCAGTGTTTAAATCATTATTCATTCCGGTTCGGAAAAATCCAACATCAACCCAGTCATTAAAAAACTAACAGACACAAACAGTGCACACTCTTTTTTCCCTGATGATAGCCAAGATGATGGCCGAAACGTTGGACATTGAGTAAATGTTTTCATGATATTTCAATTGACTGAGACGCCAAAACGTTTAAATTAGACTACATTCACCAGTCGCAGATCCATCAACTTATCACATTTACACTTCTTGGATTTCTCCCTGGAATATATCTGGCTGATAATCTTTAAACTAAGTTTGTTTTATAGTTAAGGCTTGTTAGTAAGATTCGACTGGGCAGTTGTTTATGTTAATTGTGAACAATATTTTGAAGATTTAATTTTTTGTAATCTTGCTGTGTAGGTTTTGAATTTCTTTGAATCTAATTACGCAATATCATAAATGTTTTTAAAGTTTCGAGTTGTTTGTGTTTTCCTCAAGAAATTAAACCTTTTACGAAAACTCCTATCAACAATCAAAGGTTCGTGAGTTTTTTTTGGAACAAAATAAAAAAGAAACGTCTAAAGTAGCGAGTTCAATTTAAAAGATTGACAAAAGTGGCTGTCATAATATCCCCGCTGCTGCTACTGCTGCTGCCTGGACAAAACATTCATTCGGGCGCTAGATAAAATGCCACATAATGTTACAATTGAATAAATTCAACTCAAAAACAAGCTGCGGAAGGAATGGAAAAAAGAAGAGCGGCGAGGGGTCAAGAAGAAATGAAGATAACACCACCCGTCTTCAAAGAAAGTTGGTAACTGATGGGGGGTTGCAAAAGAACGAAACGTCTTCTTCTTCTTCATTGTCTATTCAGAGCCTTCGCCGCGCAGTTCAAGAAGAATGCAGCGGGACAGAATTGCAAGGGAAAAAATCTATTAATTAAATTACGGACCATTTATCATCCCTTCTTCTCGTTCGAGGAAAGCTACAGAGTTGTAGAGAACGGCAGCAGCGCTATATGAAGTGAACTTTGGCCGTTTGCTGCTTCTGTGTTCTTTTTTCCGAGGGATGTCTTCTTTCAAGGGAATCCACCAAGATTCATCGCTACCGGGATGCTGCAATATTTGTCACATTAGAGGTTTGAGCCCCGGAACGGAAGTGCAGCTGTGGGTAACGGAAAATCGGAAACTAGGCTAGTAATGTTACAGTAGCTGCTACTACAACATGGCACATTTTTCCCTGTACCTCAGTTAAGATTTCGGGACCGGTAAAGAAAGTTGGAAAACAATCGACCCGTAAAGAGTGCAAGTTAGGCGTCGTACACAAATTACGTAACGCATGTAGGGGGGGGGGAGGGGGGTTGAGTCTGCGTTACTTGCTGTTACGTAGGGGAGAGGGGGGGTACTTGGTTCAGTTACGTAACAAATTAAAGGAAAAAAACATAAAGAAAGAATTGTAATTTTCATTTTTTGGCGTGCAAATCTACGAACCCCTTGTTCGAAAGCGTCAACGGTGGTTAAGTATTTTGTAAATAAAGTTTTGATTCAGAAAAACCGTTTATGTGTTTGTGAATGAAACGAAGTGAGTTTTGATTATTTTACTGTCACGTCATCGACTGCAGCTCATTCAGTGTTTATATGCAGTATAACTGACTGTGTGCAATTTCCTAAAATAGAAAGAAGTGAGTTTCATTGTTATAATATTATCACATCATTAATTGCATCTCATTCAATGTTAATACAGTTTCCAGAACACCAATAAATGGATAAAAACGACCTTTTTCAACGCCTTTACAACGCTACCGTTTAAGCCAATCCTCGTCGTCACAGTTGATAAACACATGAATCCAACTTGGACCGATGCTGTTTTTTTTCTTTTTTTTTTCTTTTGATATTTTTCACTGTAGTATATTATCTTTATATTATTTTAACGTTCTCAAAGAACGTTTCAGAATAAAAAGGCATCAAATAAACTTTTGTGTACTTTTACTTTTAATTTGAAAATTGAATATGGGGGAGGGGGGTATTTAGCGTTACGTTACTATAGAAGGGGGGTCCTATTAAACGTTATTTATTGTTACATACGGGGGGGAGGGGGTCTAAATTCTAGATTTTTTGCGTTACGTAATTTGTGTACGACGCCTTACCTTAGTTCCTTCCAAAGTTCAGTGCATCAGTAACTCGTTTTTGGGGTAAGTCAAACTAAGAAGCAACAGCAGTCGTAAATGAAGAGGAGGACGATGATGGTAATGATGATGATGACGGATACGATCTTCCGGAAAGCTGTGGTCTGCTGAAGAATATTGTAAAGTCTTCGGGAAAGGTGCTTGTCATCAGCGTCTTTCCTCGGTCTATCGGTAGCTACTACTGTTATAAAAATAATGATATTACATGCACTTTATCGTAACGACGATCGACGAGACGGTGGTCTTCCATCATCGATTCGGGAGGAACAAGAAGTTGTTAAAGCGGAAGTTATATAGATTTAGCGCTTGCAAACCCCCTTCCGGGGGCTCCCCAGTTATTGCATCTCTTTCTCAAGTGGGCTCAATTCTTGTGGGGGCCAATGAAAAAAACTCTCCAACCTTCCCTCAAGATCTTGTTGCTGGTGGTGCGTTGTTAAAAGATGTTAGTTTTTTTGTTTCTGTCCTCTCTCCAAAGTTGTTAGTTCGCTTAACTTACCCGTTTGCTGCTGATACGGAACTCTCGTCACTATCTGACAAGCAAGCGCCCTCTGCCGTTAACTTTGGAATCAGGAAGAAGGGAACATTCAGAAGATAATTTATCTCCTCACTCGCAGCTTCCAGCTAGGACAAACAAAGACGTCAGGAATTGTTTTCATTGTGTCTTTGAACAACATTCATCGGTTAGTGGCAGAAAAAAAATGCCGGACAGCTTTTTTCCATTGACTTTTCAGGAGAAAGTCAAGTCCGTCTGTCACGTACGGTGAATCTGGTCCGGAAAACAACCCGAAGGACATTCGACGGACGACTCTCGGCACTGACTGACTGACTAGCTGACTGATGGAGTAATTAAAATGCGAGACTTCTTGGAAACTGAAGAACAAGTCGTTTGCCAGTTTGAAAAGAGAAGTCAGGAAAAAAATCGCTAGTGAGATACATTGTTTTCCTTGTCTTTCGTATTCAAACACTTACGAAAGGTTTTTAATTGATACCCCGATTTTCTTAACTGTGAATGAAGTGACCGGAAATGGTATATTTTTTTAATCGTATTTCTCTTATTAGAGTAAGCAACATTTTCCCGTAGCTTAACACGCGCAGCAACAGCAAAATCAATGAAGTGGTCAGAAATTTTTATCTTAAAAATCGTAGGTTTTACAGGTATCGTAGAAGGAAAACTCAACGAGATAATGACCAATGCTTTCAATACTTTGGATAAAGATCACCCCGAACCGACTTTGATGCCTAAATCGATAACAAACTTTGACCACAATGAGCTATCAATACCACAATGATAGCAAAATTGAGCATCACAATTCACCCGGTAACAAAAAAATGATGGCAAACCAACACCAAAATAAAGTATCGATAGCTGAACGATAGCAATCTAAGGTGAAGATTTCTCTACGATTGCTTAACAAGGCATCATTATGGTTCATTTATTTTTATAGAACAGAAAAGTGAAAAACTAATGAAAGCATGATTTGGTATTCAATTTTTTTCTATGAGAAGTCATGCTCAAATATAAATTGAGCTGGAAACAAAAAAAAACGAATTCATTCATTACCAATTTAGTGTGTGTACTGTTTTATGTTGATTTTTCAGATATGCCAAAATATACATGCCGGTATCGTTGAAGTATCATTACACAGGGAACACATTTTATGATGGCTGTTTTTTTTAAATTAGTTTTGGAAGAATTCGGCATATACATAGTATCGATAGCTTAACTAGACACCATCATGCATTTTTAATTTTCATAAAAAAGGAATTGCAACATAACTTATTTTGGTTTCACTGAAAGTATTTTGATACCTAGTTTAGCCAGCCTTTTCAAGGACTTTTGAAAGCACAAGCCTAATTTTCAACTCATTCGACACCAAAAAATGGCATTGCTCTGCTCTCAAAATCCATTTGAAAAAATGGTAGGAAAACGAGGGACCATTATCTAAGGTGGGCTTGTGATATAGCTCAGTTGGCAAGTCTGTTGTCTCCTGAGCCGATGTCCGCGAGTTCGAGCCCAAGAGTAACCGGATAAGTTTTTCAATAATGATCCGCCAACTGTAACGTTGATAAAGTCGCGAATTCCATAAAGATGGTAAAACGACTATAATCGAAACTAAAAAAAAAGTTATCTAAGGTTTTTTTTTATTTGTATGCGCATATATTACACAACTTATGCCTAAGACCAATGAGAACCAATTTGGCAACAATTAAGGTTTCAGTGAAACCTACACTTGGCATGACTATGGTATTCATACATGAAAATTTAGACCCAAATTTTGGTATTGTACCACCATTATTTGAGCAAAATGATACCAAATTTTACTTTCAAGGTATGCTAGCAAAATCATTTCAGGTGGTAGAAGAATTCTTGCTCTCTTTTCTCTCTCACAACACCATATGCACACGAAGATTCCTTTTGCTACTCTCTCTCTCTCTCTTGACTCGATCGGAACCGATTGAACGTCCAGTGTGTGCGTGTGTAAAACGAAGCGATTCTACAACCACTACCAGTGATGTCAACCTTCCAGATTTTAACTGAATCTTCCAAACTGTTTGAATTTTCATCAGACATATTTTAAGGTTTCCAAACACATGAACATGGACATGGAATTTTTTACAAAACAGTAAAAATTTAAAATTTTCATGGTGAAATGGTAGGTACTGATCCGAATAAGTAATAGAATGCAACGGATATGGATGTAGAACAGGGAATTAAGAATAGAACGTAGAACTGCCGATAATACCACAATGGTCTGATTGGCATTGACAGTGTTCTCTGTACACTACAGCGTTGATTTTGGCAAAATGAAACTTGATGACCTTTTTTTGGTCAGTTAGAATTTTCGTTTATCCGTATCCGTATCCGAAAATCCGTAGATTTCGAGCATCGATCCGTATTTCCGTAGAAGTACGTAAAATCCGTTGATATACAGAGAAATCCAGACGTTCAATGACGAAGAAAAAAAACCACAGTTGTTTTAATCATTTCAGTTGTTTTTTTTTCGCATCCAACTATAAATATAATAGACTCAACTACAAAATGCTAATTGACCTTACACAATCAACTTTGAATATAATAGAATCAACTATGATGGTCAACTAAGATTCAATTGTTAATATGATAGATTCAACTTCATTTGTATGGTTGATTTTAGTTATTCAACTATAAATATTATAGATTCAACTATACATTTCTGGTTGACCTCTAACATTTAACTATAAATGAGATAGATTCAACTGTAAATATGATAGATCATCCGTGTTCATCAGCAAAAAAATCGTAAATATGAGACCAGTACGTGTTCCCTGCAGCGATCGTAGAGCTGTTTTTAGGGCTCAACCGGAAGTTAAGACGCACAATTCTCTGGGTAACCATGCATCAAGATTCAAAAAGAACAACAGTGGAGGAACCAGGACGTGGATATCGTAGGGTTGCTATCCGTCCCGCAAAAGTGGGACATGTCCCGCTTTTTTGTTGAATGTCCCGCTGTCCTGCTTTTTCCTCAAAATGTCCCGCTTTTTTTTCTTGGAAAACTTTTACAAATTTAACTGACTAACACTGAAAAAATAAACCTCTAGTGTCAATTTGAATTCTGTGATGAACGAAAATCTTTCAAATACGTTTTTTTCACAAAATAAGCAGCATATATAAGACAATACTGAATAACTAATTAAGTAAAGTATTCTTGGAGCAGGTTCAACCAACGTTTGAAGAAAATATTGTTTAAGTTGCTACCAAATAATTATAGAATTATAGAGATTTTTTTTGGCGGAATCTTTGTTAAATTTCCTTATATAATACACCCCTTTTTGACTCAATTGTCCGAAGTATATAAAGATGGAAGTTTTTTTGAGTTTTCACATTTTCAAACAAATTACGAAACAAACTAATTTTTATCAAAATTAAAAAAGGGTTTTTTACGCGGTATCAAATTCGCCGTTTACATGTACGATTTGAAATATTTTCTCTCAAATAACGTGTTAATTCGCGAGAACCTTGAAAAATAATGGTGCATATGGCTTAAAACCGTGTGAATAGAAGTCATGCAAAAAAACTGAGAAAAATCTATCTTTGTTAAAAAAAATCTTAGTGTACTTTCTGTGAACAACTTCGGCTGATGGTAAACTTATAAGTTTGCCTACACAATTAAGTTTTTGAGATTAAGGTTTTCTTAGATGTCCCGCTTTTTTTCGTGAAATGTCCCGCTTTTTCTATCTTATTTATAATTAAATCAATCATACAATTATAGTTGAATCTACTTTAATTATTGTTGATTTATAGTTGAATCTATTATATTTATTGTTGAATGCATAAAATTAATCATTCCAACATAGTTGAATGTATTATATATACTTTTGAATGTAAGAAACTAATTAGATTGTCTATTATATATATTGTTGAAATTTTGATAATTTTAGTAGGTCGAGAATCAATCAGATAGATGATTCAATATAAGTGGGTTATTGTTGAAAATGTCATACTTTTTTCTCCGTGATGTCATTGAAAAGGGTCGCCAATGTGCCTGATTTTTCAAGATTCGCCTTATTTATAGAGGCCCTCATGATAACCTGATTTTTGCAAACAAACCTAATTTTGCGTGATATTTTTATTTTCACGGAAAACTTTATGTTTACATTGGTTTCAATACACTGAATAATGTGCATTATAACCCTAATCCTATATATGATTCCTATCCTATCGACGATTGAAACTTG
Source organism: Uranotaenia lowii (assembly GCF_029784155.1). Classification (NCBI taxonomy): domain Eukaryota; kingdom Metazoa; phylum Arthropoda; class Insecta; order Diptera; family Culicidae; genus Uranotaenia; species Uranotaenia lowii. The sequence goes on along the minus strand of NC_073692.1, from coordinate 218,248,451 downwards.
AAGCTTGAAAAAAAATCTTAGCTTAAAATCGATGTATCTCGCTTGTTTCTCAACAGTACGGTTTGATTTGATAAATTGTACAAAATTTATAGTTTCTAGGAAACTTTGCAACGTAACTGAAATACGATAGTCAGACAATATGAATTCCAGTTATGAATTGCTAAAAAACAAAATTCAAACTGGCGATATTTTATCTATAATGATTTATGTAAACGGAAAGCGGCAATCATATCTCAGAAACCACACGACTATAACAGTTTCAAGAATGAAGAATTAATAGAATTTCGACCTACACATTTGTTCATTAGCCTGAGTCGATTTGAGGTCATTTTTTCAATTTCTCAAACCCTGCGGTCTCGAAAGCTTCAATTTGGTTCAAAACTCATCCACAATTTTTTGCAGAATTTTTAAGTAACGTTAACATGAGTGAATTTGGAAATTTATGTTTGTATAGGGAAATTGAATATTTTGTACTGAAAAATCAGCTAAATTTCCAGCTAAACATCTTTGTCGAAGACTGTAATTTCGTATCTTATTAGACACAAAAGATATTAGGCGTTGCTTGAGAGTATTTCTTTTGGCATTGATAAACAATAAAATCAATTTACATCACTGCTAGATACCTAGCGAGGTGTTGAATGACTACTTTGCACGCAATACTCTGATAGGCCCCAGCAGTGATGTCAATTGAATTTATTGTTTTTCAATGTCAAAAGACATACCCCTGTTGAACAGCTTATAACTTTTTGGCTTAATAAGATCCGATGTTACGGTCTTCAACAAAGTTGTTCAGTGAGAAATTTCCTTTAGGAATTTATAAAATGGTACAAAAGCCATAAGCAGGCTTGGTTCCACAGAAGAAATGATGTTGATTTTTCAGTACAAAATATTCAATTTTCCCATACAAACACAAAAGTCCGAATTTACTCATGTAAACGTTACTTAAAAATTCTGCGAAAAATTATGGATGAGTTTTTAACCAAAACGAAGCTTTTGAGACCTCAGGGTTTGAGAAATTCGATAATGACCCCAAATCGACTTAGTCTATTGTCCATAGTCTATGGATAAGTTCAAAGGACTTGTTTGCTCGAAGACTTTTAGCGATTCGTTTGTCCTTAAAACAAAGTGTATGAGAAGATAGACCTATAAAACTGCATGCTTCTTGCTACAAAAATTGACAAAATTCAGTAAGATATTTTACTAACCATAGAAGTTGATATGCTAGACTTCAGGTAATCCATTTAACATCGTAAATTCTCGTAAAATGGCTGATCTTTGTTTTTTAATAGTGTAATATTTTGCCAATGATTTTGCCCGAATCGAAAATTCTAAACGATGAGTAGTGATAAACAGACCATTCCAATTAGACTAGTAGTGTATTTTTGGAATTATTCTTCCTTTTTCACTTTTAAATCTTAACCATAAATCAAGATAGAAAAGTCTTTTTTCCTGCAGAATCGGACCATTTTTTCCAATCAAAGTCGAGTAAATTTTCGAAAAACGAGTCTGGGATAATATGTATGAATCATGATTTTCTGGTTTAAACACATGTATAACAAACATACGGTTCGAAAGGTGTGAATGTTGAGCGAAGATTTCAATTCTTATTTATCTGCTGGAATTTTCTACTGCTTTCACAGGAACGTCAGTGGTGATAACCGATATTCTTGAGTCAATCATGATTCTGAACAGAAATCATTTTTTTAAAGAGTGCACCTTTCCACAAATTATAGTCGTAGAGATAGCACAGATGGATTGGCAAAGAGATTATGCATATAGGGGAGATAAGGGCATAACGAGCACCCAGGGCATAATAAGCACTGCTTTTTTCTACAAAAGTACGTATTTTTTTAAACAAATTTTCATGAGGATTTGTTTCGTACTAGCTATAGTATTAATTTTTCACCAAAAAAGAAATAGCCTTATCATCTTTACAGAAATATTAAATATTAACCAGCTAGGTTCTCAAGTGACGAAAATATTATAATTTTTGAGCACCACCAAATAAGCTTTTATGACCTTTAAATCGTCTTGATCTGAAATGTACGCACTGCAACATGATTTACACATTGTTTCTCAATTTTCACCATCATAATTTTTTTTATTTTTCACTTTAATCAATTTTAAAACGCGGTTTCACTTAAATTTGTTAACCTGGGGCGAACAGAGCACTATCAATCAGGGCAAGATGAGCGTTCTGTGCCGTATAATCTAGCAGTCAATTCAACTCGATGAAGTCAACTGAATGATAGAGCTACAGCTTGACTTGTTTCCTCTGTAGATTTGGCCTATTGGTAAGGTGTCGGAGAGGTAATCAGTAGACTTGAGGTTCGATTCCTGTTCGAGGAGATTTTTTTTCACATACCATTCATGATTGATTTTTTTTTTATTGTTACATTATACGGCTAATAGCATCAAAGCATCATCCGTCAAACAAAACACCAGAAACATAATGGATGAGCATGTGTTAATTTTTTGAATTCTACAAACAGACCTAGATTATTTTGTTATTGCTTTGTTTGATGAATCTACGCCTCACCCTTTAGGGCAAAATGCATCGATCATGAATGATAAATGAGAAAAAAAATCACCTTGGCCAGGAATCGAACTCGAGTCTACTGATTACCTCTCCGACACCTTACCAATAGGCCAAATCTACAGATAAACCAAGTCAAGCTGTAGCTCTATTATTCAGTTGACTTCATCGAGTTGAATTTGCTGCTAGATTCCACGGCAGAAAACGCTCATCGTGCCTCGATTGATGGTGCTTATACTGCCCCAGGGGGGTTCTCATGATGCCCCTACAGTGACTGGTTAATAAGCGTTTTCCTTAAGGTGACCATTATGCCCTCATCTCCCCTATGCATCCTTTCTCTAGGAGGAACGAAACATAACTGAATGTGATTCATTTTGCCAATAAACTTTGTTCAACATTATTTTGAAATCTTTGAAACATTTTTAATAATTGAAATATATTTAATTTGTAGAATCTCTACTAAACTTGGGATGATAAAATGGTTGCACAAAAAATCATCGAAACTCTTCTAAATCAGTGAAATCAGGCTAACTAAGGATAAAACTTTCAAAAACAGTAACATAACCTTTTAAAAACAGAGCCAAGTCAGGTGGATGAACTTTTCACCTGCATCGCAAACGCCTGTCCTGGGAAAACGCCCGAAGTGGTTTCGAATGTTCCTCGCCAAAACAGTGGCCCCATTACGGGCCCCCACTTTCGGGTCTTGATGAGGGTTTCACACAGGAGGATTGTACTCCTTCTTGTTTTGAGCGCCTTTTCTTTTTCCTTAACAGTCTCTTTGTATGTAAAAGAGAGAGACAGCACTCTTATCAAATTGTAGAAACACACATATTACGTAGCTCGCTCGGGATAATGTCAAGCTTCGCCGTGTGTTGGTTGTATTTATTTATGCTAACATGCCGTCGTTGTTGCCGAGATAATATTCTGTATCGCTCAGGCTTGCCAAAATACTTTCCCCCAAAATTGGTGTCCTCGAATGCGACACACCGAAACCGGAGAAATCGTGTAGTAACTGGGGAGTCTGCAAAGTGAAAATATGTGTGCTCTGGGACAATCTAAGTTTTCGTACCTGGATGGTTGGGTTGCGCTTTTTCGGAAAAACTTATACTGACCCCGAAATTTTTCAAAATAAAGTTTCGTTTTGAAGGTGTTAAAAATTAACATTTTGCATATGTGTAGTTTGCTAAATTACCAAACCAGTTCTTTTAGGAGTTTTGCTAACAAAATCCAACTAAAAAAGCTAAAATGAAGCTGATAGGAAATGTTATATCTACAGTTCGGCCCACGTGATTCCATAACACGCCGAACCCATAATCCAAGACCGTTTTCGAAAGGATTGACGGAAAGCATAAAACTTTTGCTCCGGGTTTTAGTACGCCCAATATAACCTTTCCATCGAGTGTCATCATCTGTGCAAGAGTTTTCAGTTCAATTCAAATGACGACGAGAATCGTTCCCACATTTCCTTCCTCCTTCCACTAAAAGAAGACGATGGAAGGCCCTTTTGGCCCGCTGACACGGCACGATTATGGCCGCACTAGTCCAAGGGGGGAGCCCTTAACAACCAAGCCCAACCAACCAATATCGTTCTCGGTCGTCGACGTTTCTGCTTCAGCCATTTATCGGTGAAAAGTTTTGCCGCCCTTTTTTCCACCGTCAGCCATGTCAGCAGTGGAAATGTGTCTCCGGCTTCGACTTTGGGGCAGATGCTGTGGACTTCCTGTGCAACCCGAGCCCGTTATGCCATTTCCGTTTCCTCCACGGATCAATAACAATAAATGGCTGCTGCTGCTGCTACTCCAGCCTTTTTTTCTGATGTGGCCCATGGTCCGCATCGGTTCTTCTGGCAACCAACGTTCCTTGGCTACCGCACCGTTTCCTTTTCTGTAACATTTGATAGCAAATCGTAACATCTACAGAAAAAAATGGACCTATCGTCGAATCACAACTTCTGCTTCGCAGATTACGCAAACCGATACATTAAAACAGATGCGTTTAGTTATGTTGGCTTGTGATATACATAGCTCAGTTGGCAAAACAGTTGCCTCCTGAGCCGATGTTCAAGAGTTCGAGCTCAAGAGTAAACATCGAATACAATTGTTCCGAGTAAAGGGTGATACGGTCAAAATTTGGTCAATATCAACTTGACGTATTTCTTTCAATTTTGCATTTAAAAAACCTGAACACCCCTCATTTTGAAGGTGTGTGTGTGTAGAATGTTGCTCCTATTTTGATTATGGAATACACTCTTCAGTTGTCAAAATGCCGTCCAAGGAAGAAGAGCAGCGTATCAAAATTTTGCTCGTGCATCGTGAAAATCCGAGCTACTCGCACGCAAAGCTGGCAAAATCGCTAAAAGTTGCCAAATCAACCATTACAAATGTAATTAAAGTGTTTGGGGAACGTTTGTCGACAGCCAGGAAGTCTGGATCGGGGGAAAATCGAAAACCGGAAGCCGCTGAGACGACAAAGAAACCTTAACCTCTCTGTCCGAGATGCTGCAAATGAGCTGAGTGTATCGTCTACAACCGTGCATCGAGCCAAAAAACGAGCCGGACTATCGACTTACAAGAAGGTAGTGACTCCAAATCGCGATGATAAACAAAATACGACTGCGTGGTAATGGACGACGAAACCTACGTCAAAGCCGACTACAAGCAGCTTCCGGGAGAGGAGTTTTATACGGCAAAAGGAAGGGGTAGCAGATATTTTCGAGCACATGAAACTGTCAAAGTTCGCGAAGAAATATCTGGTTTGGCAAGCCATCTGTACCTGTGGCTTGAAAAGCAGCATTTTCATAGCTTCCGGGACTGTCAACCAAGAAATTTACGTGAAAGAACGTTTGAATAAACATCTGCTGCCTTTCCTGAAGAAACACGGTTGTTCCGTACTGTTTTGGCCGGATTTGGCATCTTGCCATTAGGGTAAAAAGGCCATGGAGTGGTACGCCGCCAACAACGTGCAGGTGGTTCCCAAAGACAAGAACCCTCCCAACACGCCAGAGCTCCGCCCAATCGAGAAATACTGGGCTATTGTCAAGCGGAACCTAAAGAAGACTGTTCTGGAACGAGTTGAACCACCCTAAGCTTCAAAAAGGACCCAGTAAAAGCACCGCCATGCTGCTGGCTTTAACGGCAATTATGCGCGCCAAAAACATCGGGTATCATCGGGACCGAAGATGATCCTATCAGGGTCGAGCCAAAGTTGGTCCTTGGTTCGACCTCTTTTCCCGACCAGCAATCATCAGAGTAAGACACAGATTAAGCGGTCCTTGGGACCATGTCAGAGGCCTAAGTGGCCATAGTTTGTATGATTAAGAAGCAATTGGAAGTTAGTTCTAAGTCGTTATGTTGCAAAAATACAGTCCACAAAATTTGTTAATGTTTTGGAATGAGTGTGTTTAAGTCCTACGAGAAAAAAGCTGATGCTATCGCTGAATCCGTCAGGGGCGAGCCTGAACAAAGACAAAAAAGCTGCTAAGGACGAGCAGCAGTTCAAGGCAAACTGGCTTCCTGAGGCGAAGAAGGTGGACAAGGTGGCTGTACAAAATCTGATGGCAGGGGTTAAGCATAAGCTGAATATTTTTCCTGAATTTTATACTAATTAAAGTTGAAAAAGAAATTTTATTTGATTTTTTAAATAAACGATTTCACCGATTTACACGCGTTTTCCCTTGACCATATCTTGACCGTATCACCCTTTATACATTGTTGGATAGACGGATTCTTGACTATTTCAAACATCAATGAAACACTCAAATACAGAAAAGCTGTTAGAAGTTATGAGTATTTTGAAAATAAAATTGATTTATCGGATTTTTTACTTTCTGGACCAGTTTCTGATAACCTGGTAACACATATCGACTTTATTTTGAAATGTTGTGTAATAAGAACAATTTATCTACACAATGAATTATCATCAAAATCGGTTAACATTTACAGCCAGGAGATCGAAATCAAACCACAACTCAAATTTCCCCGAAACGGATATTTAGCGAATGGCTTTGGAAGGTTAAGAAAGTTTCCTGCATGTTGCTTATTTACATTTTTTGTAATGAAGTTCTTAAAGTGTTTTTTTTTATCGAAACATCTTCTTTATTATTCTTATATTCAAAACCTATGTTATTATTCCCATAAAAAACATTTATACACAACTTTTAGATAATTTGGTAATTTTTTATGTTATCTTACCTTTGTTATTTTAAATTATTTACATATAAGTGCTTAAGTGAATATAAAGTTATTTCTGATTTGGTGTTTTCGCTTCGTTCCAGTTTTTTATTGTATTTTTTTTTTTAATTTTGTTTATGCGATCGTTCATTTTCAACGAGATAAGAAATGTTTTTTCAAAAAGTAGAAATTTGTAAACAATAATAGCAAATAACCAATTAATTTGTTTTCAAATCTCATCACGAATCCAAAAATATGCGATGAAAACTGATTCCAATTAATACCTAATAAAGAAATATCTAGAAATTCTGTAAGCAGAGCTTGGAGATAAAACTTCTACATATTTTTTTTTCAAAAAAAAAAAGAAGAAAAAACAATGTCAAATTAAATTTGTTTTGAATACTTTTTTTAAAAGAACGCTTCAAAATTCTAAAGTTCGTTCGGAGACATCAATATAGACCGATTAAAAATATATTTTATAGCACAGCATGTATATTGTAAGTTTTGTTCATGTTTGCTACTTTGCGGTTAGGGTCTATGTGACCCGAACTGTACCTTCTTGATGCGATATCTCAGGCTCAGGAACGGTTGAAATGACATGAGATTTTCTGACTCTTCCTAAAATGAGGAGCTCTACAATTTCTCATTTTTAAATTTTAGGATTACTGTTTTGGGTTTAAAATCAATGCTACTGAAGGGTGCAAGCGCCAAATTTTGCTATATTTTGTCAGGGGTTTTTAGATTTGATAAGAGTAGGTCAAATCTTCAATTGTATGACATATTATTTGGGAATCAAGTTCCAAATTCTTTAATGCACTCGGTGAAAGTTTGAAATAATCATTATAAGCTTAAATATTCGAAAACTTATATGGTTTTTGAACTGTGTTAATGTTCCTAATTATTATATGTGTCCCTAATTATGGACATGTGTTTCAGCATAAAAAATAATACATTATTTATTCCTGATTCTGCATATGATTATGTTTCTACGAAAAAATTCTTAAAAACATCACATTCTTTTAAACACAACTTTTAAAATGTTTTATGGAATATGAACAGAGAAAACAGACCTATTAAAACTTTACACGAAATTCGTTTATGACAGTCTTGAAGAAAATAGTTGATGTTGTGCTTATTAAAAATCAAATTATTCTTCAATGGATACTGTTGAAATTTGTACTATTTTCTCTCAACTATTTTTTTCATTTAACATTGATTATACTTGAAGAAGGTAGAATTGCAAAATAATAGATACAAATAAGTAGGTATAGAAATTATTTTATTCAGAGTATTTTCCAATTTTTTATTTCGATTGTTCTCGTTGAGAAGCTCTCTGTAACTGGATGGTTTACTTTTCTATTTCTTTGTTGAGTCTCTCTTCAAACCTTTATTTGCAAGTTTGTTACATGTTTTAAAAAATCTAATACGGGATGAGATAATTTGCTTGGTGAAAAGAATAAGTGGTTTCTATCACGTGGAGGTTTATCGGATTGGTCTTCGATTTGAGGACGAATTCAGGAGCTTTGGACTATCATTGCTCATTACATATGACGAATTTTGGTTTTCCTGGTTTGTAGCAAACTTCAAGAAGTTTTCCTGTTCTTCAATAACTATTGGAAGATTGATAATGTCAATATGCTCTGATTAGAGCAGTTTTTCAAGTGACACTCGTGTCGTTTAATCTGATAGAGTAGTAACAGGCTATATGCGCCTATTAAGCAGAAAACAGATGTAATCGAAAATATTAACAAATATGTGTATAAAAACTGAAAACATATGAGCAGACATTTGTTTTCTATACATTGCTTAGAATAATTTTTATGTTGAAATCTCCTACGATTTTCGAGAAAATGATTTTATTATAAGTTGTCTGAATTGCCGAACCTCAAATCATGCGGACATAATGTACCTACTGATGTTTTTATCGAAAAAAATAAATTTAAAACGCAAGTATCTGATAACTTTTATACGACACAGCTGCAATTATAAAAATCTATGTTTTTATAATTGTATAGAATAAATTTATTAAAATACATAGGGTGGCCGTATCATGAAGTCAGTTCATCCGTAATTTGTTTGAAGACCTTCAAGTCTATTTTGAGATGTTGATTAGAGTTTTGATTCAAAGTTAAAATGATAAAAATAATATATTTATTCCGTTTTACCTTTTTTTTTGGATAGTGCCATTTTACAAATATGATTGGATTGGATTATTAAACCTTCACAAAGACCTTAAATTTGTTGTACTTTTGATGGTCAAGTGAAATAGATATAACTTTTGAAATGCATTGATTGGATTTGTTGTTTTGTCAGCCGTTTCGCGAAACGGCTGTTGGCACATTTAACTGGAAAGATACATACAAGATCACTTTCTTCTACTGTAGTAGTCTTAGCATCATGATTTGTAATTTCAAAATCCAACAGTTGTTCTTGCTAATTTCATAAAAAATCATAAAATTTTGACTAAAAAATCTACCTTTCTGTTCAACTACATTCATTTCTAATCGAAAGTGATAAATTTATTTTGAAGAAACTGATAAGACGACCGATTTGAGTTCTAAATCAAAGAGTGTGATGTTTATCGATTTTTGCATTACGCCTTTCGTTACACTGCGCACAACTAATCCAAAGCTTTAAATTTATTTATCAAATGATAGTTTTAGAAATAAATCACGACCCTTTGATTCACTCAAGCATATGAAATCTGCGTATTTGGTCTATTTTACGTTTAAATAAGGCATGTCGTGTTCCCAAATTCTCTCATTGTGTGTTTTTAATGTGATAAGAAATCACAAAAAAATGGTATTTAGTAATTTTTCATTGATTTTTATGTTATTTTTTTCAAAATAAGGTATTTATCAGAACAGTTTTATGAATGTTAGCTGATTATTCAGTTAAAAAATGACTTTCAAGTTTAAAATTTCCATTTAAAGCGTATGATAGCGTAGGAAACAAAAAGCTTTTATTACTGAGAATCTTTGTTCTAAAACGCCATCTTCATTTGGCCATTTTTTCTTCCGACTGAATTTTCAGACGCCACCCAATTTACGTGTTTTGTTTATAAATAGACAGTGAACATGTATACGATTTCAAATTGATATAATTTATGAAAATCGGTTTTGTTGTTTTGAAGATACAGCCAAAACAGTAACCCGGGCCTATATAACCCTAATTGGCTAATTGTCCATTTTTTAACCGTAAAGCAAGGACTTATAGAAGATTTTTAAAGTCTTCGTTTTACGAGTAATAAGAGTATTGATATTTTTATGAAAAAATAATCTAACTATGTTTAAAATGAACATAAATGTGAATATGTCGCTATGATATTTTACCAATCTTTCATTTTTTTTTATTTTCAATCATTCTTGAACTCGTGTATGGAAAATCTTCAAAAAAATATCTATATCAACTTATATTATGCGCAAATATAATTTTACAGCTTTATTGATGTTGCAACTGTAAAAATTTTTTGGATGCTGCATTCCGTTTGAATTTTTTTTCAATATGAACTTACATTTCGAGGGTAATAGAACAAACTTAAGATCAATGATTTAGCTAATGATACTTCGCTGGACCTATTCTGCGAAAATTTTGATACATTACAATTTTTTTTTACCAAATAGTCACACATAAAATATTAAAAAAAACTTAAATCTTAAAAATCTGCAAATATCATATGTTTTTAAGTCGTTAATATGAACCAAATTTGGAATTTTGGGGAAAAATTGAAAACTCTCGGCGCAAACTCTTCTTGTTATAAAAATAAATAAATTAGGTGACAAAATTGAACAATTATTGAAAATACTTCGGTATAAATACCGTAGTATTCTGAAATAACTTCAACATTCTTATGATTCATGAAAGAATAGAAAAAACAACGTTATTGTAGTAATAAGCTCTTATACTGAAACATTAAATCAAAATTATTTCGTCAAAAATTAATCAATTTAAACACTAAATTCCGGTCTAAATTTTGTTTTTTTTTTTAAAGTACCATAGCTAACTTACAAAGTTTTGAAGTAGGTGTATTCTCTGTATCTTTTACTACCAAACCAAAAATAAACCACATTCTTCAAAATTCCTCTGGTTTCAGCCTCAAAAGCCTCCAATAAAATAGCAACCAGATCCGGAACTTCCTCGCCAGGCTGCCAGGCAACATTCCCAGCGGCTGATGGCGTTGAACTCGAGGAGTGAGGCAAATAAAAGTGTGAGGCTTTTTTATGGATCATCTCAAGATAAGCTGTCATTCGTTCATCCCACCACAATTGTGCGACGAGAGAGACCACCAAGGAGGAGACACTGACGAGCTAATACTACTTACTACTGTATGACGACGGTTTCACTTCTTCCGAATGGGCGACTGGGAATGACTCAATTGCTCAAGAGGACCGGCTGGGTCGATCAAAGCCGTTCCAGGAATAGCTTCTTTTCGAGACAGCCCCGGTCTTTTTGACTGGATCCCGAACCGAGAGATGAGATGAGATGAGCTGGAATGGGATTCGCTCGGTTGACAAAACCGATGACACTTTTGATGATGCTATAAGAATAAGACGATGATGATGATGATGACTAGCGACCGGGAGATGTACAAATGACAGCCAGAAATCTAGTGCCATCATAGTCCCGGGGCACCGGCGCGGATAGGTTCAACCTTAAATTATTATTGTTGGACTACCCAATCCAACAGACTTCGGGGGTAGATCTTAATCCGGGAGAGTCACATTGTCAGTGATTTTATGATTGCTTCTCTAGTGGATTTACTGCGTTTGCAATGTTTCAATATTTTATCTGCTTCGGCGGTTTTTGGTAATGGATTATCGTAGAATCTATTACTCAATATATGTATGTAGTTATGGCATGACTATCGCTATGACGAGTTTTTGGACCTCTGAGAATGTTACTACTGGTATCAATGTTTAAATAAAACTTTTTTAAGGGCTTGAGTCGTTCCGGTAATGGACCTTTACAAAACTTTAAAGCACCCATTGAAGTTTATTTCGCAATTCCCAAAATCCAAAATGAAACCATCTACTTCAAGTTGCCCCCGCCATTTCCAAGAATGACAACAAATAACCCCGGAATTGTAAAAGCCCTTAATGCATGAATTGAGATTATGTACCTTTACGACGGCCTTGTGTTGTTGTGTTCTGTAGCTGGTAGTGCGGATTTTTTTTCATCCTCCGATTCGTTCTTCGGCAGTATCATTCCATGCTTCCAGTCAACGAACGAACTAACGCAGCTTGAAGTCGTGGGTGGTGGTTCAATTGGAGTTCATTTGTATGCACGCACCGTACCATCATCACCATCATGATTCGAGTCTCGGTCGGTCGTTCGCTATCTTTCTCTTCTAATGCGGAAATCGAAGGATTTGCAACGACATGAACGACACGGCGAAATTCGGGAACACCACTAACAACAAACTAACTACATGAGCTCAGAGGGATGCGAATGACACCGATACGAGCGGCATCCCCGGAAGGAGGCGCATACTTTTTTGTGGGTTTTTGCGTGTTAGAAGGAAACGTCATTTTGGAGACAATTTTTCAAGAAGTCGAAAGATAATATTCTAGAAACTCTAGAGAATATTGTGAGATGCAAACGATACAAAGAATTGATGATATTATCTTTTATTCCACAGTCGAGGCCACGTAATAATTGTTAAATAAAAATAAAAAAAAAATCTGGATTGAGAATACTGACCAATATGACTTCGGTAGGAGAGGATGGGGTATCGTGGACCATGGAGAAACGTAGGCCACCCTAAATATCTCAGATGTGTGTTGAGAAGAAAATATCAATCATTATATATCCACTTTCATAATATTTTCAATTAAAAACCGTGGGAAGTTTTTTTTTTACAATCTAACAATTTGCGCCGGGGGTCTTTAGATCTTCCCCAAAATTTCAAAGTGCAGTTGTTTCTTTTCGATGCAAAAAACGAGATTTATTAACATTATTTCTTTCATAACTTTTAAAGAAGTTGATGTTCCATAATGGTGTCTTCAGATGAAAGTTGCATCATAAATAAAGCCATACAATGGTCTTTTTTACAGTATATTTGGTGATGCAGATGGCGCTTTTAGACACCATTTAAATTTTATTCACATTTATTTATGTTTTTTTAATGTTTAGAATATTTTTAAATATTTCAGTTTAACAGCTGATAAAGTTTCAATGCGTTTTAAAGTGTTAATTTATGATTTACGTTGAAACATGGCAAAGTTACTTACGTGACTACGATACACGGTTTTATTTTATTTATAAAAAAAAATCTCACCAAATCAATCTCAATGTTTTTTTAATCTAAAAATTATGTACCTAAAATTAGGTTCATAATTATGTCTTGAAAATGAACCAAATTTGAAACTTTGGGGAAAACTGAAGACCTCCGGCGCAAATGCGTCAGATAACAAAAAATCCTTAGTACGAATTCAGTAAAAACAATTGATATTTCTCCAAGAATACAGTTATTCCACGGAGATAAAAAAAAAAATCAAGCATACAACATTTAATTACCGGAACTGGTTTGAATATCTCTACAATATGAGTATTGAGTGAAAAGGCCCAAATAGTAGCAACAAAATTTGTTGCTTGACGCCATCATTAATCCAAGATGGCGGCTTCCGCTTTTATTTTCAAGCTGTAAAATTTTAAAAATATCATGAAACCTTCACAATACGGTTATTATGTAAAAGTGATAAGCGAGTAGAAGTCGAATTTTGATGTCCATCGCTATCTTAAATTCCAAGATGGCGGATACCACTCAACTTGAAAATACTGTAAATGATTGAAAATCGCATAAAACCTTTACAATATATAAGGATATAAGTTGAAAGAAATCAACCGGTAGAAGTCGAATTTCACCATCTGACGTCATCTTGAAATCCAAGATGGCGGCTTCCGCTGAACTTCAAAATGATGTAATTGACTTAAAATCGCATGAAACCCCTACACTATTGGTATTCGATGAAAAGGCAAAATGAGTAGAAGTTGAATTTCGCTATCTGACGCCATCTTGCAATCCAAGATGGCGGCTTTCGCTTAACTTTAAATGCTGTAAATGACAAAAAATCGCATTAAACCGCCACTATATGGGTATTGGGTGAAAGGGCTAAACAAGAAGAAGTCGAATTTTCCCTTTCCGACGCCATAATGAAATCCAAGATGGCGGCTTCCGCTGAACTTTAAATGCTGTAAACGACAAAAAGGCGCATTGAACCTCCACTACATGGATATTGGGTCAAAGGGCTAAACTAGAGAAAGTCGATTCTTTCCTTTCCGACACCATCTTGAAATCCAAGATGACGGCTTCCGCTAAACTTTGAAATGCTTTTAATCTCTGAAAATCGCTGAAAGCCTTACAATATGGTTATTTGGTGAAAGGGCTGAACTAGAAGAAGTAGAATTTTGCTATCGGACGCCATCTTGAACTCTAAGATGGCGACTTCCACTGAATTTTAAAATGATGTTCATCACTGAAAATCGCATGAAACTCCCACAATATGGGTATAAGTTGAAAAGAATCAACGAGTAGTAGTCGAAGTTTGCTATCAAACGCCATCATGAAATCCAAGATGGCGGCTTCCGCTGGACTTAAAAATCATTTTAATCACTGAAAACCGCATGAAACCCCACATTGAGTTAAAGGACTTAACTAGAAGAAGTCGAATTATCAACTTAGATATGAGGAACTCACCCTAAGCGTGTAATTGATTGGCTTGCTAGAGAAAAAGCATTTTATATGGCTATCATAAAACAATTATAAAACTAATTAGCCATTTATCTGACCAAAAAACGCTATTAAGCATTGATTTGACTAACGCCATGTAGGTTGCAAAATCGAAGCGCACAAAATGACGCCATGTTGATGGATTCACAATGCAAGTATTTGAAAATATTTATTCAGGCCTATTTTTAATCAATTCCATCATGATTGACCATCAGATTTGACGAGACGCATTTATTTTAAGAAACTATTCCATACACTCACATAATAGAAAAAAAATAAAAATGGCTAACATGTTTAATAATAGCTTTTTAAAAGCTTTTAAAGCATAATGATTGGTCATGATGACGTTTCTAGGATAGGACTAAGTTGCCAAGATTTTAGCTTTATTAGAGTTCTGGTGATGTTATAGATATAGCTTAGTTATAGCTTTTTATGAAGATTAATGCTATAGTCCAAACGAAATTTTGCTGAACATTATAATCATCATTTCGACGAGGTTAGCACTGTCTATATTACTGGATATAATGTCGAATATAAACAGACGACAAAGAAGTGTAATTCGTGAGCCGTTCGGTTCGATGTTCAGGATACCACATCGGTCATGGTAAGGTGGAAGTCTCTGGGGTTCATTTCAGTGTAGATTAGGGAGTGAATACCTCAAAAACCGTTTCTGGACTGATTCGAGAAGTTTCATACCACCGATTGAGTTTGGTGCCCAGACTTGAATGTTGTACTCCAAACCACAGCAGACGAGCAAGCAGTACAATGACCCAGCTCCACCAGCACATAAGTTTGTCGAGATGCTGCTGCAGTAACAGTCTGAATATTGTGATTTTGAGCGGTACAGGTTTAGATCGTCAGCATAGAACACTAATTCAGAATCAATTATATCACAAAGATCGTTGATAAACAAGTTGAACAGTAGTGGTCCCAAATGACTCCCTTGAGGAACTCCAGAAGGAACAGTGAAGTTTCGGTATTCGATCTGACCCTGTCGAACAAATGCAGTTCTGCCATGGAGAAACGGCATGCCAGAGTATCTAACATTTCAAAGATGGTTTGATACCCCTCGCTTCTTCCATTGGGTGGATTTAAAAAGGGAGAGGGCTCCAGTCTAGCAAATCGATCCAAATTCAGCATGGGAGAGTATTCGGATATAAAAAAAAAGTTTAAGGATTGTTTGAGACCCCTCCTTACATCTTTCAAGAGGATAGCAAGAGGAGAGAGAGGCAGCCATACATTTTTTTTGCATAGCTAGACAATTAATTAAGCTAAATGAATAATATTTTGCATTTTTGTGAAACGAAATTTTCCCTTGATGGTATGAAGCTCTTCCTACCTTCCATTAAAAAAACATAAAGGGGAGGGGGTTCCCATACAATTTTTTGCACAACTGGAGCAAATGGAACTTACTTTGGCATGGGAGAATATTCAAATACGGAAACAGACTCGATGGTTGTTTGAAACACCTCCCTCATCCAAGTGAGGAGCTACGAAGAAGACAAGGGCCGTCATACATTTTTTATGAGATCGCGAGAATTAATCAGTCGAATAAAACCGAATTTGGGATCTTTATTTCATACGAGTAATGTTCTATGAATATACAAGACCCATATCTCCTCCCAGTCGGAAGATTGGTAGAGAAGAGCCGCGGTCACAAATTTTATGATCCGTTGATAAAAGTCAAAGTTATGAGCGTTTAAAATTTGGTCATTTTTCACAAAACAAACTAACCTCGAATTTCTCGAAAAATCAATAATCTGCAAATCACATGTGTTCTTTAGTCGCAAAAGTTAACTAAGCTTGTTATTTGAGGTAGATTCTGAAGACCTCCGGCGCAAACCTGTTAAACATAAAAAAAATCCTCACCTCTTTTTTTATTGAACAAAACTAATCACAACTCACAACAAGTCCAATAGGTAAGGCTCAGATATGTCTCTTTAAGTGAGCAATATAAAATGTGTTAAGTCTCGATTACGAAATAAAAGGTAAAGGGTGATACGGTCAAAATTTGGTAAATATTAACTTGGCGAATTTCTTTCAATTTTGCATTTAAAAAACCTGAACACCCCTCATTTTGAAGGTTGTGTGTGTGTGTGTGTGTGTAGAATGTTCCTATTTTGATTTTGGGATTCACTCTTCAGTTGTCAAAATGCCGTCCAAGGAAGAAGTGCAGCGTATCAAAAAATTTCCCCGCGCATCGCTAAAATCCGAGCTACTCGCAAGCAAAAATGGCCAATTCGCTAAAAGTTGCCAAATCAACCGTTACAAATGTAATTAAAGTGTTTGGGGAACGTTTGTCGACAGCCAGGAAGTCTGAATCGGGGGGAAAACCGAAAACCGGGAGCCGCTGAGACGACAAAGAGAGTTGCCGGCAGTTTCAAGCGAAACCCAAACCTCTCTCTCCGAGATGCCGTAAATAAGCTGGGCGTATCGTCTACAACCGTGCATCGAGCCAAAAAACGAGCCGGACTGTCGACTTACAAGAAGGTAGTGACTCCAAATCCGTTGATAAACAAAATACGACGGCCAAAGCACGATCCCGGAGGCTGTATACGACGATGCTGCCGAATTTTGACTGCGTGGGAATGGACGACGAAACCTACGTCAAAGCCGACTACAAGCAGCTTCCGGGACAGGAGTTTTATACGGCAAAAAGAAGGGGAAAGGTAGCAGATATTTTCAAGCACATGAAACTGTCAAAGTTCGCGAAGAAATATCTGGTTTGGCACGCCATCTGTACCTGTGGCTTGAAAAGCAGCATTTTCATAGCTTCCGGGACTGTCAACCAAGAAATTTACGTGAAAGAGTGTTTGAATAAACGTCTGCTGCCTTTCCTGAAGAAACACGATTGTTCCGTACTGTTTTGGCCGGATTTGGCATCTTGGCATTACGGTAAAAAGGCCATGGAATGGTACGCCGCCAACAACGTGCAGGTGGTTCCCAAGGACAAGAACCCTCCCAACACGTCAGAGCTCCGCCCAATTGAGAAATACTGGCAAAATACTTTTGAAAAGCGAAAGCCTAACTGAATATTTTTCCTAAATTTTACACGGAAAATAATAAAAAGGTAAAATTTACCGAGTTAGCAAAGGTGAACGCTCGTGAAAGCCAAAAAGGTAACTTCTACCTCTTCGAGGTGAAACTCACCTCACAGTGAGGTAAAATTTACCTGAATCGAGGTTGGAAAAAAGGTACAATTCACCGAGAAAAAAGATGAATCCAAAAAAGGTAAATCTTACCTCGTAGCGAGGTGAATTGAGCTCAATAAAAAAGTTTAATTCACCTAGAAAAAAAGGTAAATCCAAATAAGGTAAAACATACCTCGTAGCGAGGTGTAATTGACCTGGATTGAGCTAAACAAAACGGTACAATTCTTCTAGAAAAAAAGTAACTATTCGCCGAACCCGTTCATTGAGGTTAAGCTGTTTTGTCATTCTAGGAACAAGTTTTGCTTTGTGCCTAATATGTGAAAATCGGAATAGAATGGTAAGTGTTCTTAAATATCATTTAGTTGTGCTGGTTCTCGTCATATAACTATTGATTTTGTTTCAGATTGGCTCATAGAGCTTTGAGGTGTATTCCACGTCATCCTTCAGCCGGAAAAGTCGAACCTGACCGGATTATTCGAACGGAGGAGGCCATGAATGTACGCAACGCAGGTGGATTCAGCGGCCATAGCGGCTCAGAAGAACGCGAAGCCGAATTACCAGTCCCTATTTATCTCCAATAAATATCATTTTTGAAAGAATTTTGTATTTTTTTAATTCTTATTGAAGAAAACAATCAAACCAACCAGCATTTACCTTTTAAATCAGTAAATGGGAAAACGGTATTATTTACTATTTTGCTAGGTGAATGCGAAAAAGGTAAAATTTACCTTTTTTCTAGGTAAATTGAAAAAAGGTAAAATTTACCTTTTTGCTAGGTGAATGAAAAAAGGTAAAATTTACCTCGAAAGAGGGGTGGAAAAAATTCACCTCGCAAAAAGGTAAATTTTACCTTTTTTTATTTTCCGTGTATACTAATTAAACTTGAAAAAGAAATTTAATTTAATTTTTTAAATAAACGATTTCACTGATTTACCCGCTTTTTCTCTTGACCAAATTTTGATCGTATCACCCTTTAATGGTTTTTTTTCTTTTCAATGGTTGATATTCAAATAGATGTTCAGATTTTTAAACTTGTAACCACTGTCTATATCTGTATTCTATATTGATCCCGATTACAGACATAAATCTATTCCAATTTATTTAATCCTTGGTGTTAATCTGAAATTTTCTCTCTGAATTCCTTATCATAAAACAAGCATCAGCTAATCTGGATACTGTTTTAGAATTCTTAGTTCGTCCTTTAGGAATTTTTGTCCCGTTTTACACAAATCTAATATTCCTTTCTTCCCCTTGCAGCAATCGAACGAAATGTCGACGGCTAACGAGCAATGATTGAACAAGCTCAAGTATAGGACGAAGATATAGAAGAAAACGACGACGTTGTCGTAGTCGGTGGTTCGGTAAATGTATGCTTTTATGCCATTACTTAGCGTTCTCCCTGCTCCGTAATGCTGCGATTGGCTGCGAAATATCAAAGACGACAACGACGACGGCAGGGACACATGAATGAACGACGAGCAATGACTGAGGAAAAAGAACCGAATCGTTCCCCGGAATTTGGACGGTTATGCGATTCATGATTCCCAATTACATGTGCATATGTGCGATGCTTTATCTTTCCCCTGGATTCTGTATCGAGGAACCTACATAAGTCGTGTGGGAAGATGGGCACACTTTACATTTGGCTGTACAATCAGCAGCAGGAAATCTTACGTCCCGATAAAGGAAGTTCCAATTCAAAGTAACAAATGCTACTCACGTCGTCGTTGTGGGTGCCCCGGACATGATGAATGTACACAACCATAGGTGGGTGGGTGGTTTGTGGGGGTAGGCTTTAATCAAAACATATCTTGATTGAACGCATTTGCTTTGATAGTTCAAGCTAAATGCTTCAACTGCTTTTCCGAGAAATACGTAGGTACCTATGTACAAGTTTAAAATGCTTCCATGATTCACAAAATTCCACTCGATGTGCTTTATGTCCGATCCAGCATCCTCCCACATCCCACGAAGAAATGCGTCCTCCTTGATGGGTGAGGTAAGAGGGTTTCATCTATTCTGGGCAAAAGGTCAACGTTCTACTTGACACATTTTTTCGCCTCACCCCTCACCGATAAAGAGCATCTATCTCTCACACCTTCAAAAATGGCCAAGCCAAGCAGCCATAAGAGCCCATCTAAGTGGAGGGACATTGAAAAGGTATCATACCGGTCTCGTATTCTTTCATCTTCAAAAGTGTGTACGGACGAGTGTTGCCGAAGCTTTGAGAGTTTGCCCTTTTGGGTGTGCTTTTGATTAGCTTACACAAGTTTTCCCCAGCAGCAGAAGGCGAAAGCTTCAATGAACGGACAACTTTAATCGAATTGTCAATCAGCGAATCAGAAGGAGTCACTTTTTAGACCGTTTTATCAAGCGTGTTTAAAAATCTTTACTATTAATTGCAAAATTGAACGTAAACCCAATTTTTGTTTGAATTATTGAGAAAAATCAAAGTTTAACGAAATAATTAAGAACATCCAACACCTGAACTTGTTATTCAGCTTTTTACGGTCAACTCCCCTGAGAAATATTACAAAAATAGTCGAAACGTCAGGTATTTCAAATACACAACTGAATGATTAAAAACCATTAAAAAACAAAAAAAGGTATAACCATCTACCGTATAATACAATTTATTATTGTTGAAAAAATTTTTTTTTAAATTTCCATATTCGCGTCATATTTTAAAAACTTTTCTATATACATAACTGTTGCCAAATTGATCGTTTGATATTTGTTTTCTCAAATAAACATAAAAACAAACACTAATATAGTTAAAAATTGACATAAATCCAGCATTGGTAGATATAGTATTCTCCAAAACATGCATTGTTAATTTCTTTTTTGTAGTTCTTAAGGATTGTATTCGAAATATATTCAACGAATTTTTCAATTTCGAAAAATTTTAAACAGATGGAAATTGATAAAATTGTTGCTTGTGATGTTAGCACGGGAAAAACTGTTACAAACTGTCAGCTGGTTTTTTTTACATAGCCATCAAATAACAAACTCTTCGGCTGAAAATTTTGGGCAACACTCTTGAGCCATACATTTAACACACTGTGATTTACCGTCTCCTATATGCTGGTCATTTTTAATGACTTTTCCTATTTTCTGGAGGGTTTCCTTCTTTATCTTCCAGGAGGGAGGGGGGGGGGGGGGGGGTCCGAAATTCAAATTTAGCTAGAAATATCTACCAGCAATACCAAAAATGCAATCCGGATAGTCATTAAAACAATGTTCCAAATTATGTTGCTTTTTCTGAACTATTTATTTGGTTGAATTTAAAGCTTCGGAGATAAGAATCAGTACACAGAAATAGAACACAAAAATTAAACATTATATTTCAAAACAAATTAAATCCGAATACTAAAAATGAACTTCTGATCACATCAGCATTTAACCATGATTAATGCTGGTTTAGTAATATGATAAAACTTGTTTATTTATTATATGCATCTCAATTTACATTTCTTTTCTTTATTTTTTAGAAAAAAACGATCATACACATATGAGATCTCAGTGAAAACTTATGTTTCTTTGGAGAGATCAAATCCAAACTTAACATTAAAGCGTGCATCTTTCAAGGATATGATGGCTAACATCTTACGAATGTTAAAACCACCAGCCCACAGAAAGCCCGTGACCGAGATTCGATCTGATGACCTCTGGCTTAGAAGACTTAACGCTCTCCTCTAGGCCACAGTCGGTGGCCAATTGAGGAGTTAATTAAAAAAAATCACTGTAATACCTTGAATTTCAAAAAAAGCTATGTTTTAAAATGTGAGTCCTTGAGGAAAAAAATTATTTTTAACAAGACAGTTTATTTAAAACACGAGTTTGATGATTTAATTTGCTTTTAAGAAAATTAAATGAATTTTAAGAGTGCCAGTTATGGAAGCCAGAGATAAAATCATATTTTATATAGAAGTTCTATCATTATAAGTTGATTTTTCAATATCACAATAATAATTTTAAATATTCGGTAATAATATAAGATGTTAAATTCATCATTAAAAGCTTGTTGTGACAAAGTAAAGGTTGAGAAATGGGTGATTTCTTAAATGATCCAAAAGAAACTGATAGAAATAGTAAAAAAAAATCCAAGTTTGAAAAAGCACTTCAAAAGCTTTGAAATTAAGCTTTAAAGTTGCTTGACTTTAAAATACGGTTAATTTATTTGAAAATATAAACAAGTTATTCTTAAAAAGTCGGTAAATTTATTTGAAAATACAAACAAAATATGGAAATCAAATGATGAGTTTTTCTATCATTTAAGATGATATTTTTTCAGATAAAACTTCTTTGAATTTTAAAAACTTATTTATGGAATTTAATTGATAACTCAAGAAAAGAGCATTATCGTGTCTATGCTAGTTTGGTGAATTTTGGCGTCCTGAACTTGAATCTTTCTCTAGTTTTGGAAGTATAGAATATATATTTTTTTAAATGAATTGATCAATCATTATTAAAATATGGAATGCCAAATCCGCAATAAAGAAAAAATCTGATTCTGATTTTTTTTATTATTCTTATTAAAATAAGGAAAAATATATTATTCCCGATGATGAAAAATGATCTAAAATTTTTAAAATTCTTAATTTATTAAAAATGCAAAACTATCATAAAAGTTTATCAGACATTACTGAAGAAAGTTTTAAAAAAGATTTTACTGTCGTAGCCTGCAAAACTATTTGATTTTTAATTTTGATTTTTTTTTCTAATATTTTAAAATCGTAGGAATTCCTTTATTTTACAGAGTTGGAAAAAGCAAACAAATAGAAACTTCTCTGGCCTTTTTTCCAAAATTACTTGCAGTCTAAGGAAAAGTTAATAATTGAATGAAAACCGTTGTTTTAATTTTTTTTGTAATAGTTTAAATTTTTGTCCAAAAAGTGTCGAATTTTCCTAAAAACTAATCGCATATTTGAATCAGATCACCAAATTTACTAAAAATGAAGTTATTAATGTGGATTTTGAGGCCATAAGTAATTTATAAAACCCCTTATGAATGTGCAATTGTGTATTTAAAAAAAAACAAAAAACACAAAAAATTGAGGCTGGAATTGGTTTCTTAAAAAAAATTACATAGGCAGATAATTTGTAATGAAAATTTTAAATTTGTATAAGTAGTTGGCTTCAGATTCTGAACATTTTTGGTTACACTTCTTAATTAAAAACTTATTCTAAAGACGAGGTAGTGTTTTTTTGTGTTAAAATATGAGTTTCAATACAAACATTTATTTAAATGCAACCCAAAATTAACAATTAAAAATTAGTTCCAATGTGGAAATTTGCGTTCCCGGGAATCAGGAAATCTGTGCATCCATTTCCCGGGTTTTTCCTACGAAAGCAAATGAAACCAATCATATGGTATTTTATTTTTTTCATGTTTTACCCTAATTCAGTATAATTTAAAATCTTCTATACTTTTACATCAATTGAATATTGAAACAATTGATTTGACTTCGACATTTTTTGTCATAAACATCCTGAAGGGGAAGATAGATTTCCACCGAACAAATTTTAACTTTTATTTTATAATTCACGGAGTAACCGGTTAAACCAATAAAGGTTTAGTTAGGTTAGTCAGTGTATTTAAATTTTTTTTTTGCTGATAGTATTGACTGAATCGGAAAAAATAAACGATGACTTTTTCAGAATTTAAAATTTATACATTTTTACAATTCCCTTTTTTTTAGTTGTCTTTATTGCCACAAATAGCAATACAAATTATGGAAGCGATTCATTCCGTCCTAAATTAACGCAACGAGTGTAAGTTTTGTATGGGATTACAAAATTTATCATTCAAAAATCGACATAGATATTCTGAAAGTTCTTAAAAAATGTATCTATGGATCTTCAATATTCCTTAATTCTTGCAGTACATTTCATGAAAACAAACCTTAAAACGAACTTTTACCCCCGAAAAGATGATCGATGTTATGCAAAAATTAAATTAAAATATTTTTTTTTTATTTTAGTGTTTTTGACTGCTCATTTGAAAGCTGTTTAACCGCAGGATGAAAATAAAAAATCATTTAAAAAATTGCTTTGCACAGCCAAAGAATTTGTTTATTTAATTAACCTTGACAAAAACATTTCGTGAAAGCTCTAGTCATCAAAACCTGCCATTTTTGAACATTTTTCATTGAATTCAGATCCATTATTTTCAAATTTTTCGTGAAAACTAAGCTTCTTCTCGTGTTCATTACCCATCCCCCCAATGAGGGTCTAAAAATGCGAAGCAAAATGTTCTTCTCTAAACTCAGTTTTTTTTTTAAATTAAACTTGTTGATTGAAATTTAGTCCCGAATATCGAATTTCAATAAGCTTGTCAAATCGCCCAGATTTTGTCCAAATTTCTTCACTTTATTGGCTGAATCACAAATCAAACAAAAATTTTAATTGAGTCTATAAAATTATGTACTTTTTATTTTAGTCGATTTTACAAGAGTAATCTGATTTGAACCGTAAACTTAATATCTTAATTTAATTTCTCAATATTCGATGAATTTTTATTGATGCCAAAAATAGTCATGCCTGTGATTAAAAAGAACTAGCTAACTATTTCCTAATTTAGGTAAATGTAAAAAGTTTTTCTTAAATATGAAATCTTCCAATCCCTTATTTTTTTTAAACTTCTTGAAAAAAAAATTGGCAACTGCTATGATTATTTTCTCGAAAGTTTGAAGTTAAATAAAAAACCTTAATTTTAATGTAAAACAACTCAAACTTGAATATCAATAAAGATCTTTAAAAATAGAAACAGCTGTGTCCACTAAATTGCCCTCAGTTTCTTTTAAAAGGGAAGTATTGGTCCAAAAAGTATCAGAAATTGAAGGAGAAGGATGTAGCCACCTAAAATACAGGTTAGACGAAGTATGAGTTTGAAAAACTGATCAATATCAAGACTGAAAAAAGTGTGCGCTGACCGATGGGAGGTACCAAGAATAAAGTAGAATTTATTCTTA